>NC_083577.1:14510763-14852263 GCF_027579695.1 Neoarius graeffei
TACTCCACCATTTGCATCACGTGACCCCGTTTCACACATTATTGACAAACAAACACATTGTTCATTTCATTTTTTTTTTCCTTGAAATAGCTCTTCTCATTTCTAGGCCTCATTTAGGATGATTAATTGATTCCTTGTCCATTTTTTTTTCAAGTCTTGAAGCTTTTGAAGAATAGGAAAATCCAAGCTCATTCCCAATGTCCAGTGCAACTCTGTAATCTACTAAGATCATACACAGGTCACTAATACAGGGCTGGTTTCCCTCAGGCTGAAACGCAGCTGAGATGTTGGAGTTGTGCAGTATGTCACCATGCTTTGTTGATTTACACCACGCTGATTTTTCTGTAAACTTTGCACTGAGATGCTGTGATTTAATCTTTCAGTCTTTTGTCCCGATTAATGTTCCACTATCTGTTCTGCCCCCTCACATCCAATAGCTTGTCAGGATGAACAGAAGCCAAGCTATTCAGTGCAGGATGGCTCATTGAACAATACCAGAGAAAACCTTAAGAAAATGGAGAAAAAGGATGAAGAGAATATAGAACCTACTGATGCAGAAAAAACCCTGGACACATCATGTGTTACACTGAAGGCAGATGGAGTTCCAAGAGAGAAAGATGCGGGAAAGGAAAGAGTGGTTCCGAAAGATCAATCCCAACATCATGATGGCCAACTGAAGACCTCAGAATTAAAAGATGATGTTGAAACAATGTTTCAGCAAAATGAATCAGACTCTCGGAGCCACCTGGAGCCTGGCGTCACTGTCAAGAAGAAGAGGAAAAGTAAAAAGCTGAAGCGAAACTCACACGATGTAGGGGAAGAAGTAGCATATGAATTTCAGCTCGTTTTAGATGAATCTGATGGAGAAAATCAGCCTGACGGTTGTGAAGCAGCGATGAAGCAGAAAAGTTTCAAAGCATCATCAGGTGTTCGGAGCACTCAAACTAGCACAGATATAAAAGCATTAAGCCAGAGCTGTGCAGATCATAAGCCTGAAATGGCATCACTTGTAGAAAGTGCTGTGGAAGCTGGACAGACTGAGTGTGGTGTTTCTCTTGCGCAGGAGAAAACTAAGAAGAAAAACAAGAAAAAAAGGAGGAATGAGGGAGAAGGGAAAAAGGACACAGAAACCAATGGACAGATTGTGGAAATACCACAAGAGGAGATTTCTCTTCACGGCCACTTGGAGACTACAGAAGCAGAAGTTGACAAAATAAAATCCCAGGGTGGTGATCCTGGTCATTCAGAGGCCAGTACTATGGTGAGAAAGAAGATGAGGGAAAGCAAAAAACTGTGCTCAAGCTTCCAGGAATTTGGGGAAGTAGCAGCAGTCCAGGCTCTGCTGAAAGAACACAACTCTGGTGATGTGATCAGAAAGCTGTCCACACCTCAGGAAGTGGAGAACACGCACATAACACAAAGCCAACTGGGGACAAGTACCACCCAAAAAAAGTTGAAAAGAAAGAAACTGAAGTCCAGCTTACAGGAAGTTCAAGTAGCAGTTAAATCTCCAGCTATATTGGAGGACATTGATGAACATAATGAGGAAATCAGCAGACATCCCTGTCCTACATCTGAGGAAGACATAACACAGTGTAGACTGAAGGCAAGTATCACCAAAAAGAAAAGGGGGAAGAGCAAGAAATTCATGTGCAGCTCACAGGAAGTAGGGAAAGAAGTAGATGCCACACCACAAGACAGCTGTGCAGAGGTGGTGGCAACAGATTTACCAACACTTGCTGTTGAAGTGGCAAGTGCTGAAGCTCAGACATCAGAAACTCTCATGGTAAAGACAAAGAAAAGAAAGATTAAGGCAAGAGAGGAAACTGGGAGCAAACTTCCGGAAGAACTAAATGTCAAAGAACCTGGGGTGTCTGCAGACCTTGCGCACGTTACTACTCATGATAATGAAGGTAATGCTGCTGAATGGTCTCGACCCAAATTAGAGAAGAAAGCTAAGAAAAGGAAACAGGTTTCTTCAAAAGAAGAAACTAAAAAACAACCAGCAGTAGAAGCTGCTCTGACAAAACCAGTACCACAGAAAAAGGAGAAACTTCAGAAGAAACAATGTTGGCCTGAAGAAGAAGCAAAAGAAAAACCCATTCTGAAGAAGACTGTAAAGGAGAAAGCAGGAACAGAAGTACCAGGTACTGTGCCATCAGATGACATCTGCACACAGAGAAGCAAGTCCCTCACCCCAGTGAAAAGTGGGAAAAAGAAGAGGGGGCTACAGTTGGGTGAGGCAGAAACGTCTCAGCGTAATGGACGTGCAAAGGAAGAGATGGGTGGAGGGAGAGTTAAAAACAGTGTAAGTTTGTACATTTTTATTAAGGTCCTGCACACCTATTTTAGCTCTGACTCACCTCTGTACCTCAGATGTGTACACACATGCCATTTTGTGATGTTTCCTTGTTTATTGGCAACAGGGCATCGAGGTTTCCAAATCAGTCACTCCCAAGAAGCTGAAGCTGGAAAAAGCTGCACCACAATCTGGCTTTGTCTCCTTTCAGGGTCTAATAAAGCCCCCCACTCCAATCTACTGTAAAACCCAAACAAAAGGCAGCACACCTCTGGCCTGCGTGAAGGTACATTTTTATTTATTTATTTATTTATTTATTTTAAAGGTGGAGGGTCCTGGAGAGCTTCATGTCGGGCTGTATCACACCACCCCACATGACCTGCTGTGTGTTCATTACTTAATTCACTGGTTCATGCAGACCAGCAGCATCCTCTGCTCGATTGTAGGTTGTCTACAACCCCGTTTCCAAAAGGGACGGTAGGAATACAAATATAGGTTACTTTGTGTTCAGTCCTATTCCCAAATGGGTTTGTTTTCGGTGAGAATACGAATCAAGCTTGCGTTAGCTACAGTACAGTTTCCAAAACGATTGGCCAGTCTAAATACAAATTATTTCATCTACAATCCCATTTCCCAAAAAAGTTGGGATGCTGTGTAAACTGTAAATAAAAACAGAATGTGTTGATTTTGCAAATCATGTAAACCCTGTATTTCATTGAAAATAGTACAAAGATAACATATCAAACGTTGAAACTGAGAAATCTTATCGTTTTGAAAACTATGCTCATTTTGAATTTAATGCCAGCATCACGTTTCAGAAAAGTTGGGACAGGGGCAACAAAAGACCAGAAAAGTTGTGTAATGCTTAAAAAATGGTAATTTGGTTAATTGGCAACAGGTCAGTAACATGATTAGGTATAAAAAGAGCATCCCACAGAGGCTGAGTCTCTCAGAAGTAAAGATGGAGAGGGATTCACCGCTGTGTGAAAGACTGTGTGGGCAAACAGTGCAACAATTTAAGAATAACGTTCCTCAATGTAAAATTGCAAAGAATTTAGGGATCACATCATGTATGGTACATAATAGCATTAAAAGATTCAGATAATCTGGAGAAATCTTTGTATGCAAGAGACAAAGCTGAAAACTGACACTGGATGCCCTGTGATCTTCAGGTCCTCAGGCAACACTGCATTAAAAGCAGACACATGTCTGTCATGGAAATCGCTGCATGGGCTCAGGAATTGAATTAAATTGTTGCGTTATTTGTCCACACAGTCTTACACAGAGCGGTGAACACCTCATCTTTATTTGTGAGAGACTCCGCCTCTCTGGGATGCTCTTTTTATACCTAATCATGTTACTGACCTGTTGCCAATTAACCTAATTACCATTTTTTTAAGCATTACACAACTTTTCTGGTCTTTTGTTGCCCCTGTCCCAACTTTTCTGAAACGTTCCTTGTTAGATAAGGGGAAGCAATGACCTAAAGGTTAGAGAAGCAGCTTTGGGACCAAAAGGTTGCCAGTTCGAGTCCCTGGACCAGCAGGAATGGCTGAAGTGCCCTTGAGCAAGGCACCGAACCCCCAACTGCTCTCCAGGCTGCTCTGGGCATGTTATACGTCACTCTGGATAATGGCGTCTGCTAAATGCCTGTAATGTAATTAAGGTTTTTTACCTCCGCCAAGGAGGTTATGTTTTCGGTAGCGTTTGTTTGTTGGTTTGTCTGTTAGCAACATTACGGAAAAAGTAATGAACGGATTGCTCTGAAATTTTTTCCAGAGGTGTGACTGGGCACAAGTAACAATCCATTAACTTTTGGCAGTGATCCGGATCACCTTCTGGATCCCGGATTTTTTTAAAGGATTCTTGGCAGAGGTCCGTGCTCTCTGAGTGCTTTTCTAGTTTTTTGTTTTTTTTTCTTCTCTTCAAAGCATTTTTGTTGCCCCTGTCCCAGCTTTTCTGAAACATATTGCTGGCACTAAATTTAAAATGAACATATATTTTTCAAGAACAGTGAAATTTCTCAGTTTCAGCATTTGATATGTTGTCTCTTGTTCTACTTTTAATGAAATATAGGGTTTCCATGATTTGCAAATCACCACATTTGTTTTTATTTACAGTTTACACAGCTTAAGTTTTTGGAAACAGGGTTGTCCTTTAAACATTTCTGTCAAAAGCAGAATGCTTCCATGCCTGACCAAGCTTCAGCTATCTAAAGTGGGAAATATCCAGGTGAACTATCCCAATATTCCAGGACAAACCTACATACATTAGCTGCACACAAGTGAAAAGCACCAGTCACTATGTAAGCAGACAGCTTTGTCAACATCGTCACCCATGTTGTTACTATAACCTCATCGGCTGCTAATTTTCTTCATGCAATTCTAGATTGTCATTTCAAGATATTAGTGGTTTTTAAAACTTAATTATTCTGATTATATTGCATTCCTTTTACCCTTTTGACCTCCAATAGCTACAGAAATAACTTTTTGTTTTCTTCAAGTTATCCAATTTGACCAATTATAAAATGTTTTTTTTTTTTTTAAAGCAGAAATGCCAAACTCCAAAATCAGAAACTAAGAAAGTGACCTTTGGACTCAGGAACAATAAAACCACTGGTAAGTTCATTGTAAAGTTGCTGATGCCATTTTGAACGATTACGTCAAAGTTATTCTCTTTTTACTTCGTGATCATTAGGTGTGGGCAATCTTGCAAAAAAAATCATTTCATTGCCATTTTGACACACAATCATGGTCCATGATTATGCAACGTGAGTAGAAAAAAAAATTGTACAACCCCAATTCCAGAGAAGTTGGGACACTGTAAAACACAATAATAAAACCAGAATGTGATTTGTAAATTATGGAAACCCGATATTTCATTGAAAATAGTACAAAGATGACTTATCAAATGTTGAAACGGAGAAATTTTATTGTGGTTTTTTTTAAAATATATGCTCATTTTGAATTTGAGGTCAGCAACATGTTTCAAGAAGGTTGGGACAGGGGCATGTTTACCACTGTGTTGCATCACCTCTATTTTTAACACCACTCTATAAATGTTTGGGAACTGAGGAGACCAGTTGCTGCAGTTTTGAAAGAGAAATATTGTCCCATTCTTGCCTGATATGCAATTTCAGTTGCTCAGCAGTTCAGAATCTCCTTTGTCATGTCTCGTGCTTCATAATGCACCAAATGTTTTCAGTGGGAGACAGGTCTGGACTGCGGGCAAGCTAGTTTAGCACCTGGACTCAGACTATGAAGCCATGCGGTTGCAAGACGTGTAGAATGTGGTTTGGCATTATCTCACTAAAATAAGCAAGGCCTTCCCTGAGAAAGATGCCATCTGGATGGCAGCACGTTGCTCCAAAAATGCACTTTTCAAATTCTGACACTTTCACACTTGGGGATGGGGTGGGGGAACAGACAGTTTCAACTTCAAGTTGTAATCAGCAGCCAGTAGATAACACAACCATAAAATAAGACTTTTCAAATACTCCAAACTCAAATAGACTGGATCGTAAGTTATCTGTCATTGCAGAAATTCACTGTGCTTATTTGTGCAGAAATCCTCTATCGGTCTTCACTGTACATTTGGTAAATGGCTCAATTAGAAAAATATTTGCAACTTCACAGATCATGCCATACACCTAAAGTGTGCATTGGTGTCTTGTATCCCACGTTGTCCACGACTTTGAACAGCACCATATGTTTAGCTAGGATGTGAAGGTCTCCATCACTTCTTTCTATCATGTGCAACTTATCATAGTTTTTTGATTGCTGTAATGCATCAGTCAGTGACGACTGTTTTGTTTTGGAACAGATGAGTTGGGTTGTACCAAACTGAGTGAAACACTCTTGGCATGTTCCTTTGGATGCTTCCTTTTAAAGGGATCCTCCAGCAGATTTAATCTTAAACTTATGTTAAGTAAAAGTATTCGTAGAGTTCAACAGTCAAACATTCATTTTTGGAGACTAAATCATCTTCTTTTGGCTGCTCCCGATTAGGGGTCGCCATAGCGGATCTTTCATCTCCATTGCTACCATACCTGCCACTTTCATGTCCTCTCTCACCACATCCATGTCTCTCCTCTTTGGCCTTCCTCGTTTTCGTGTGCCTGGCAGCTCCATCCTCAACATTTCTCCTTCCAACATGCTCTGCATCTCTTCTCGGGATGTGCCCATACCATCTCAGTCTCATCTCTCTTAGCTTAATTCCCAAGCTCTCCACATGTGCTGTCCCTCTGATGTGCTTTTTCTTTATCCTGTCCAACCTTGTCACTCTTTGCCTCCTGTCTCTTCGTTAAGGGTACGGTCTCCAATCCATACATCACAGCTGGTCTCACTACTGTCTTATACATCTTACCTTTCACTTTTGCTGGGACTTTCCTATCACAAATGACTCCCGAAATCCTTCTCCAACTGCTCCACCCTGCCTGCGCACTCTTTTTCACCTCACTATCACAGCCCCCATTTTCCTGCACAGTTGACCCCAGGTACTTGAATTCACCAACTTTCTTTACGTCTACTCCTTGCATCTTCACTACACTCTCATCCCCATTCTCATTGATGCACATGTATTCTGTTTTGCTAATGCTCACCTTCATTCCTCTTCATTCCAATGCATACCTCCATCTCTCCAAACCCAGCTCAACCTCCTTTCTGCTTTCGCCACATATTACAATATCATCCGCAAACATCATGTTCCATGGTGACTCTTGCCTCACTTCGTCCGTCAAGCTATCCATCACTATGGCAAACAAGAAAGGACTCAAAGCAGATCCTTGATGAAGTCCCACCTTCATCTTGAGCCATTCAGTCGTTCCAACTGCACACCTCACTGCTGTTTCACTCACTGTAAAAAATTTCTCTGTCAAATAACAGTAAAGAGCTGGCAGCACAGACGCCAGCAGGTTACCGTTATTTTTACGGTATTTATATGTAAAATTTTACGGTAGAAGTATGTAAAACAGAAAAACAGTACATTTCTGTATTTATATAGATAACGGTAAAGAGCTGTCAGCAGAGGTGCCAGTAATATACCATAATTTTAAAATGATATTAGTTATTGCCTGTAAACCAGAAATACAGTATATTTCTGTATTGACACTGTTAAAAGACTTCAAGTTAAATTACTTATGTTTAAGTTGTTACTTCATCTTTTCAATTGACAGGTACAGTAGATAGTACGATAACACAGTTAGTAGTTACATTTAGCAGTTACATTTAGCAGTTACCTAAAATGTCAGTCTTATTTGCAATCAGTACTGGGCAATGTTTTCTGGGCTAATGCATTTTTGTGTACATCATATCAAATAATCAAGACAAAATTGGAGGGAATCACAATAAAGTAAATTTATTTTAAAGAGCAATATATTTTTCCATTAAACAAGAGTACTGCTTCTTTCAAAAAAGACAAATAAAGAAGGACGACACTGATTCCTGACAAACAGAAACAGTAGACTAGTGTCTTTAGACTATGACAAAAGATTAAATTCTGTCTTTCCTTTAAACATATTGAACATATGCAGAATTTTGGAAGCAAACTTTGGAACCATTGAAAATGTGCATTGACATTTTGAAACTATAGTAGAACACTGACAATACGCATGAATAACATGCATCAAGAAAAAAAAAACAGGAAAGGTTGGCATCTCTGCAAAAAGAAAGTTGGCTTGCAGTTCTGTGAGGTAGGCTTGTGTTTTCACATCTTCTGGAACCAAAGGACCATCACTTTCGCAGCTGCTGTTCCTCTCTGCAGAGTTAATCCAGTGTTGCCAATGTCACAGCAAAAACAAAAATAATAATTACAATAATACATAAACTATAAAATTAGGAATGCACAGTACACTCTAAACAGTGCATATAAAGTTAATATCAGTTCTCTTGTGCATTAATGTAGCAATGCCAGACTGTCAAAAGTACAAGATTAGAGCTCACCATTCTAAATGAAGTTCCATTCAAAGTCAGCAAGATTCTTCAGTAGCATGGCAACATGTGTATTGACTGTAGCAGACTTCTTCTGGACAATCACACCTGTTCTCTTGGAGACAATCTTGCCCCTTTTGGCCTTTGTCCCTCTCTCTGGATTAATACCGATGAAGCGCCTGAAGTCAAAATAGTATAAGATCAGAGTGCTGCTGCAACAACATACTGTTTGTGTACATTCAAATACATGCATTGTTAAATGAATTGTTTTTTATGCTGTACTGTATCTTTGTTGCATAAATGGACTGGACTTGAATAACATATAAAAGTGACATCATACGGAATTGTAAAAAAGCCTAAAGTCTAGCAAACTACCAGGTTTCTCTCTGTGTGTGTGTGTGTGTTGAAATGTACAGTACCATTGTATGCAAAACAATACAAGTATATTAATTTAATTGTATAAATCCACAATGATGTCAAGGGAAGACAGGATTTTACCTCTGAATAAATTCGAGTGCAAGCTGCCTCATCTTGATACTGAAGGTTAAATATGTAGTAGATTGCAAACAGAGCAGCAAGTCCTGTTGCAAATGTTGGTGTGATGCCCTCAGAGATCACACTGCCCTCTAAGGTGATCATCCACCCTCTAATTGTGGCTTTCTCTGTTGCACCTGAAACTTCAAGTCATAGTAAGATCTGAATGCATTATGCGTTATCTTGTGTAAGCATTTTCACACTCAAAATGAATGGCCAATGTGATACTGTGTCTATCAATAAATAAGTAAATTAAATGCATACCAGGCAGTATCAGCCGAGGACTTGCAGGAAGACTGAGACTGGTCTCAATGTCAGTAGCAGTGGAAGAAATCTGTAGGAAAAAAATATGCTTACCATAATTACATTTTAAGGAAGAAAAATGTGAACTTTTGTTTTTAAGACCTTGCACCTGCCTACCCATGATACGATTTCAGAAATGTGTGACAACATTGAGGTAATTTATAAGCTTACATGCAGCTACTATTATGTCACACAAGAACTTACTTTCACATAGGATTCCCCAAAACTAGTACACACATCTGTGCACTTAAGAATGGTGGAGTCACCATTCTAACACAGAAAGAAAAACAAATAAAACTTGCATCTGTAAGAAGGATCAGCCCAGTTAAGTCCTCTCCAAAGTGTGCCATGAGAAGCTGAACAACACGAAGTGCCATCTCATTATTGACACCATTAGAGAGGACATCTTTGACATCTTTGTTAGTAGGTTTTTCCCTGAAGAATTCTATGATGGCTCTTCCACATTCCTCCATACCGAGTTCCAAGCTTCGAAGCACATTGATGTCTGTGAGCAATTCAAAATGTGCATATATGTACCTTGGCAGGAAAAGAAAAGGCCATTTGCTTTTCACATCTTCAATGTCAGGTGGTGGAAGTATATTTATATGATGACGCTGTAGAGAGAAAGTGAGCTCCATTAGATGTTTCACTTCGGCTCTTTCTGCTCCACCTGCACTATCCTGCCTGTAAATCCCTTCCAGTTTCTGGCGGTGCTGCTCTAACGTCTCATTAGTTTCTTCGGGGGGTAGCTCTGGCTGAAATCTTGTGCGCCCATACGTGTCAGTTGGACCTCTCTTGCCTGTAGAGGATCGGTGACGTGAGAAGCTTCTGTCACGGTTGATATTCTCAATGCGGTTTTTCACTTGAATCAAGAGGGATGTATAACCTCCGCTCAGAAGTGACCCACCTGGTGAAAGATCAGCAAACGTCTTTGGGTACTGCCGGATGATATTCCGAACCACTGTTAAGCACTGTGCACGAGTGGGGTTTGCTTCATATTTTGTCATTGCATCTGCAAGAACTCTAACCATTTGGCGTCGCTCCGGTGGTGTTGGTCTCGTGCCATTTGCAATGGCAGTGCGAATTGCTGCTGGCATTTGTTCCCAAGGGGCCTCAAATGTCTCTGGCCATGTTTTCATTATAGAGGTGGAGGGTCTGTTGCTTGAACATGTTGGAATGGAGCTAGAATTAGGCGTTGAGGTAGAATTAGGCAGAGGGCATGGTGATGGTGACCCAGGCAATGAGCAATCACTACTCAGTGATGAAGTTGGAATGATTTCAAAATCCAAGGTAACCGTCTCACTTTCTAAAACGCAAACAAACAAAAGAATCTGAGCAGACATTTGCCAAAAGTCTATGTACCTAAGTTCTTATATCAGGTGCACTTGGAAAATTTCAATATGCATTATGAAGTTTTAGAAAACATGAACATAATAAACTGAATAAACTAAATAATATAATAAAAGAATGCTTCACTAAAATGGCCATACATTACCTAACTTGATTGCATCCAAGAGTTTTCGGCGCTGGATAACAGGTAACAGATCAGCAATGTCTTCCTGTTGTACATATTTTAAGTCTTCTTTTGACTCCAAGCCGGAGCTCTGAAGTTTTGATATTATTTGCAACTGGGTTTCCTCTGACAGATTTGGCAAAGTCTTGCAGATGATCTCTTTGATTTCTTCACTCATGGTCGCCATCATTCAGAACTAGCAGGAAAGAATGGTGAGGAATTATTAGTGGTATGCCATGGACAGTATACTCAGGCAAGGGGTAGTAATCTAGCAGATTCTGCTGATTAATAAAACAGTAATTTCTCTGCATCAGTGTAAGGCTGTAAACACCCATATCAGGAATACACAGTGCATGATACTTTTCAGCAGTAAAATATACTGCTGAATCCTGAACAAGAATCAGTTTGATTTTTCCAGTAACAAGCCCCTCATTGTCTTCAATCACAATGTGCATGTTCTTTCTATATTGTGTCCCCTTCAGAGTCACTTCATTGGTTATCAGAGTGTTTGTGGGCTCAAAATTGTGATGTGCAATAGCCTCTCTGATTGCATCATTGTAGTCGTCTGAGAAAAACTGTGTGCCCTTCTCCACTGAAACATCTGGAGGGAAGAAGATACCAGCACTCAGAAAGGCCTGCAGAAGCTGATGCCTCTCTGCAAGAGTAGAACATGGATTCTTAAAGTTGCGCAATTTCCTCAAACACTGCTTAAAATATGTGTGTTTGCTCTCAAATCTTAAAGTCCATAGGCGAATCAGTGGCCCAAACTGGATAATCAGCTCAGGGTAATGACCAAAATAATGATGTTTGGGCTTCAGCGGGTTGTCAGGAAAGGTCTGCACTCAGCAATGCAAATATTCATCAATCAGAACTCTTAGGTAGGCTATCTGGCCATTTGAAATTGCAGGTGCACAACTGAGGGCCACAACTTCTCTAAGTTGCAAAACCAACTGCCATACTTTGCTGTCACTTTGAGTTTTTACTTTGTCTCCGATCAAAACAGGCAACATTCTCAGCAAACACCAATTCTGCACAGCATGTCCTCCAAGTTTTCCACCCTCTGGGTTAACTTCACATGGTTTATTATTAGCATCCCTACCTAGATACTTGAACTGATTAATTCGTCTGTTCAACTCAAGATAGCTAAACATTTTATCCACCTTAACAAGATGAAAAATGTACAGTGCCAGATCAGAGGATACAATACCTTCAAAAAGATCGTGGCCAATGCATGGAGGCAACCCTGGCTGACATACATGGAAGTATTTGAGACACAAAGAGTCAAATTTAATACCTCCGCTAGATGTAGACTGTCTTTCACTGCTCTGAACATGACCGCTGTATGACTGCACTGTGCGTTTTGTGCCCTGGATGAGAGGATCTGCATGGAATGCTTCTCTGCTGATATCACAATATCTGCAGAAGTGTGAACTCCTGCTGAAGTTCTCCACAAAGCCTCCTAAATTATGTGACCCTAATGCCGCTTTTCCACTACAAACGCGGCTGTGCCGTGCCGAGTCGAGCTGAGTCGGGCTGAGCGGGGCTGTTGGAGTTGCATTTCGACTACAGCCGCGCTGAACCGTGCTGGCTGGAAGTGGGTGGACACATTGGGTGGAGTTAGCGAAAGTGGGTGGACGTCATGTGATGTCGTTAAGCAGCGCAAACAGTGACATCAGTGACAGTGGCGGAACAAGTCAGAGCCGGGCCGGGGGCGGGGCAAATGACCGGGCCCTTTATTAAAGCTTATCATAACATCATTTTAGGCTACAAAATGTCCGCAACTGCGGTGTTTACCAATTTCAACACTACCGGGTGCAACTATGTTATTTAGTACATCAAGTCCTTCAAACGAACATGTAACTCAGAAACAAAAAACATTAGGATACTGTACATGGCTCATAATAAAACATCAATAGCCTATACTGCGCACATTATTTGAAGGGCATACGAATGAGCGCTCAGAGGTTGCAGCAGTGACAGGAAGAGTCAGAAATAAAAGGAGGGCGGTGCAAACCTCACTGAATGCACCGTGTTTACCAATTTCAACACTACGGGGTGCAACTATGTTATTTTGTACATTAAGTCCTTCAAACGAACATGTAACTCAGAAACAAAAAAACATTCGGCGACATACTGTACATGGCTCATAATAAAACATCAATAGCCTACTGCGCGCATTATTTGAAGGGCATACGACGAGCCTTGCGCTCCGCGAACTCGTCCACGATGCTCTGATTCAGTGAGCTTTTAAGCAGTAGTCTCACGACCCGAATAGTAAACAATAAACATGGAGGACATGGAGTCGTTAGTGTTGCTGGTCTTGGTGCTGTGGCTTGACAACGCCAACAGATACTGGCAAGAGCGTATAGATGAGGCGAGGCGCATAAGGCTTCAGAAATTCTCGTAATTCGTAATTCTTCTTCTTCCGGGTTTATGGTGTTTACAGATCCCAGCGTGCTCGCGGGGCGTGTGTGGGCATGTGAGGACACGCCTCCTCACCAATCAGTGCACAGGGGAGTGTCTGCTCACGCCCCCAGCCTCAGTCAGCACGGTTTGGCTCGCTTCAGCCCTACCCCAAAACGGTGCGAGTTTTAGGGGCTAAGCAGGGCTGAAACGAGCTGAGTCGTGCTGGTTTTTGGTAGTCGAAACGCGAGCCGTGTCGGGCTGAAGTGAGCTGAAGCGAGCTGAAGTGAGCTGAAAAAGGGTAGTGGAAAAGGGCCATATGTTGTCACCTGCAATGGCACACACAGTTCCCTTGTAGACCTTTCCATCAGACAGAGTAACACCATTGACTTCAACATCTTTAAGGTCATTGATGAGGGTGCCCATAACCAAGTCTTGACCAAAATACTTATAATCATGTTCTTTACAGAGAAGAACAAGTTGCATTTGATCAGTGCTGGATCTGTTGTGTGGCATTAAATCTGCAAGAGTTAGATACATTGCAAGTATCTTGTGCTTTTTCTTTCCAGATCCTAGTGGGTTTACCACTTCAAATGCATCCTGATACAGGATCAAACCCAGTGATGACTTCTCTGTCTGAAAGAACACATTCTCAGCCATAATTTTGCCATCCCACACATCCTTAAGAACATCCTTAGTACCAATCCTGGAATGCACTTGCTCATATTGTTCCTGCACTGATTCACAATGGAACAGAGAACAAATTGTCTGTTTAATGGGAATGTACTGGGCAAAACACTCTTTACCTGCCTCATTCTGACCTAGACAGATCTGAAGTGGTTCAACGTGGTTGAAGTTGTTCTTGAAGACTGATTTTCTTTTCTGATCAGTTTTCAGTGGCTGAGTGTTGCAGGTCCTAAAGAGATCCTCGGTTTTCATGATTTCCATCACATTGTTTGAGTCAGCTTCAGAAATTCCAAGTGTAATCAATTTCTCTTTTAGTTTGAAAAGCAAATGAGACTGGCTTATATCATGTATTTCCTGAAAATCTTCAATAATTGTCTGGATCACAGAGGATGGAAGCAAAAACTTGGCTTGCAATTTCAAGTAAAAAAGGGCAACATTTTTAAAGAACTGCGATTTCTGGGTAAATCTCTAGTTCATCACCTGTATCACTGGCATGATCAATCTGCATATCAGACTTATCTTGTTCCCTTTCATTGGAAACACCAGGATTCACAATGGACTCGGACAGATTTTCCTCAGCACCATTTTTATGTTTCCGACTCATGTGTGAAGTGAATGTTGATACAACAGTAAAGCTCTTGCTACAGTGTCTATAAGGACAAGCAACTGTTCTCCCCTCTCTAATGTGTTTTTTCAAATGAGAGTAAAATGTTGTCAAAGTTTCACACCTTGCACTGCAGAGATCAACATGACATGTTAGTTCAACACCACACAAAGTAGGCCTAACTACACGTCTGTTGGCCCGGTGTCTGTAAGTGTGACACTTAAACATTGAAAAGTTTCGAAAGGTCTGATGGCAATCTGGCAAAACACACTTAAGTTACATTATTTGTATTTTTATGAATTTTCATGTGCCTCACATATGACACTATTGTGGCACAGTTATGACCACAGATCTGACAGGGTAACATTTTGTTACTGCCGGATGGTAGCATGCATTAGCCTTGATTATGTGGCTGCTTTTGACACCATAAAAGACTCTAAAACAGTTAGGAGACTTGGCTTTGTGAGCTATGCAGTCACAGATCCATGTAAACAAAATGCAGTCACAAAGTACAACGGTTTTCTTGCTATAACTCTGCAAAACAAAATAAAACTAACAATGTTCTGATATGGTCCTAGCACTAGGCAAGGCATAGACTGATTATGCTGCACTGATGGAGACCCAAACCTATTGTTTTAGATATTGAAATCTAAGTCTCACTGATAAATTACATGTTTTCTTGCAAGACAATAAGCATCATTGAAAACATAAGATTCAATTAAATTGTGGATGCTAGACTTGATGCTGAAGAACAGTCGATGATGTGTAGCTCATGCCATCTAACTTGTGCGTCCTCTTCTGGAAAATCCTCTTTCCAAATAATGGTTTCAGAAGTCTATCCAGGAGTTTATAACAAGTTATTTCTGTATTTTGTTAAAGAAATTTTAGTAATCTCAAGATGTTGTCAAACTTCTGACCATGCTCCGAATTCCCGAACACTCTTAATTACACAACCGTTTCCAAAAAAATACTGTATTGTACTGTAATTGAAAACAGTATCATACCGTTTAAGGCCTCTGGCCAAATTTATCAGTTAAAATTCCCACAATGCATTTCTTATAACAGTACTTAACCTTTTAACTTGAAAACAGTATTTTACTTTTGAAAATTGTGTGTAAATTTACAGCAATTTTTTACAGTGCTGTTCTCACACGTCTTGCACCACTCTAACATACTTCTCATTCACTCCACACTTTCTCATACAATACCATAACTCATCTCTCGGCACGCTATCGTATGCCTTCTCCAGGTCTACAAACACACAATGTAGCTTTCTTTGGCCTTCCCTGTACTTCTCCATTAACATTCTTAAAGCAAAACTGCATCCGA
Source organism: Neoarius graeffei (assembly GCF_027579695.1). NCBI lineage: Eukaryota > Metazoa > Chordata > Actinopteri > Siluriformes > Ariidae > Neoarius > Neoarius graeffei. The sequence goes on from NC_083577.1 coordinate 14,526,363, forward strand.
CATGCTCTTCCTTGGCATAAACCCATACTGCTGTTCACAGATTGCTACCTCTCTTCTCAATCTCGGCTCCAATACCCTTTCCCATAATGTCATGGTGTGGCTCATCAATTTTATCCCTCTGTAATTACTGCAGCTCTGTACATCTCCTTTATTCTTGTATATTGGGACTAGCGCACACTTTCTCCATTCATTTGGGATTTTCTCATTTTCTAAGATCTTATTCAACAGTCTCGTTAGGAACTCCACAGCCATCTCACCCAAACATCTCCAAGCCTCAGTCGGGATACCATCTGGTCCGACTGCTTTCCCAGTCTTCATTCTTTTCATGGTTGCCCTCACCTCATCCTTACTAACCAACTCTGTTTCCTGATTTGCTGTGTCCAATGAATCTGACCTTTTCTCTCTTGGATTCTCCCGATTTAATAAATCCTCAAAGTTCTCTTTCCACCTTCTTAATACACTCTTTGTCAGCACATTTCCATTTGCATCTTTCATCACGCTTACCTGCTGTACATCCCTCGCTTCCCTATTTCTCTGCCTAGCTAATCTGTACAGGTCTTTCTCTCCTTCTTTGGTCTCCAGTCTTTCGTACAACTCCTGGTATGCATCTGCTTTCGCCTTCGCTACTGCTCTTTGCCTTCTGTCTCGTCTCTCTGTATAACTGCCTGGTTTCCTCATCTCTCTGATCATCCCAATTCTTCTTTGCTAGCCTCTTCTCTTTTATAATTTCCTGCACTTCTTTGTTCCACTACCATGTCTCCTTGTCTTTCTTCCTCCTTCCTGATGACCACCCTAGCACCTTCCTTGCTGCCTCTCTTACTAGTATAGCAATAGTATCCCAATCTTCTGGCAGACTTCCATGACCACTCAATGCTCGTCTCATTTCTTCCCTAAACTCCTTCTGATCTACCTCTTTTAGTTTCCACCACTTAATCTTCGGCTCCACTATTTCACGCTTCCTCTTTTTCACTTTCAAGCTCATCCTGCACACGACCACTCGATGTTGTCTAATTCCCTCTCCCCTGCCATCAGTTTAGTTTCCAATCTCCTTCAGGTTACCCCTTCTGTAGTCCACCTGTGTAGAGCTTCTTCCACTCTTAAACATCACCCTGTGCTGCTCTTTCTTCTCGAAGTATGTATTGACTATTGCCAAATTCATCCGCTTTGAAAATTCAACCACCATTTGCCCTTCCACATTTCTCTCTCTTACACCATATCTGCCCATCACGTCCTCATCTCCTTGGTTTCCCTTACCACCATGTCCGTTGAAATCCGCTCCTATCAGCACGCGCTCCTCCCTCGGTATACTTTCTACCACTTCATCCATCTTTTCCCAGAAAGACTCTTTCTCTTCATTCTCACATCCAACCTGTGGGGTGTATGCGCACACAACATTGATTACCACTCCTTGAATCTCCAACTCCATGCCTATCACTCTGACACCCTGTTCACATCAATCACACTGTTGACCAACTCTCCCCTCAAAACAATACCAACACCATTTCTCTTTCCATCGACTCCATAAAACAACTACTAGCATCCACCTCCAATGTTCTTGGCCTTGCTTCCTTTCCACCTCGTCTCCTGCACACACAAAATGTCCAACTTCCTTCTTTCCATCATACCTGCTAACTCTCTCACTCTGCTAGTCAATGTTCCCACATTCAGTGTTCCTACTCTCAATTCTAAGCTCCTTCTCTTCCATCTTTCATGTTGTCTCCTAACTCTTCCCCCCCCCCCCCCCCCCTTTTTCCTTCTCCGTTTTGGCACAACAGTAGTATACTTTCTACCGGCACCCTGTTGACCAACAGTACCGGTCGTTGTTAACCTGGGCCCCGACCGATCTGGTATGGTATTTTTCTTTTTTCAATCCGCATGTTAGATTTGGCATAGTTTTATGCCGGATGCCCTTCCTGACGCAAACATCTCCAATTTATCTGGGCTTGGGACCAGCACCAAGCATACATTTATGCACCCCCAGTGGCTGGATTATTTTTGGAGACTAAATAGTGTTCTAGAAAAATTAATTTTTATTAAAATACCATATGGGCCTCCTGCAGAAGTGGCTTATGCGATGACGTGGTGTAGTACAAGCTTGGAGCAACTCGGCTGTTCAGATCCTATGCTTACAATGTGCTTTTGTGAGTTTTACGAATATTTTTACTGAATTTATAGGGTTTTTTTTTTTAATAAGTATGCCTCATTGCGCAGCATACAAATGTCAATCTTATGCTAAAAAGAAGGATGAGAAGATATCGTTTCACTACCTGGCCAGAATTGTCCAACTATTCACAAGAAATGGATTCATGCCATCAGAAGACCTCAAAACGATCTACCTGTGGTTCCCTACTTATGCTCCAAACATTTTTAATCATCCTGTTTCGCTGTATTGATGGAATTAAAAGAAAGATTATTGGGGGCTTCCAGAATAAGAAGAAAGATGCTGTTCCAAAAAATGCTGTTCCAAAAAATTTGTCCATCGTTCAGCTCCAAAAGTCCGCCAATGCAGTGTTGAGCGGCAACAGGGACAACACCACCGGGAGGTTAGTTTTGACTTTGTTCTCCCATGATTATTTGTAGTAAGCAGGGACGGATCCAGCCCAAGAATCTGACAGATGCGCATTTGCAGAAATATTACTAATTTTACCCGATGGCTGTGGATTTTCACACAAGGGCGTAACGCACCCCAAGCTCTTAACGAAGACAGCAGCCACGGTTCACTACTTCCGCGGCTCAGCCTGCTATTTGCCCCCGAAGCCCCATGCAAGCGTGACTCGCCAAAAACTTTAACATGAGCCGTGGCTCTAGCTGCGTGCATGCAGGGATTTAAAAATTCATAACTCTGCCACTGAAAGTCCTAGCCCAGCCAAACTTTACAGGCACCTCCCTCTCTCCAAGACCTTTCAAAACAGCCCAGACACGGCCCACTACGACCACGGCTCTGCCCATTATTTGCAACGAATTTCGACCTCTTTCTGGAGCGTTTTATTTGTTTGACCTAGATTCTTTGTCTCAGGTTATGCTATACAAAGTATCGTGATAATACAGGTAATTAGGTCAGGTAAGCATCACCACTTATTACAGGTGGTCGGATCCTGAACCGTTGGTCTGTTGGTTGAGCATGGCTTTAGTCCATGTAGCTGGCTCGCGGTAAAATATACAAACGCCCCGTGACCGATGGCAAGTGGTGCACATATATTTCTGATCGATGCACGTGCGTCTGTACGTGACGTGTACATCTGGATCCATCCCTGGTATATTGTTGGTGTCTGACCTGGTGAATTGTAATCGGCATTCCGATGCGTTGTAGACTTTTCAGCATATACTGGAAGAAAATACGGGTAACAAAGAAAACACCAACATTAAAGAACAATCACTGATGGATCAAGAGACGGAGCATTTGATTGAGCTTCACGTATGGTCTACCATACTCCAGATAAGAGAATTACTGAGAACCTTTTGCATGAAACACACACATTTGAAATTTCCAAAGTTTTATTTCATGGTAGTTTCAGTTTCATTTTCATTTATGTGCTAGGAACATGAATTGACTGGAAAGAGGGATATTGCTGTGCAAACAGATGAACCAGTCAGTGTTGAAATCCAGACAGAGACCGTTGTCTTCGAACACAAGATTATCCAGTGTTCTTTGTTAGGAAATGAAAGTGTTTCATGAGATGATTCGTTCGAACGCTACTAGCAAAACCATGTTGTAAGCAGAGGATATAAACAGCAAAGTTGCTCTGAGCTTCCACTACGCCACGTCATTGCATACATCACTTCCGCAGGAGGCCCATCTGGTATTTTAATAAAAATGTATTTTTCTAGAACACTACTTGGTCTCCAAAAATGAATGTTTAACAGTGGAAATATACAAATACATTTACTTAAAGGAGAGGCGCAAAACCTTTTATTTTTAAATACATTTCTGAGTGGATAGTATCTCCATCCTTGACTCTTGTATGCTGCATAAATGGGAATAAAAATATATATATATTTTTGAGAGTTAAAATCGACAGCAAAGTTGGCATTTGAGCTGCCCTGCTGAGCCAGCCATGCCTGAGTGTGGGACGTCACTGCGGAAATCGGTTTTAAGGCCGAGGCCTTTTACAGCTATAGACCAAAGTCATATATAAATAATTTATGGTGAAAGTAAGAAATACCGTTACCGACTTGCTCAACTAAGACTGATTTGACTTCATTGATTGTGGGTTGACTCTCATTAAAACAGGATAGGTGTTATAACTTATGCAACATACATGTACAACCCCGATTCCAAAAAAGTTGGGACAAAGTACAAATTGTAAATAAAAACAGAATGCAATGATGTGGAAGTTTCAAAATTCCATATTTTATTCAGAATAGAACATAGATGACGTATCAAATGTTTAAACTGAGAAAAATGTATCATTTTAAAGAGAAAAATTAGGTGATTTTAAATTTCATGACAACACCACATCTCAAAAAAGTTGGGACAAGGCCATGTTTACCACTGTGAGACATCCCCTTTTCTCTTTACAACAGTCTGTAAACGTCTGGGGACTGAGGAGACAAGTTGCTCAAGTTTAGGGATAGGAATGTTAACCCATTCTTGTCTAATGTAGGATTCTAGTTGCTCAACTGTCTTAGGTCTTTTTTTGTCATATCTTCCATTTTATGATGCGCCAAATGTTTTCTATGGGTGAAAGATCTGGACTGCAGGCTGGCCAGTTCAGTACCCGGACCCTTCTTCTACGCAGCCATGATGCTGTAATTGATGCAGTATGTGGTTTGGCATAGTCATGTTGGAAAATGCAAGGTCTTCCCTGAAAGAGACGTCGTCTGGATGGGAGCATATGTTGCTCTAGAACCTGGATATACCTTTCAGCATTGATGGTGTCTTTCCAGATGTGTAAGCTGCCCATGCCACACACACTAATGCAACCCCATACCATCAGAGATGCAGGCTTCTGAACTGAGCGCTGATAACTCAGGTCGTCCTTCTCCTCTTTAGTCCGAATGACATGGCGTCATTGCTCCACTATTTGTCGGCGCAGAATTAGGGGGATTGGTGATCCTCTTCCCATCTTTACTTCTGAGAGCCGCTGCCACTCCAAGATGCTCTTTTTATACCCAGTCATGTTAATGACCTATTGCCAATTGACCTAATGAGTTGCAATTTGGTCCTCCAGCTGTTCCTTTTTTTGTACCTTTAACTTTTCCAGCCTCTTATTGCCCCTGTCCCAACTTTTTTGAGATGTGTTGCTGTCATGAAATTTCAAATGAGCCAATATTTGGCATGAAATTTCAAAATGTCTTCCTTTCAACTTTTGATATGTTGTCTTTGTTCTATTGTGAATACAATATCAGTTTTTGAGATCTGTAAATTATTGCATTCCGTTTTTATTTACAATTTGTACTTTGTCCCAACTTTTTTGGAATCGAGGTTGTACATGCATGCATTTTCACTGATAAAACGTAAAAAGCTAATTAAATAATCAGATGAACTGAGAATCACATTCTGAAGCAAAGTAAATAATCTTATATCGGTAACTTAAACACACAATACAAGTTACACGTACTAATCTAAATGCAAGTAAACGTGTTGTTTTTTTTATCCAAATGCAAGTCGGAGCTTGCCCATCTGTGCTCTCACTTCTTGAAGGCTGATATCGTGGCTGATTTGTTTTTGAAACAATCTGACTTTCAGTTGTTCGTTCAGTTCTCCGTTCATTCTCTTCTTCCACATAAGGGTGAGATGGCAGCAATATCCAGTTTAGAAATAAGACGGCTGCTCCACTCATTCACTGTTTTCTTCGTACTGTGTATTCCGCCATTGCTGCTCGGCTCAGGCAATTATTAAAACCCAGGATGGAATGGGATGTCTCCGGTTTTTGCAACAACCGCGGGGAGGTCACTGCCCGAGCGACATGTTCCATCCCGGGTTTTAGCAACAACCCTCAGCTCACTCTGGGAGGACTGGTGCAACTGAACTCACTTTCCTTTAATAAATAAATAAATACTTTTCTTGTAGTTTTCTTTTTCTTTCATTATTGGCACTGCACCCTCTTTCAATACAGGCTTATCGCCAATGCTCCTCAACAGATCAGAGGTTTCATATGAGTCTTCAGTAAAATGTGCAGAGGAGAGACCACTTCGTAGGCACCCAGTGTGCCCGTGAACTTCTCGCAAAACGCATCCAAATCTTTGCAGTTTGAACATTCTTGGCCATGAATGCAACGTAAATCCACCTTCTGTCATGTTGCTGCACTGGCCAGCAACACATCTACGTGGCATGGTGATAAATTAGCTCAAACTGGAGGATCGGAGTTGCAGTCAGCTCTGTGTTTTAGTATAGCGGAAATGGTGATGAGACCGATAGACTTCCTGCTGAGACGTTACGGATGTCAAGGTCATTCACCCAGACCGCTACCTATATGAATCACTTTAATCGTAAAAATTACTATATTAGATTTATTATTAACGCTGAAAACTATTCCTGTGACATTCTTGAGGTCTCAAGGTATTTATAAACGAAAGTGAGGCCATGGCTCTGCGTATATGCTTTAACAGGAGTTTCAGAGTAAATCCACTGGAGGATCCCATTAAGATTTGTTGTATTATCTCTGGAAGTGCTGTTTCCTGACCAAGTTTACAGGGAACTCTGCTTTGAGAAATATGTACTATTCTAATATTTTTTGCACCAGCTCATCATCCACCATGCTGCTAGCTCATGTTGAATCTTTTTCAAATATGTCACACATGGCCAATCAGCACAGACATCTAGCAGGAAATCATTGTTTGTGAATGTAGCATGGATCCACAGTTATTACTGATTATCGAACTTGTATGAAGTTTGGATGCATTCAAAATCAATCATGATCCAAAATTGTCAAATTGCCCCCATGGTCATTCTTAACCACAATAATCACAAAGTATAAAGGTAAAGACTATAAAGAGCACAAGTTTTTAGAAATATTTTAGAAATATGGGAAGCCATGGCCTAATGGTTAGAGAAGCAGCTTTGGGCTGAAAAGGTCACCCATTCAATTCCCTGGACCAGCAGGAATGGTTGAAGTGGTTGAGCAAGGCACCGAACCCCCAAGTGCTCTCCAGGCTGCTCTGGGTATGTTGTATGTTGCTCTGGATAAGAGCATCTGCTAAGTGCCTGTAATGTAATGTAATTCTAGATGATCAAGCTCAAAAAGGAGTCCCTCATGAAGTCAGATCTGTTCTACAGTGGAATGGTGACTCTCAAGTCTTGCTGCAAGATGCACATTTGTTTAAATTAAGGGATGGGCACAGGAGCGTCTGGCTAGATGAGACTGAAACTTTAATCCATTTAGTAGCAGAATAAGAGACTGTAAATGGGCTACATGCAGATTAAGATGAGGATCTGTATGTAATTTAAAAACTGTTAGAATATTGTTTTGTTTGTTCTATCTATCTATCTATCTATCTATCTATCTATCTATCTATAGTTAGGTCCATATATATTTGGACACTGACACAAAATTTTTTTTTTACCTGTTTACTGAAACATATTCAAGTTATAGTTATATAATGGACATAAAGTCCAGACTTTCAGCTTTCATTTGAGGGTATCCACATTAAAATTGGATGAAGGGTTTAGGAGTTTCAGCTCCTTAACATGTGCCAACCTGTTTTTAAAGGGACCAAAAGTAATTGGACAATTGACTCAAAGGCTATTTCATGGGCAGGTGTGGGCAATTCCTTCGTTATGTCATTCTCAATTAAGCAGATAAAAGGCCTGGAGTTGATTTGAGGTGTGGTGCTTGCATTTGGAAGATTTTGCTGTGAAGAAAACATGCGGTCAAAGGAGCTCTCCATGCAGGTGAAACAAGCCATCCTTAAGCTGCGTAAACAGAAAAAAAACCATCCGAGAAATTGCTACAATATTAGGAGTGGCAAAATCTACAGTTTGGTACATCCTGAGAAAGAAAGAAAGAAAGAAAGAAAGAACTGGTGAACTCATCAATGCAAAAAGACCTGGACACTCACAGAAGACAACAGTAGTGGATGATCGCAGAATAATTTCCATGGTGAAGAGAAACCCCTTCACAACAGCCAACCAAGTGAACAACACTCTCCAGGAGGTAGGCGTATCAATATCCAAATCTACCATAAAGAGAAGACTGCATGAAAGTAAATACAGAGGGTTCACTGCACGGTGCAAGCCACTCATAAGCCTCAAGAATAAAAAGGCTAGATTGGACTTTGCTAAAAAACATCTAAAAAAGCCAGCACAGTTCTGGAAGAACATTCTTTGGACAGATGAAACCAAGATTAACCTCTACCAGAATGACGGAAAGAAAAAAGTATGGCGAAGGCGTGGTACAGCTCATGATCCAAAGCATACCACATCATCTGTAAAATACGGCGGAGGCAGTGTGATGGCTTGGGCATGCATGGCTGCCAGTGGCACTGGGTCACTAGTGTTTATTGATGATGTGACACAGGACAGAAGCAGCCAGATGAATTCTGAGGTATTCAGAGACATACTGTGTGCTCAAATCCAGCCAAATGCAGCCCAACTGATTGGTCGACGTTTCATAATACAGATGGACAATGACCCAAAACATAAAGCCAAAGCAACCCAGGAGTTTATTAAAGCAAAGAAGTGGAATATTCTTGAATGGCCAAGTCACCTGATCTCAACCCAATTGAGCATGCATTTCACTTGTTAAAGACTAAACTTCAGACAGAAAGGCCCACAAACAAACGGCAACTGAAAACCACTGCAGTAAAGGCCTGGCAGAGCATTAAAAAGGAGGAAACACAGCGTCTGGTGATGTCCATGAGTTCAAGACTTCAGGCAGTCATTGCCAACAAAGGGTTTTCAACCAAGTATTAGAAATTAACATTTTATTTACAATTATTTAATTTGTCCAATTACTTTTGAGCCCCTGCCTTCGACTGGGAAGAGGCCCCAGGGAAGACCCAGGACACGCTGGAGGGACTATGTCTCTCGGCTGGCCTGGGAACGCCTCAGTGTTCTTCCCGAGGAGCTGGCCGAGGTGTCTGGGAAAAGGGAAGTTTGGGCTTCCATGCTTCGACTGCTGCCTCCGCGACCCGGTCCCAGATAAGCGGAAGAAGACGAGACTTTTGAGCCCCTGAAATGAAGGGATTGTGTTTAAAAAAATGCTTTAGTTCCTCACATTTTTATGCAATCATTTTGTTCAACCCACTGAATTAAAGCTGAAAGTCTGAACTTCAACTGCATCTGAATTGTTTTGTTCACAATTCATTGTGGTAATGTACAGAACCAAAATTAGAAAAATGTTGCCTCTGTCCAAATATTTATGGACCTAACTGTATCTTTCTTTCTTTCTTTCTTTCTTTCTTGCAGAATTCAGGAAGACTGACAGGAGTTTGTTGGTGAGTCCTGCTGGGTCATCCCGTGTGGCATTTGATCCTCAAAAGATGCCTGTGTCAGGGGTGCTGAAGTCACCAGTCCTGAGTGTGAAAAAAGCTGCAGCCCAGAAAAGAGCAACAGCAGCAGATTTCTTCTAAAAATCAAAGCTTGTGTGAAAGTTTCTCCTTAAATATTGTTTTGATGAGGAACATGTTGCTTTATGCCCCATTCTGAAAGAGCTCATGAGTTTAGAGTGACAGACAAAATAACGACATGCAATATTAAAAAAAAATTTAATTATGAAATACCTGTTGCTGACTTTTGCAGAAAGCAGATCAGTTGAAAGGGGATGTAGATGAAACCTGAGCATAAAAGAAAGCATTTTCCAGCCCTCGATTAACATTTTAGTGCAAATGTAATTTGTATAATATTTTGGGAAGTCTGTTTGTGAGAAGCTGAGCTGGATTTTCTACCTTTGTCTTGTGGCCTTCATAAAACATGCATATTTGTTTCGATCTCATTTGTCTTTTTTTTTTTTTGTCTTTGAAGCACATGCTTATGATTAAAGGCTGCAGTTGTGTTCCATTTAAGCTCTGAAGGTGGAGAGTCAGTGACTGCTCAGGATGAGCTTCAGTGTTCTGCTGTACATTAGTCGCATAAAAAGGAGATATGCTAAGCTGCAGAACTAAACCATCCCTATGCTGTCAACAGTTGCAGTTCAGTTACAGCCAGATTTTGTAAAGGAGGTGAATTGTGTAATATGTGGAATACACATTGACTCTTACTGGAGTACTTCTTTCAGCTGTTATTCATAATGCATACAGTAGTTACATGTTAATATTTTGAACTTGATCTAGAAGAAGCAGCCTTTGTCACATGCGCGCACAGTGAAATGCCTCCTCTGTATTTAACCCATCTGAAGCAATGAGCGTGCACACACCCCTACCCAGAGCAGTGGGCAGCTCTGCTACAGCACCCAGGGAGCAGCTAGCGGGTCAGGTGCCCTGTTCAAGGGCACTTCAGCCCAAGGCCGCCCCCTGTTAACCTAATTGAATGTCTTTGAACTGTGGGAAAAACCAGAGCACCAGAGGAAACCCACGCAGACACGGGGAGAACATGCAAATGCCACACAGAAAGGCCCCTGTCAGCCACTGGGCTCACACCCAGAACCTTCTTGCTGTGTTATGTTCTTATGGTTAAGAATAAAACCATTCCAAGTCCAACTTATAGGTGAACACTGTATGTGACTTTTATTGTCTCTCGTACTCCGACACTGAAATGAGAACTCAGCCTTACATATCAGTCCATGATACAGCCACTAGGGTCAACTAATCGATACATGATCTACTGATCATTCCTGCAATATACCACATCCCCCCTTTTTAAGCATGAGAGTCATCTTTGACTTAATAACTAAACCTGAAATGACAGCCATTATAGACAGTTAAATTATCTCTTTACATTGCTCAAAACATGAACTTTTAAACAAATTATATAATTTCAATCTTGCTTTTTTGTCCCCCCTGTCATTCTGTTGTTTATCAAAACAAACAAGTCAAACACGACTCATAAAACACACGCATATAGGCTACACCCAGAGCCTGAACTTGACTCATCAGTGGGCTAAATCTAAGCATTAGTTCAACTCAAAGTCTCTGAACTTTATAGGAAGCTTTACGTGTCTCCCACTTTTGGTGCTGCAGATGGGAGTAGCTGGAGTGGGACTGTTGTCTTCACAGGCAGGTGTACTCTGGTCTTGCATGGCCTGTGACCCAGAATCCTCTTTTTGTGAATTCACTGGTTGCTCCAGCAGCTCAGCAGCATCATCTCCCTACAGACTGGGGTGGATTCTCCTCAGATGACGTCTGTTTCTCCTGAAAGTGACACCACTGGGAGTTTGTACATCATATGCACGTGGTTCCACTGTTTTGCTTAAAACCGTAGCTGGTTCCCATCCACGCCATGTGAACAGTGGTACCGGGAGCGAACTCAGGCAACGGTTTTGAGTTGTAATTATAGTAGTGCTCTTGTCTGGCTTGTAGATGTTTTAGCCTGGAGTGAAATCCATCTGGAATAGCCGGTTGTAGCACAGCTGTGGAGCTTGGCAAGGTGCTTCATAATACTCTTCCCATCAGGACTTGTGCTGGTGAAAACTCTGTGCCAGTCACTGGGGTGTTTCTCAGTGATAGGAGAGCTAAGTGTGGGTCTGTACCTGTGTTGCCTTCTTAAGTGTGTGCTTTACTGTCTTCACCATCCTCTCTGCGAGGCCATTTGATTGGAGATATCCAGGACTAGAGTGGACAAGCTTTATGCCCCATGAAACTGCAAACTCTCATTTCACAGCTCGTTAAAGGAACATGGTTGCTTACCAGCTCTTTCGGAATTCCGTGTCTGGCAAAGACTGTTTTCATCTTGCGTATGACTGTGTAGGCAGTCTTATCAGGTAGATGGAGCACCTGTGGGTGTTTTGACAAATAATCCACCATCACAAGGTATGACTGTCCATGAAGCTCAAAGATGTCAGCCTCAGTCTTTAGCCATGGCAGCTCAGGTACCTCATGTGGAATCAGAGGCTCTTTGTGATTCTGTGGCTGGAGCTGTTGGCATGGAGCACAGCTTTCCACCATATGCTCAATATCATGTCTCATCCCTGGCCAGTACATCACTTTTCTTGCCTGCGCTTTCATCCGCTGTATCCCTTGATGTGCAAGGTGCAGTCTGTCAAGCATCATCTGCCTCACACTCTGAGGAATCATAATCCTATCACCAGTCATCAGTATGCCATCCCTGATGCTGATGGAATTTTGCATAGGCTAGTACTGGTGTAGATTTGTGGCAATACTGCTTCGTCTTCTAGGCCAGCCTTTGTGGTGCATTTCCATTACCTGTTGCAGTACATTGTCTGCAGCTGTGGCCTCCTTCAGCATTGTGAGTGTGTCTGTGTCCAATACAGCTGTGGCTTCCATTGCGTGGACCACTCTCTCCTAAAACAGATCCTCTTTCACGTCATCTTTGCAGTCAGAGACAACAGCACGGGACAGGGTATCAGCAACGTGCATGCCCTTGCCTGAAGTGTAAGTTATTTTCAGATCATAGCATTGGAGCTGCAATAACGTGCTGTAGCCGTGCTGGTGTCTTGCTCAGATGCTTCTTGAAAATTACTTCAAGCGGTTTGTGATCTGATTGAACAGTCACTGTGTTGCCATAAACATACTGGTGAAAGCATTTCGTTGCAAAAGTTATCGCCAGCAGCTCTTTCTCTATCTGAGCATAATTCTTCTCAGATTCTGTAAGTGCTCGTGAAGCGTAAGACAGCGGCCTACCTTCCTGAAGCAGACAGGTGCCAAGCCCATCTTTTGATGCATCACATTGTATGGTAAGTGGCTTGGTCTGATCATAGAACTGGAGCACTGGGGCTTGCATGAGAGCGGACTTAAGCTTTTCCAGTGTGGCATTGTGTTCATGGTTCCAGTGCCAAGCAGCATCCTTTTTCAACAACTGCTTGAGTGGGCTGGTTATCATGGCTTCATTTGGGATATACTGGGAGAGATACCTTGTCATTCCCAGCAGCCTCTGCAGCCCTTTCTTGTCCTCAGGCTGTGGCATGTTCTTGATGGCCAACACCATGAAACCTGATGAGTCTACACGTTTGGATGTGACGACATGCCCCATGTACCTGACTGAGTCCACCTTGTATTGGATCTTTTCTTTGTTGAACTTGATGTTGGCTCTTTGTGCAGTGTTCATGACTTTCTGTAGGATAGCATCATGCTCTTCCTCAGACGCAGTGGTGATTATCATATCGTCTGCAATTACGTGCACTCCATCAATATTTCCAAATGTCTCACAATTTTTCTGTTGGAAAACCTCGCTGGCAGACTTAATGCCGAAAGGAAGTCTCTTAAAACGAAACCTGCCCCATGGTGTACTGAATGTGCACAACATTGACGAGGGCTTGTCAAGTCTCACTTGCCAATATCTATCCTTCTCATCTAAGATGGTGAAAATGGATTTCCCTGACAACCTCTACAGGACCTCTTCCGGGGTGGGTATTGAGAAGTGCTCCCTCTTAATAGCCTCATTCAGATCATGAGGGTCCAAACGCCCTCAGAGACCCGTTTTTCTTCTTTGTGATGACGAGGCTATTTACCCACTCCTTGGGCTCCGTCGCGGGTTCTATGACTTCTGTCAATGAGTTCTTGCAGTGTTGTTTTCAATCTGTCCATGACAGCGATGGGTATTTTTCTACAGCCGTGTACTACTGGGGTCACATCAGGGTCAGTGTGAATGTGATGCACCCCTGGAAACTGGCCCAGACCACTGAAGACGGATGGATAGGCCTCCACCAACTCCTCTTTCATGGCTGGTGCCTTAACTGCAATCATCTCCATTCTCTTTACCAGCCGCAGCTTCTCGCATGCTTCTCTGCCCAGGATCGGAGTGGAGGAGTGCTTGGTGAAAAAGAACTGTTAGATCTGACTTTGTCCTGGCCATTTCACAGGTGAAACTCACAGTACCTTATGGTTTCAGGCGTACTCCTCCATAAGCTACGAGAGCTATTTGGGTGGGCTTCAGATGATTGGGACCTGGAATCTTCCTAAAAATGTTCAGCGGTAGCACATTTGCATCTGCACCAGTGTCCAGTTTAAACTTGACAACAGTGTTTTTTATGATGGCTGTGGTATACCATGCATTGTCAGCCTGCTGAGCCATGTGATATAATCCTACACAGGACATAGTGCCTATGAAAAGAGATTCGACCTCTCTGTCAAGGTCATTTACACTTCTCACAGCGCTTAACTTGTCTTGAGATGAGGTGCACACTTTGGCGAAGTGATTTCTCTTGCTACAATTATGGTATATGACACCAAATGCTGGACATTGCCATGGCTTATGTGTCCCGCCACATTTCCTGCATGCATTTGGACTAGCTGCTTGTGCTTTTACTTTATCTAGTGGTCTTGGCTTTCCTTTTATGTTTGCTTTAGTTTTCTGAGAGCGAGCCGCCATCCTGCATAGTGCCTCCACTGATGCCTCTGGCTGCACTGTTCCCATTACACGCATTTGAGATTTAGCAGCTTCTGCCACTCTGCAAATATCAACTGCTTTATCTAGAGTCAAGTCCATTTCTCTTAACAGTCTCTCCTTTACGTGAGCATCAGGCACAGTAAACACAAGCTTATCTCATCATATCATTTTTCGAATGATAATGGTCAGAGGCTCCTTGAGCTTTGTTCTTACTTCGACCTCTGTATAACCAACACATTCTTTGCAACTAAACACCAACACAGAGTATCCTGGCGCCACCCGAGATCGTGCCATTGGCACCAACTGGACCTTATCACCCGCAGATCATCGTTGAACTATGTTCTCACAACTCGCACTTACCATAGCACTGACTGTGATACTGATCACTCGCTGGTCAGCAGTAAGGTGCGCCTCCAGCCTAAACGGATCCACCACTCAAAGCAAAAAGGATGACCGCGCATCAATATGGCCAGGACCTCAATCCCAGAACTACATGATCGATTCACCACTACCATCGAGGAGGCACTTAAAGACTGTCCCTCTGGCAGCATAGAAGAGAGATGGGCTTACATCCGCAACGCCACCTTCAACTCCGCTATAGGCACCTTTGGTAAAAGAGTGAAGCAAAACCCTGATTGGTTTCAGTCAGGAATTGCTATCCTCGAGCCCGCTCTTGCAGCGTAACGCACAGCACTACTAAACTACAAAAGGAACCCCTCTGAGAAGACTCTGGCTGCACTAAGATCGTCCCGAAATGATGCTCAACGGTGTGCTAGATGCTGTGCTAACGATTATTGGCTGAATCTCTGCAAAAAAAATCCAGCTTTCTGCTGATAACGGGAATACCCGTGCCATGTACGATGGTATGAAGAGGGCCTTCAGCCCAAGCGCAATCAAGCTCGCGCCCCTTAAGTCCTCGTCAGGCGAAATCATTACTGATCGCAGCAAGCAGATGGAGAGATGGGCAGAACACTATCAAGATCTTTACTCGAGGGAGAATACAGTAACTGAAGCTGCAGTTCAGGGCATCGCAATCTTGCCCGTCATGGAAGACCTTGATGTTCCACCCACTGTAGACGAGTTTTCCAAAGCTATCGACTCTCTGGCCTGTGGCAAAGCTCCAGGAAATGATGGGATTCCCCCCGAGGTTATCCAAGCTTGCAAAAACACCACCCTCCACCAACACCTCTACGAACTTCTGCTGCAGTGCTGGGAAGAGGGGGCAGTTCCCCAAGAGATGCGCGATGCTAACATCATCACATTATATAAAAGGAAAGGTGACCGTGGTGACTGCAATAGTTACCATGGAATATCGTTACTTATCATAGTTGGAAAGACCTATGCCCGCGTAGGCCTCAACAGGCTGCAGCCCCTTGCTGAACGCGTCTACCCAGAGGCACAGTGTGGTTTTCAGGAAGGAAGATCAACAATCGACATGATCTTCTCGCTCCAGCAGCTGCAAGAGAAGTGCAGAGAGCAAAGACAATCCTTATACATCGCCTTCATTGATCTGACCAAGGCCTTCGACATGGTCAGCAGGAAAGGCCTCTTCACTCTACTGCAAAGAATCGGCTGTCTGCCAAAGCTTCTGAGGATGATCATGTCCTTCCACGAAGACATGCAAGGCACCGTCCACTACGATGGCTCAACCTCAGATCCTTTTACCATCAGAAGTGCTGTGAAACAGGGCTGTGTACTCGCCCTGACATTGTTTGGCATCTTCTCCCTGCTCTTGTCACATGCCTTCAAAGGGTCAGAGGATGGTGTTTACATCCACACTAGAAGTGACGGAAGCCTTTTCAATCTTGCCCACCTCAGGGCCAAGACCAAGGTGCGAAAAGTGCTCATCAGGGAATTGCTGTTTGCGGATGACACGGCTCTGACTGCTCACACCAAAGATGCTCTACAATGGCTCATCGATTGCTTCGCACATGCTTGAAGAGAGTTCGGCCTCACCATCAGCCTCAAAAAGACCAATATTATGGGTCAGGATGTCAGCAGCAACATTTCTATCGGCGACTACACCCTAAAGGTGGTTGAGGACTTCACCTACCTGGGCTCAACCATCTCGTGCAACCTCTCCTTGGAAGCCGAGTTAAACAAGCGTATTGGCAAGGCAGCATCAACTATGGCTCGTCTCAGCAACGGAGTTTGGGAAAACCCATCACTGACCACCAACACCAAGATGAGGGTGTACCAAGCATGTGTGCTAAGCACTTTACTATACAGCAGCGAGACCTGGACCCTCTACGCTCGCGAAGAACGCAGACTCAATGCATTCCATTTGCATAACCTTAGAAAAATCTTGGGCATCGCGTGGCAAGACCGCATCCCAAACAAAGACGTCCTTAAAAAGGCAGGATTGCCGAGCCTGTTCGCTATGCTTAGTGAAAGACGCCTTCGTTGGTTAGGCCATGTCCACAGAATGCAGGACGGCAGAATACCAAAAGACCTACTCTACGGTGAACTTGCTACCGGCTCTAGACATGCTGGTAGGCCCAAGCTCCGCCACAAAGATGTCTGCAAACACGACCTGAAGGATTGCGGTGTGGGGAGCTAGGAAACTGTTGCTGACGACCGCACCAAGTGGTGCAGTGTAGTCAAAGCCGAATCAAAAGGAGCGAGAGAAAGAGGGAGCTCCATTGGGAAGAAAAAAGATCAAGAAGAAGGCAAAGGGAACCAACACCAGCCCTAGCAGAACATGACACTGCCGCCCTTACTTGCCCAAATTGCAGCAGAGTGTGCCGGTCGCAAGTCGGACTGTTCAGCCACTCAAGGCGCTGCAACCAATGACTCTCAGATGCATAGTCCATTGTCTCTCGAGACAGATGGAGGCCAAGGATCTATCTAGAATCAAGTCCATTTCTCTTAACAGTCTCTCCTTTACGCGAGCATCAGGCACAGTAAACAAGCTTATCTCTTATCATATCTTTTTCCGTCACTCCAAACTCAGTTTTTACATTTCTGGTGAAGCTTGGTCACAAACTTGTCAACGGTGACTCCTTCTGGCATGGGTTGTGACCAAAACTGATGGTGCTCAAACACAATGTTTTTCTTTGGTATGCAGTATTTTCTGAATGCATCCAAAATTTCTTCCAACGTGGCTTGCTCAGCGGCAGACTCAACGTTGAGGGTGTTGTACGCCTCTAGAGCATCCTCTCCAACCGTGTGCAGCATGATAGCAATTTTCACCGGTTCATGCTTCTCACCTGCACCTGTGGCCGTCATGTACAGCTTAAAACGTTGCTCCCAGCATTGCCAATTCTCGCTTAAATTGCCGGTGAGCACGAGCGGTGCAGGGGGCTTGAACTGGTCCATGCTAAACTTCGGTTCACTCGATGCAAACTCACTTTTCTCCTTTCCACACTAGTTACAGTGTAGCGCAATGTTGTCTCGCGTCTCTCGTGGAAGAAGTAAAAACCTCTTCTGACACCATGTTATGTTCTTATGGTTAAGAATAAAACTATTCAGAGTCCAACTTGTAGGTGAACACTGTGTATGTGACTTTTATTGTCTCTCGTACTCCGACACTGACATGAGAACTCAGCCTTCCATATCTCATCTCATTATCTCTAGCCGCTTTATCCTGTTCTACAGGGTCGCAGGCAAGCTGGAGCCTATCCCAGCTGACTATGGGTGAAAGGCGGGGTACACCCTGGACAAGTCGCCCGGTCATCACAGGGCTGACACATAGACACAGACAACCATTCACACTCACATTCACACCTACGGTCAATTTAGAGTCACCAATTAACCTAACCTGCATGTCTTTGGACTGTGGGGGAAAACGGAGCACCCGGAGGAAACCCACGCGGACACAGGGAGAATATGCAAACTCCGCACAGAAAGGCCCTCGCCGGCCACGGGGCTCGAACCCGGACCTTCTTGCTGTGAGGCGACAGCGCTAACCACTACACCACCGTGCCGCCCTGCCTTATCAATCCCTGATACAGCCGCGAGGGTCAACTAATTGACACATGATCTACTGATCATTCCTGCAATATACTACAGTGAGGTGACAGTGCTAACCCCTACACCACCTATGAATCTACAGTCGCCGGCCAATTTAATAGGAACATGTTCTTGATTCCTGTTCTTGGCTGCAGGAGTGGAACCGAATGTGGTCTTCTGTATTGCATGCTGAGATGCTTTTCTGTTCACCATTGTTATAAAGAGTGATTATGTGCGTTGCTGTATCGTTCCTGGCAGCTTGAACCAATCTGATCATTTTCCTCTGACCTCTCATCAACAAGATGTTTCCACCTACAGAACTGTCACTCACTAATTTTTATTTTTGTTTTTCGCACCATTCTGTGTAAACTCTAGAGAGTGTTGTGTGTGAGAACCCCAGGATATCAGCAGTTTCTGAAATACTCAAACCAGTCTATCTGGCACCCATGCCACAGTGAAGGTCACAGAGATCGCAAATTTTCCCATTCTGATGTTTGAAGTGAATATTAACTGAAGCTCTTGATTTGTATCTGCATGATATTATGCATTGTGCTGCTGTCAAGGGATTGGTTGATTAGAGAACTACATAAAACAGCAGGTATTATGTATGTATTTATAAACATGTTCATCTGACACTGAAAATGAGATCTCATTTTTAATTAAAATAAATTCAAATAAAAGTGAAGTTCAAAAATATGTACTTTTCTGACAAAACCATATGTATGTTTAGGCATAATCTTATTTAAGTAGTGCAAGGCAGCTGTGGAAGTATTCATTTATTCACGATATGCCAAATGGACTTTGACGCTGTAGAAAATAACCGAGCAGCTGTTTTGGTTCACAGTAGAATACAATTCTGCTGCCAAATTACTCACACTTCGTGTTCTGCAGTTCCTCAACACTTTCTTCCACTGTTCATGAAGTCTAATTAAATCTGTGCACGGTAAATGAAAAGGCAACTTAGGCTTTAAGCATATATGATGCAGTGCTTGGTCACATGCTTATCTGGCTAGATTCTTGCCTGAACTGGTAATTGCATCATCAGTTTTTCTTTGCCTAATCAGACACAAGGTACACCACCAAACTTGCTGGAGCAGTTTGGGGTTAGATGTCTTGCTTAAGGGCACTTAAGCCAATCCTGCTAGTTCAGGGACTCAAACCAGTGACCTTTTGGTCCCAAACCTGTTTCTCTAACCATTTGTCTATGGCATCCCCTATAAGGCACATCATCTTTTGTGAATCAGACAGCACTTTTCCATGGTTTATTACTTTATCTTCATTCACTTTTTATGTCTGACATGCTCTTGTCCCAAATGCAGGTGTCTGGTGTATGTTTCTTTATATTGAATGGTAATCAACATTTAATTCCCAAGTACAACAGGTGATGTTTTTCAGTGGAATGAGCAGTTAAGTTAAAGTTCACAACTGTTCATAGAAAAAGGCATGAGTCTTCGACAAAATTCTTTTTTTTTTTGTGAAAAAAAATTAAGTGGCTGTGTCAATTAAGTTGACATGACAATTTTTCATGTCTCATCTTTGGAATCTCTGAAAGTATCGCCTGACACAAGAATCACTTTTGTTAAGGGAAAACACATCACTTAGTAAGCAAAAATTTGGATTTGCTTGTTGCAGCACCATCAGTGATCAAATGGCACAAAATGTTTTGCACATCTTCAGGAAGGCTTCCCAAGTCCATATACAGTGGTGCTTGAAAGTTTGTGAACCCTTTAGAATTTTCTATATTTCTGCATAAATATGACCTAAAACATCATCAGATTTTCACACAAGTCCCAAAAGTAGATAAAGAGAACCCAGTGAAACAAATGAGACAAAAACATTATACTTGGTCATTTATTTATTGAGGAAAATGATCCAATATTACACATCTGTTAGTGGCAAAAGTATGTGAACCTTTGCTTTCAGTATCTGGTGTGACCCCCTTGTGCAGCAATAACTGCAACTAAACATTTGCGGTAACTGTTGATCAGTCCTGCACACCGGCTTGGAGGAATTTTAGCCCATTCGTCCATACAGAACAGCTTCAACTCTGGGATGTTGGTGGGTTTCCTCACATGAACTGCTCACTTCAGGTCCTTCCACAACATTTCGATTGGATTAAGGTCAGGACTTTGACTTGGCCATTCCAAAACATTAACTTTATCCCTCTTTAACCATTCTTTGGTAAAACAACTTGTGTGCTTAGGGTTGCTGTCTTGCTGCATGATCCACCTTCTCTTGAGATTCAGTTCATGGACAGATGTCATGACATTTTCCTTTAGAATTCGCTGGTATAATTCAGAATTCATTGTTCCATCAATGATGACAAGCCGTCCTGGCCCAGATGCAGTAAAACAGGCCCAAACCATGATACTGCCACCACCATGTTTCACAGATGGGATAAGGTTCTGATGCTGGAATGCAGTGCTTTCCTTTCTCCAAACATAACGCTTCTCATTTAAACCAAAAAGTTCTATTTTGGTCTCATCCGTCCACAAAACATTTTTCCAATGACCTTCTGGCTTGTCCACGTGATCTTTTGCAAACTGTAGACGAGCAGCAATGTTCTTTTTGGAGAGCAGTGGCTTTCCCCTTGCAACCCTGCCATGCACACCATTGTTGTTCAGTGTTCTCCTGATGGTGGACTCATGAACATTAACATTAGCCAATGTGAGAGAGGCCTTCAGTTGCTTAGAAGTTACCCTGGGGTCTTTTGTGACCTCGCTGACTATTAAACACCTTGCTCTTGGAGTGATCTTTGCTGGTCGACCACTCCTGGGGAGGGTAACAATGGTCTTGTATTTCCTCCATTTGTACACAATCTGTCTGACTGTGGATTGGTGGAGTCCAAACTCTTTAGAGATGGTTCTGTAACCTTTTCCAGCCTGATGTGCATCAACAACGCTTTTTCTGAGGTCCTCAGAAATCTCCTTTGTTCGTGCCATGATACACTTCCACAAACATGTGTTGTGAAGATCAGACTTTGATAGATCCCTGTTCTTTAAATAAAACAGGGTGCCCACTCACACCTGATTGTCATCCCATTGATTGAAAACACCTGACTCTAATTTCACCTTTAAATTTACTGCTAATCCTAGAGGTTCACATACTTTTGCCACTCACAGATATGTAATGTTGGATCATTTTCCTCAATAAATAAATGACCAAGTATAATATCTTTGTCTCATTTGTTTAACTGGGTTCTCTTTATCTACTTTTAGGACTTGTGTGAAAATCTGATGATGTTTTAGGTCATATTTATGCAGAAATATAGAAAATTCTAAAGGGTTCACAAACTTTCAAGCACCACTGTACCAAGTTTGATGCCAGTACATCAAAGCATTGCTGAGATATGCCCTTGATTCCTGTTTGGTGGCTTTGTCACCAAATTTGATTGGCTGTCATGGACAAATGGTTTCGAAAATCAAATGTCCATTTGATAAGTTTTGTGAGGCTTGATCTGAAGCTTGTCTGTGTCAAAGTTAGTGAAGATTGGGCAAACTTTGTTGTCTGTGAAAAATTATTAATCTTTGACAAAATCCAATATGATGGCCATATCAATTAGGTTGATGTGAAACATTGCTATATCTTGGCCTTAGGACTGTCTATGGTACCACCAGACATCTGAACTGGTTTTTAAAGGCAAACACATCAGCAGTTATTCACCAAAATCCATTTTTGCAGCACCCCTCAGTGGTCAAATGATTTTTTTTTGTGCTTCCTCAGAATGTTGGAGTCCATATACAAAGTCTGATTTTGATTCGTCAAAGTATTGCCAAGTTATGATCTCACTTCCCTGTTTCTCCTTTTTCAATTAACTGTAATGGATGAATGCTTTTGCCTTGGGCTCTCCCAAGATAGAACCACACACATAAGAATTACTTGTTTTAAGGCAAACACATCAACAGTAATTGGACAACGCACATTTTTACTTATTTCCTTGTACATATTTTTCATAAAATTCAACATGGTGGAAATTGATATGGAACATTGAAAAGGTCACATTGACACTGAACTCCACTTGATCCAGAGAATCCAATGGTACCTCCAAATTTTGAAAATCAGGCATAAAAAAAAAAGTTTTATAGTAATACAGACACTCCTGATTTGATAAAGGCTGCATAATGCTTGGCACACAGGGTTAGGCTGGTTTGCATATTTCAGAAACTGAAAGTGATTTCCTGGAACTTTCACACTGTGGCACTTGTGGTTTCAATGGGGAGAATGCGCACACACAACCCAGGTCTCAGCGAAACAAATACATAACATAATAAAAATATAGGGTCAGGAGAAGTGTAGGATGAGTGAAAGGTGCAGTCAGCACAAGTGCTGGAGTGCCCAAGTTCACCAGTGGCGAGATCATAGATGGGGTTACATTGTCCTTAGTGCAGTACCCGAGGGAAAGGGGAAGTTGATATGCATAGTGTGAGCTTCACTGTGTGTTACATCACCTCTTTATACTCCTCTGGCTACTCAAGGAGTTGAGTAATCAGAGCCAACTGAGCTGCTGATTATACTGCTCCAGCCTCATGTGATCAGTGTGGCCCTGCTGCTTTCAGCTGTCCAAACCGTCCATCCAGTACCGTTTATCCTGTGCAGGCTCCAGCTTGCCTGCAACCCTATCCCAGCTGACTATGAGCGAGAGGCAGGGTACACCCTGGAAAAGTCACCAGGTCATTACAGGGCTGACACAGAGACAAACAACCATTCACATCTACAGTCAATTTAGACCTACCAATTAGCCTAACCTGCATAGCTTTGGACTGTGGGGGAAGCCGGAGCACCCGGCGGAAACCCACGTGGACACGGGGAGGCCCCCCCCCATCAGCCGCTGGGCTCGAACCCAGACCCTTCTTGCTGTGAGGCGACAGTGCTAACCACTACACCACCATGCCACCCTGTCCAAATCAGTGGTGGTGAAGTGCATCATGATCTTTTCAGCACCACAGGAGCGGTTGTGTGAGAAGCGATGTGCTGCTTAAATGGTGGTTTCTTCTGGCCACTGTTGTAACATATAACGTTTACATAGAATATGTACATAAAAATATGTAAAGTTTACACAGAATAAATGTAAAAACCAAAAAAAAAAAGTAGTTCTGTGGGTGGAAATGTCTCATTGGTGAGAGACATCAGAGGAGGATCTGATTTGAGCTGACAAAAAGATTATGGTAACTAAAATACCTATTCTTTAAAACAGTGGTGAGCAGAAAAGCATCTCAGAATCACAGCATCACAACACATTGAACCTTGAGGTGGATGGGCTGCAACAGCAGAAGACCAGGCTGGTGTCAAGTTCTGTCAGCCAAGAAACATACATTGGGGGGGTTTGAGGGCCTCATAGGATCCGTCACAGGTACACTAGTGACACTGAAGAATTAAGTCACATACAGTGGTGCTTGAAAGTTTGTGAATCCTTTAGATTTTTCTATATTTCTGCATAAATATGACCTAAAACATCAGATTTTCACACAAGTCCTAAAAGTAGATAAAGAGAACCCAGTTAAACAAATGAGACACAAATATCATACTTGGTAATTTATTTATTGAGGAAAATGATCCAATATTGCATATCTGTGAGTGTCAAAAGTATGTGAACCTCTAGGACTAGCAGTTAATTTGAAGGTGAAATTAGAGTCAGGTGTTTTCAATCAATGGGATGACAATCAGGTGTGAGTGGGCACCCTGTTTTATTTAAAGAACAGGGACCTAACAAAGTCTGATCTTCACAACACATGTTCGTGGAAGTGTATCATGGCATAAACAAAGGAGATTTCTGAGGACCTCAGAAAAAGCGTTGTTGATGCTCATCAGGCCAGAAAAGATTACAAAACCATCTCTGAAGAGTTTGGACTCCACCAATCCAGTCAGACAGATTGTGTAAATTCAAGACCACTGTGACCCTCCCCAGGAGTGGTCGACCAACAAAGATCACTCCAAGAGCAAGGCATGTAATAGTCAGCGAGGTCACAAAGGACCACAGGGTAACTTCTAATCAACTGAAGGCCTCTCTCACATTGGCTAATGTTAATGTTCATGAGTCCACCATCAGGAGAACACTGAACAACAATGGTGTGCATGGCAGGGTTGCAAGGAGAAAACCACTGCTCTCCAAAAAAAACATTGCTGCTCGTCTGCAGTTTGCTAAAGATCATGTGGACAAGCCAGAAGGCTATTGGAAAAATGTTTTCTGGATGGATGAGACCAAAATAGAACTTTTTGGTTTAAATTAGAAGTGTTATGTTTGGAGAAAGGAAAACACTGCATTCCAGCATAAGAGCCTTATCCCATCTGTGAAACATGGTAGTGGTAGTATCATGGTTTTGGCCTGTTTTGCTGCATCTGGGCCAGGACGGCTTGCCATCATTGATGGAACAATTAATTCTGAACTATACCAGTGAATTCTAAAGGAAAAATGTCAGGATATCTGTCCATGAACTGAATCTCAAGAGAAGGTGGGTCATGCAGCAAGACAACGACCCTAAGCACACAAGTTGTTCTACCAAAGAATGGTTAAAGAAGAATAAAGTTAATGTTTTGGAATGGCCAAGTCAAAGTCCTGACCTTAATCCAATCGAAATGTTGTGGAATGACCTGAAGTGAGCAGTTCATGTGAGGAAACCCACCAACATCCCAGAGTTGAAGCTGTTCTGTACGGAGGAATGGGCTAAAATTCCTCCAAGGCGGTGTGCAGGACTGATCAACAGTTACTGGAAACGTTTAGTTGCAGTTATTGCTGCACAAGGGGGTCACACCAGATACTGAAAGCAAAGGTTCACATACTTTTGCCACTCACAGATATGTAATATTGGATCATTTTCCTCAATAAATAAATGACAGAGTATAATATTTTTGCCTCATTTGTTTAACTGGGTTCTCTTTATTTTTAGGACTTGTGTGAAAATCTGATGTTTTAGGTCATATTTATGCAGAAATATAGAAAATTCTAAAGGGTTCACAAACTTTCAAGCACCACTGTACATCCAGTTGTTCCTAGAATGTGGGGCTTGAAATGACCTTTTTAATACCTGCTTTTAACTTCTTGTTGTGTTCACAGTTCTAACCAGCAGTCAATATTTGTAATACTCAATATTTGTAAGGATTTCCATCCCATGATATTTGGTTTTGTTTTGTAATATCTTCTTTTCAGTGAGGAAACCCTCCTCCTGAATTTTTTTAAAGGATAAGTGAATTTTTTTAAAGGTTATTCTTAATAGAAAATAAAATATATTTCACTTTGCGTTTCTGCAAGTGCTTTGAACTACACCTGCTGGTAAACTAATATCAAGACTTCTTGTAATACACTCCAGTCAGAAGGGTTTTGTCTATTTGATTATTTATGAATGGACTGAGTGGCTGTTTCTACCTTAAAATCTTTAATGTTCAAAGAGCAAAACGATCCAAGTTGCTTGGTCCTGGCATCATCTGTGAAAATATGATGGCGTGTAATTTTTTTGGCTGTGACATACTATAATATAGTAAAGGCCACACTGTGATCCAGGCTTTATTCCCCTCATATTAGTTTTTCATTCTCTGTCAATTTACATAATCCCATCTCCTGATACATATGTATTATAATATGGCCCTCCCAACATTCACTTATTTAGTTAATTTAATAAAAAAAAAAAAACACCTGTCAGTCTTGCAAATGACTGCAATAAATTTTTGACCCCCTTTTTTTCCCAGTAAATCTTAAGGTTCTGATGCTTCCTGCCATTCTAAGTCCTTTAGGGTTTAGGCCATCCAAATGAGCAGTTTTTTTTTTTAATGTATTAACAGTCATCACAATTGTATGCTATTTAACATTCAAGCTATAATAAACCCCTTGCCTTGTGTGTGTATTATATACACACACACAAACATACATAGTACAATCACACTGCCACAGAAAAAGAACAGTTCAATTAAATATATATTATTTGGACAGTAGCAGTCAAAAGTTTGTACACCCCTACTCATTCATAGTTTTTTTTTTCCTGTATCTTGACTATTTTCTACATTGTAGAACAATATTAAAGGTATCAAAACTATGAAATAACATATGGAATATATATGGAATTATGTGGTAAACAAGTGTTTAAAAAATATGTTTGATATTTTAGATTCTTCAAAGTAGCCAGCGTTTACCTTGATGACGCTTTGCACACTATTGGTATTATCTTAACGAGCTTCACGAGGTAGTCACCTGGAATGCTTTTCACTTAACAGGTGTGCCTCGTCAAAAGTTAATTAGGGCAATTTTTGCCTTCTTAATGTGTTTGAGATCAAAGAGTAGACAATAAAAATTCAGTAAATAGCCCTATTCCACAACTGTAGTAATCCATATTATGTCAAGAATCGCTCAACTAAGTAAAGAGAAATGACATCCATCATTTCTTTCAGCCATGAAGTAACTTTTAATTAATAAAAATAACGAACCATTTGTTTCGTTTTTTTTTTTTTTTCTTTTTTATCAGACATCTAATTTTTGGGTTTGTTTACCTGACATGTTTCGACGTACAACTTCCGTCTTCCTCAGAGTGTCACCAGATGTTAATTGGTGACGCATCTTTTATCAGCTGCTGTTTCTGAAGGCGTGGCCTTCCTGTCTGGTTTGACAGGTCGGTCACGCCTTCTACTGTCTGTTTGTCCCCTGCAAGATGGCACTCCAGGTGTGGGAGAGCATGTATGCTCCCTCATCCCGGTTGATGGTCCTCGGGCTTCGCTTACGGATCTCCATGGCCTCCCTGATCCAGCGCTGATGTTTGTTATCTTCTGTGCGGATGACTCTGGCATTCCCCCAGTCCATAATGTGATTTTCCCTTTTACAGTGATCTGTTATAGCTGACTTATAATTTTCCTGTTGTGCCTTTTCTTTTATTGTTCGGGTTTGTCTTGTAGCTGTCTCCTTTTCGCACTCTTTCTTATGTTCATGTTTTCTTGTGCTGAAACTCCTTCCTGTCTCCCCAATATAAGTTTTATTGCATAATTTACATGGAATCTCATATATGGTGTTGCATCTGTTGTCCGGATGTATTCTGTCTTTGGGATGAACCAGGATCTGACGGAGTGTTGTGTGTGGTTTGACAGGTGTGTTAACATTGTGTTTCCTCATTACTCTTTGAATGCGTTCCGTTATTCCTCTGATGTATGGTAATGTAACTACTCCCCTGTGTTCTTGTTTGTTAGTTTGTTTTTTCTCTTTCTTCTGTGTTTTGTTGTTTTTAACCTGTTCCGCCCCTTTGGATATTGCCCATTGTGGATATTGACATGCCTTCAGTGCGTGTTGTATATGTTGTTCCTCCTGTTCTTTGTCCTGTGGATCTGTAATTATTGCTGTGCGTTCAGTAGAAGGCGTGACCGACCTCTCAAACCAGACAGGAAGGCCACGCCTTCAGAAACAGCAGCTGATAAAAGATGCGTCACCAATTAACATCCGGTGACACTCTGAGGAAGACGGAAGTTGTACGTCGAAACATGTCAGGTAAACAAACCCAAAAATTAGATGTCTGATAAAAAAGAAAAAAAAAACGAACTATATTTAATATAAGACATAATGAACGTAATCGAAAGAACCATTTGTTTGTTCCAAACTGTTTGTTCCCATACACATCAGTTCATACATACTTGGTGATGAGAAAGACATAATAGTGAATAAAATTACAAGGGGTATGAGGAAGAGAATGACCGACAAGCTTTCTCTGAGATTGCACATCAACATCATTATTCATTCAAAATATGTCTGAGTAATAATATATGCACCTCACCACGCTACTGTATTAAACGTACTTTCACGTCAACTACTGCACAGAGCTTTATAAATGATCTCCCAGAGCTGTCAACTTTGATTGGGTCACTGTCAGCCCCTGCAGAACTTGATCAGGCAACTGAATGCTTAGAGTCAACATTCCGCCATACTTTAGATAATGTAGCTCCTCTAAAAAGGAAAATGGTCAGAGACAAAAAATTAGCACCCTGGTATAATGATGACACTCGCACATTAAAACAGACCACTCGAAAATTGGAACGTAAATGGCATCAAACAAAATTGGTAGTGTTCAAATTAGCTTGGAAGGAGAGCTTCCTGAAGTATAGAAAAGCTCTTAGTGCTGCAAGATCAACATATTTCTCCTCCCTAATAGAAGATAACAAAAATAATCCTAGATTCCTATTTAATACTGTAGCAAAATTAACCAGGAATAAGTCCACTATCAACACATGCACACCTGCAGTATGTAGTAGCAACGACTTCATGAATTTTTTTAATGACAAAATTGAGAATATCCGACAAAAAATTCAAACTACTAATTTAAGGTTAGACAATGAAAGTGACCTTGTAGTTAACAATATAACTGTATCAGATCATCAGTTAGAATGTTTTACTCCCCTAAAAGAAACTGAATTACTTTCATTAATCTCTACATCAAAAGCCTCAACTTGCGTACTAGATCCCTTACCGACACATCTATTCAAACAGATAATGCCTGGAGTAATTGAACCGCTTCTAAAAATAATAAATTCTTCTCTTATGATTGGCTATGTACCCAAATCCTTTAAACTAGCAGTTATCAAACCCCTGATTAAAAAACCTGACCTTGATCCCTGTCAGCTGTCCAATTATCGGCCAATATCAAACCTCCCCTTTATCTCCAAGATCCTTGAAAAAGCTGTGGCACAGCAGTTATGCTCATATTTACATAGGAATAACATCCATGAAATGTATCAGTCAGGATTTAGACCTCATCATAGCACAGAGACTGTTAGGACTAGGACTGTTTTGGCCTCTAGAGGCCGCTGTTATTTCCTTTTCATGTCGTGTTTATTTTGGCCTCTAGAGGCCGCCACTGTTCCTGTGTTTTGTGTTTGTGTTAATTGCCTAATTATCTTCACCTGTGTCCTTAATTAGTTTGTCTATTTATACCCCTGAGTTCAGTCCTCTTGTCACGGAGTCTTTGTGCTGTTATGTTTATCTCCAGTTTCCTTTGTACTGTGTTTTTTGATCTTCTTAGCTTTTGAATTTTTGCACTTTGCTTTTCTTTTGGATTATACTCTTTGGTTTTTTTTTTTGTCTTTTGTTTTGCCCTGTATATAGTGTATATAGTTTAAATAAACCTTTTGATTCTTTTTCTACTTCCGCCTCACGCCTCTGCATTTGAGTCATCCCCCTGGTGGCCTAGTGGGAGTTTGCTGGATTATCACACCAACGAACCAGGTTCGAATCCCAGCAAAACCCTAACAGAAAGACTCCGTCATGACCGACTCAGCAGAGGCTGCTTCAACTGTCTACCCGGCCAACCTTCAGGGAATTATGGCAGCTTTGACACGCTTCGGAGCGACCATGGATGCTCATGGACGTACACTCACCAGCCAACGTGAGGCCCTCGCTCGCCACGAGGAACTGCTTCAGCAAATTGGGAAAACCCTGGCACAGCTGACATCTCTGCCTGCATCTCCTGCTCCTGATCCAGTTCCTGCTCCTGATCCAGCTCCCACTCCTGCTCCAGTGCCTCCTGCAATGCTGCCTTCTTCACCTCGCGAACCCAGCCTTCCTGCACCACAGAGGTATGACGGCAAGCACAGTGAGTGCCGAGAGTTCCTTATCCAGTGTCAACTCACCTTTGAGCTTCAGCCTACCACCTACACTACGGATCGCCGCAAGATTGCCTTTGTGATAACCTTATTAGCTGGTAAGGCGCGAGCCTGGGCTACTGCTATCTGGCAAAGACAGGGACCTGAGTGCTTTGATTTCCAGCTGTTTTCTGAAGAGATGCTTCGGGTCTTCGATCAGGCAGACATCAGTACCGACGCAGCCCGAAAGCTCATGTCCATCCGGCAAGGAGGAAGCGTCGCAGATTACGCCATCTCGTTCCGAACACTCGCAGCAGTAAGTGGATGGAACGAGACTGCCCTGGTGTCAGCCTTCCACCATGGTCTGTCTGACCCCATCAAGGACGGTCTGGCCTCTATTGGATGCCCAAGTGACCTCGAAACCCTCATCTCACATGCTATTCGTCTGGACAACAGGATGAGAGAACGCCACCAAGCCTTGAGCCCCCCCAGCCTCCCTACCTCTACCTGGAGACCGTCTACCTCCTTCAGTGACTGTCCAGAACCCATGCAAGTGGGTCGTACTCGCCTCTCCGCATCTGAGAGGGAGCGCAGAAGGAGGGACAAGTGCTGCATCTACTGTGGCAAGCCTGGTCACTTCCGAGCATCATGTCCCGAACTCTTGGGAAAAGGACCGCCCCGTCCAGCCGAGGAAGGGTTGTGACGGGGCCTACCCTCTCTCCCGGACTCCCTGGCCAAGGTATCTACATCCCGGTCTCCATCTCCTGGGGTGAGTCTGTCCACTCTTGTCAAGCTTTGATAGACTCAGGGGCGGCTGGGAACTTTATGGATATTCACTTCGCCCAAAGCATCAATATTCCGACTGCACCTCTTGAAGTCCCACTGTCTGTGTCTGCCCTCGATGGCCAAGCGTTAGGTGATGGAAGAGTCACCCAAGTTACTTCTCCAGTTTTCCTCCAGTCTCAAGGTCACAAGGAAGAAATATCCCTGCACCTGATTCCTTCACCTGAGTTCCCAGTTATTCTAGGCCTTCCTTGGCTTACTCGCCACAACCCTCGCATAGACTGGGTAACAAGCCAGGTTGTGGAATGGGGCCCTGCATGCCATGCCTCTTGTCTGCTCTCTAGCTCTCCTGTGTCTCCTGCCGAGCCCCCTGATCTCACCGAGTTATCTCAAGTTCCCACAGAGTACTGGGATCTCAAGGAGGTATTCAGCAAGAGCAGGGCCGCCGTTCTTCCTCCGCACCGGGCCTACGACTGTGCCATCGACTTGCTCCCTGGGACTACCCCTCCTCGTGGCAGACTGTTTTCCCTCTCTCAGCCAGAACGCAAGGCTATGGAGGAATACCTCAAAGACGCCCTGGTCTCTGGGTTCATTCGACCCTCCACCTCACCTGCTGGTGCCGGCTTCTTCTTTGTCGGCAAGAAGGATGGGGGGCTTCGACCATGTATTGACTACAGGGGCCTGAACAAGATTACTGTGCGCAACCGATATCCCCTTCCGCTGATGTCCACTGCTTTCGACCTGCTCCAAGGCGCCACCGTCTTCACCAAGTTGGACCTACGGAACGCATACCACCTCATCCGTATCCGACAGGGAGACGAGTGGAAGACTGCCTTTAACACCCCGTCTGGGCACTACGAATACCAGGTGATGCCCTTCGGACTCACCAACGCACCAGCTGTTTTTCAGGCCCTAATCAACGACGTCTTAAGGGACATGATTAACCTATACGTTTTTGTCTACCTCGACGACATCCTTATCTTTTCCAAGACCGTGCAGGAGCACCGCCACCATGTCCGCCAGGTTCTCCAGAGGCTGCTACAGAACAATCTGTTCGCCAAGGCCCAGAAATGCGAATTTCATGTTCCCGAGGTCTCCTTTCTGGGATTTATTGTACGGACAGGCCAACTCCAAATGGACCCTGCCAAGACCCTGGCCGTCCGGGATTGGCCTACTCCCAAGTCCGTTAAGGAGGTTCAGCGGTTCTTAGGATTCGCTAACTTCTACCGCAAGTTCATCAGGAACTTCAGTTCTGTGGCAGCACCCATGTCAGACCTCACCAAAGGGACAGGTGGATCTTATGGCTGGTCTCCTCAGGCAGAAAAGGCGTTCAAAGACCTCAAGGACCGCTTCTGCACGGCACCCATTCTGGTTCTCCCGGACACCTCCCAACCATTCATCGTGGAGGTGGACGCCTCGGACAGTGGTGTCGGCGCGGTGCTCTCTCAACGTTCGGAAGGAAAGCTGCACCCCTGCGCTTACTTCTCCCACCGCCTGAGTCCTGCTGAGTCCCGGTACGATGTGGGGGATCGAGAACTGCTAGCGGTCAAACTGGCCCTTGAGGAGTGGAGGCACTGGCTGGAGGGAGCACAACATCCATTCCTGGTTTGGACTGACCACAAGAACCTGGAGTACCTCCAGCAAGCCAAGAGACTGAACCCTCGACAGGCTAGGTGGGCCCTGTTTTTCAGTCGGTTTGACTTCACCCTCTCATACCGCCCCGGCTCCAAGAACACCAAACCTGACGCACTGTCCAGACTGTTCTCTGCCACTAACAGGGAGAATGAAGTCGGGCCTATTATCCCTGTGTCCCGGATTGTGGCCCCTGTCCGCTGGGGTATTGAGGAGGCTGTCCGACGAGCCCAACGCCAGGACCCCGGTCCTGGGACGGGGCCACCAGGCCTCTTGTACGTCCCACATCAAGCCCGGGCCAAGGTTCTCCAGTGGGGTCACTCTTCCCCTCTCACCGCCCACCCGGGAGCTCGGAGGACCCTGGACTTCCTGAAAAGACGCTTCTGGTGGCCTAACATGGAGAAGGAAGTAAGGTCATTTGTCCTGTCCTGTGAGGTTTGCACCAGAACCAAGAACCCACGACAGCGTCCCCAGGGTCTCCTGCATCCTCTGACCATTCCCCGGCGTCCCTGGTCCCACGTGGCAGTCGACTTTATCACGGGTCTCCCTGAGTCACAGGGTAACACGGTCATTTTGGTCTTAGTTGACAGATTCTCCAAGGCCTGCCGCTTCATACCACTGTGCAAACTCCCCTCTGCTCTTGAAACTGCGAAACTTTTGTTTAATCATGTCTTCCGAGTCTTTGGTCTTCCACAGGACATCGTCTCAGACCGAGGGCCCCAGTTCTCCTCCCGAGTGTGGCACGGGTTCTGCAAGGTCATCGGAGCCACTGCCAGCCTCTCCTCTGGGTTTCACCCACAGTCCAATGGTCAGACGG
Source organism: Neoarius graeffei (assembly GCF_027579695.1). Lineage (NCBI taxonomy): Eukaryota > Metazoa > Chordata > Actinopteri > Siluriformes > Ariidae > Neoarius > Neoarius graeffei. The sequence continues at coordinate 14,559,470 of NC_083577.1, forward strand.
AGAGGCTCAACCAGGACCTGGAAACCACCCTGCGAGGCCTGGCTATGGATAACCCGACATCGTGGAGCACCTGGCTGCCATGGGCGGAGTACGCCCACAACACCCTGCAGTCATCGGCCACCAAGCTGTCGCCATTCCAGTGCCAATTCGGGTTCCAGCCACCTCTGTTCCCGGACCAGGAGGAGGACGCGGGGGTGCCCTCGGTCAACCAATATGTGAGACGGTGTCGCAAGACCTGGAGCAAGGTCAGGAAGACCCTCATACAGACCTCCAGAACCAACCAGACTCAGGCCAACCGCCATAGAAGACCTGCACACGCTTTCCGCCCTGGGCAGCGTGTTTGGCTGTCCACTAAGGACCTTCCACTGCGGGTGGAGAACCGCAAGCTTGCTCCTCGCTACATTGGCCCCTTCAAGGTGGTGCGCAGGGTGAACCCTGTCTCCTACCGGCTCCAGTTGCCCCGGACTCTGAGGATCAACCCCACTTTCCATGTTTCCCTGTTACGGCCCGTACTGACGTCTACATATGCCCCTGCCCCTAGGAACCCCCCACCCCCCCGCATCTTCCAGGGGCAGACTGTGTTCACTGTGAATCGCCTGCTTGACTCCCGCCGGGTCCGCGGCGGGTTGCAATATCTGGTGGACTGGGAGGGCTATGGTCCTGAGGAGCGCTGCTGGGTTCCTGCTCGGGATGTCCTTGATAAAGAACTATGTCGGGACTTCCATTCGGCCCATCCGGATCGCCCTGGGAACGTCAGGAGACGCTCCTAGAGGGGGGGGTCCTGTTAGGACTAGGACTGTTTTGGCCTCTAGAGGCCGCTGTTATTTCCTTTTCATGTCGTGTTTATTTTGGCCTCTAGAGGCCGCCACTGTTCCTGTGTTTTGTGTTTGTGTTAATTGCCTAATTATCTTCACCTGTGTCCTTAATTAGTTTGTCTATTTATACCCCTGAGTTCAGTCCTCTTGTCACGGAGTCTTTGTGCTGTTATGTTTATCTCCAGTTTCCTTTGTACTGTGTTTTTTGATCTTCTTAGCTTTTGAATTTTTGCACTTTGCTTTTCTTTTGGATTATACTCTTTGGTTTTTTTTTTTTGTCTTTTGTTTTGCCCTGTATATAGTGTATATAGTTTAAATAAACCTTTTGATTCTTTTTCTACTTCCGCCTCACGCCTCTGCATTTGAGTCATCCCCCTGGTGGCCTAGTGGGAGTTTGCTGGATTATCACACCAACGAACCAGGTTCGAATCCCAGCAAAACCCTAACAGAGACAGCACTGGTTAAAGTAGTAAACGACCTACTGTTGGCGTCTGATCAGGGCTGTGTCTCGCTACTTGTGTTGCTTGACCTTAGTGCAGCATTTGATACCATTGATCATTCTCTTCTTCTGGATAGACTAGAAAATGTTGTGGGAGTTAAGGGAATGGCCCTCTCCTGGCTCAGGTCTTATCTAACTGATCGTTATCAGTATGTTGATATAAATGGTGATATTTCTAGACGTACCGAGGTAAAGTTTGGTGTTCCACAAGGTTCTGTCTTGGGTCCACTGCTTTTTTCTCTATACATGTTACCTCTGGGCGATATTATTCGTAAACATTGTATTAGTTTCCACTGTTATGCTGATGACACACAGTTGTATGTCTCTGCAAAACCTGATGAGAGACACCAGCTTAATAGAATTGAGGAATGTGTTAAGGACATTAGACACTGGATGCTTATTAATTTCCTTCTGCTTAACTCTGACAAGACTGAAGTACTTGTGCTAGGACCACATACAGCTAGAAGTAAGTTTTCTGATTACACAGTGACTCTGGATGGCCTTTCTGTTTCTTCACGTGCAGCAGTAAAAGACCTCGGAGTGATTATTGACCCCAGTCTTTCATTCGAAACTCACATTGATAACATCACCCGAATAGCTTTCTTTCATCTCAGAAATATTGCAAAGATAAGAAATTTAATGTCATTGCATGATGCAGAAAAACTAGTCCATGCTTTCGTTACCTCCAGGTTGGATTATTGTAATGCCTTACTGTATGGATGTTCCAATAAGTGCATAAACAAGCTCCAGTTAGTTCAAAATGCAGCAGCAAGAGTCCTTACTAGAACTAGAAAATATGACCACATCACGCCTGTCTTATCCACACTGCATTGGCTCCCAATCAAATTTCGTATTGATTATAAAATACTACTATTGACCTTTAAAGCACTAAATGGTCTCGCACCACAGTACCTGAGTGAACTTCTGCTCCTCTATGACCCGCCACGCCTACTTAGATCAAAAGGTGCAGGCTATCTGCTGATACCTCGTATAGTGAAGGCTACATCAGGGGGCAGAGCCTTTTCTTACAAAGCCCCACTGTTATGGAACAGCCTTCCAAGTAATGTTCGGGAATCAGACACAGTCTCAGCATTTAAGTCTAGGCTGAAAACATATCTGTTTAGTCAAGCCTTTTGTTAATGGTGTTTATGAGGTAAAGGAGTAGATCTGGAGGGTCCTCAGACATAGAGTGTTTTGGTAAACTGGGATGTATGGATGCTGTCAGTCCCCACTCGCTTGCTCACTCGAGTTTGTTGACGGTGTAGTGGCTGGCTGCTTTATGTCCCGGGGCTCCCTCATGCCTGTGTTACCTTCTGGCTCTCTCCTTTTAGTTATGCTGTCATAGTTAGTTGCCGGAGTCCCTGCTTGTACTCGGTGCAATATGTATACTGTTCCTACTTATTCAGGTGACATTGGGCATACCTAACCACCTGTGTTTTCTTTCCCTCCCCCCCACCCCAAATCTGTCCCTCTGAGTTACATGGAGTCAACAGGAAATCTTTTGGTGGAGACGGTGGAGACCTCGACTGGCTATCGTAGCCTGCAGGGAATTGGCCGTCAGACTTTCTGTCGCATGTCCCAGACCCGGTGAAATGTAACTGAATTGTCTTGGCCAGCCCTAAGGGTCCCATCTGCATCTCATCATTGCTGAGGAGTGTGCTCCCATCACCCAATCAAGCATCCAGCCAGAGCAGGTCATGATATATTTTACCATATTAACATGCCATTGTTGTGTGTTATGCCTGATGTAAAGACTCTCGTCTCTGCGAGCCTACCACACAGATTTAATACTTGTCATTTTTAGGGCATACCTAACAACGTGTTTTCTCCCCCCCCCCCCCCCCCCCCCCCCCATCTGTCCCTCTGAGTTACATGTTGATCCTGGGATTGAGATGCTGGCCTCTTCTGCCCCTCGGACCTGCTTGATCCATCCTGGTGCCCTGTGTCTGGTCGGAGTTTTATTGCCCCACTCCTGTGAAGGACGGCCCCATGAGGACAGTTGAGGGTTATACCTGTTAAAACTGTTAATATTATAGTCAGGCTGTCTGTTGTTGCCCAAATGAGGATGGGTTCCCTTTTGAGTCTGGTTCCTCTCGAGGTTTCTTCCTCATGTCGTCTGAGGGAGTTTTTCCTTGCCACCGTCGCCACAGGCTTGCTCATTGGGGATAGATTAGGGATAAAATTAGCTCATGTTTTAAGTCGTTCAAATTCTGTAAAGCTGCTTTGCGACAATGTTTATTGTTAAAAGCGCTGTACAAATAAACTTGATTTGATTTGATTTGATTTGATCATTGACCTGGTTATGAAGACTCATGTGCCATGTCTTTTTTGAGAAAAAAAAAGTCTTCCAATGCACATTCTCACATGAAATGCAAGAGGCTGTCGAGGTATAGGTGTGAACTGGAGATGAGATACCAATAGGTCAGGTTACCAATATTATATTGTGTAAATCAACAGCCAATGTTGCTAACAAATTCAAGCTAACATCAAGCTAACTGTCATGTTAGATGTAATCATGCTGATATCCCATACATTCTCAGAGATTTTGTACTTAAGGTCCAAATTCAGTAGGTTAATTTTGTAATTGGTAGTGTTTTAAATTTTAATCAATCTAAATTGCCTAAATAAACAATGCTATCAGTTTCATCTCATCTCATTATCTCTAGCCGCTTTATCCTGTTTTACAGGGTCGCAGGCAAGCTGGAGCCTATCCCAGCTGACTACGGGCGAAAGGTGGGGTACACCCTGGACAAGTTGCCAGGTCATCACAGGGATAATTCATAAATATGATGTATTTAAAAAAGAAGAAAAAGGTTCAAAATGTATCCTTTTTCTGTTAATCAATCCACTATCAACCTCATGACATGACACTAGGAATCTCAATATTGTTATATATTACTATTTTAAATCCACAGAAGCAGGAAATGTGTTAAAACATATATATATATATATATATATATATATATATATATATATATATATATATATATATATATATATATTTTTTTTTCTACTTGGAATTTGAAACACCAATTTCACTGTGGCCTAACCATCTGAAGAGTTAAAAAAATAGTGATTTCAAAATTATCAACATTTCACAATTAATATTTGGTGCTTTCAGCACCACTGAGTCTCTTCCTGTAATGTCTCTTACTCTTAGGTTTAACCCTGTGGCAGTATTATAATTGAAGCCCTAAAATTTGATTTGGCTTCTTTGTCTTGTTGACATTATTTCTGCTGTGTTCAGTGGCTTCTGAGTGTTGGTTCAAAAAAGCAGTCAGGATTCGTGAGTTTGAATCTTGCTGATGCAACAGACATCTGTGGCTGGGACTCTGAAAGACCACAATTGACAAATACCTTTCACATTTAGTGCCATTTTACTATTTACATTTAATTACACTTGCACTGGTAGTATTTTACATTCAGTGTCTGCAAGATTTCCCTGAGATAATTGTCAATAACAATACTTTCAACATCCTTTCTATCAAGCTGGAGAAAGACTTCAAGTGGTATTGTTTGTCATGCATGCACAAGTATAAAGGTAAGAAAATAATTAAATATTTTACTTTTTAAAGAATGCTTATTATACATTAAATACTTATATGTGAAATATTATTTCAGAAAATACTTATAGAAGTAATAAAGAAATTTGAAGGGCAAGAAGTCATGGCCCTGACTGTACACACCCTTCCTCTTTTTCTTTTTCTGTCTCTGTCTGTGTGTTTTTGTTTGTGTGTGTGTTTGTACTTGTCTTTGCAGCAGCATGTGATTTAGACACACAATGGCCTGATTGACACAATGACAATCCTAGACCCTAGAGGGCCCCCAGAGTCTAGGATCAGTGTGTTAAATTGTTTGATTGAGGCCCCCTGAACCCCATGCCCCACTCACTGTCCACACCAGCTGGGAGGTCCGTATTGTGAAATACCGTGACCGAATTCTTGAAAGTACTGACCGAGGCCCTATTCAAGGCCGAGGTCATGGTATTTCACCATACAGACCGACCTTAAGCTGGTAAATAATATGTTTATTTTTTTCTTTACCAAATTCTAACAGAAAATGAGAGCGCCCGAAAGGGAAAACCGAGCCAAGGCGAGCCGCCATTTTGAATCCTCATCCATGGCTGTCATGCAAATGGCTTCTTCTTCTGGATACAAGTGCACTTCCATGTCAGGAAAAAACCTACATTTTGCCACCTATGTAGTCCCCTATTTATACAAAATTGAGTCATTCAGGATTCAGCCATTTTTTTGCTCTGTGTTAGCAACAGTTACAGGTTTTTAGCTTTCTCCTGAAATGTTTTCTTTTATTTCATCTTCATTAGGGTAGTAAAACTCGCTTTCACTGTGAAGACTGTGGTTATCACTATCCATGATGTAAAATTAATGCTGTTCTCCTGAGAAATGTGAAAAATGTTGACAAAAATTGCTACTATGTTTGTTGTTGTTGTTGTTAACGAGCGAGTCGCCAGAGGTCTATATCCGGGGTCTGTATTGTAGAATATGGACCCGCTCGCCAGCCAATCAGAGCACAGGATTTGATGGAAACCGGACCGCGAAAAAAATAAAAACCTTATACTGCTTAAAGTATTTATAAACCTCTGCTTCCTGTTCTTCTTCTTTTGGCTGTTTCCATTAGGGGTTACCACAGCGGAAAATGTCCCTCCATCTCCTCCTGTCCTTCTACTGTAGCACCAACCGTCCTCATGTCCTCCTTCACCACATCCATAAATATCATCTTTGGTCTTCCTCTTTTCCTTCTCTCTGGCAACTCCATCTCCAGCATTCTTTTCCCAATATACCCCGGATCTCTCCTCTGTACGTGTCTAAACCATCTCAATCTCACCTCTCTCACTTTGTCTCCAAGCCATCCTACATGTGCTGTCCCTCTAATATACTCATTTCTAATCTTGTCCAACTTTGTCACTCCCAATGAAAATCTCAACATCTTCAACTCTGTTACCTCCAGTTCAGCCTCCTGTCTTTTTGTCTGTGCCGCTGTCTCCAAACCATACTGTCTTGTACAATTTTCCTTTCATGCTTGCTGGCAACCTTCTGTCACAAATCACTCCTGACACTCTTCTCCATCCATTCTAACCTACTTGCACTCATCATTACTTATTTATACAGTTGACCCCAGATATCTGAACTCCTCTGCTTTGACCTTGCAGCTGTACCATTCCACTGTCCTCACCCTCATTCACATGTACTCCATCTTGCTCCAACTTCTCTCCAAGTATGAACCTGCTACACCTAACATTTATAAACCTTATACTGTTATATAAACCTTTTTAAAGGCATCTTGTTTGCTGATGTGTCACCTGCTGTACCTCATACTTACGAAACAAACATGCTGACTTGGTCATGAAAACAGCCAAGGCAAATATATAACTAACTGTATGTTAAGTTACTAGATATTTCTGTCAGTGGAGACATTGAGTGTGCTAACACTGGAGCTAACACTTGCTGCAACAGATGAAATGTGACCATGACTCATGTGATTGACAATTCAAAGACACTAAACGCGGAGAGAGAGGGGCCGCTGCGTCCATTCACGCCGCCATCTTGACATCAAGAAATATGCTGACTATGACTCATCATCCTTTAAACCCAAATCTTTTCTCGGTGGATGATGTGCCAAGATATTGGCTTTTCTAAGTATTATTTAGAGCAGAGAATTGTTTAGGACAGAAAATATGTTTTTGCTGTTTAGTTGCACTGTGGTTAAGCTAGCTGCTTTTTTGCTAGCTGCTCTTTTCTGGCTTGTGCAGTGCACTGTATGGTGTCTTTATGGGAGGTTTTTAGTTGTCATTGCAAAATATGCCAATATCAGCCATCAGGGCCACTTTTAAGTTTTGGGGAGCCCCAACCATTTGTCTGATTTGTGTGTCCTGATGATATGCCCCTAGATTGATGGTACACTTGATTCCCATTATCATTCCTCATTTAACGCCCAGCTTTACTCCGTCTCTCTGCCAGATCTTTGCCCCAGCCACAGTGGTAGCAGGCAAACTCGGCTTCTGTTTGTTTCTGGGCTTATGTTTATTTACTTCCCTGTCTCATTCCCACTTCTTTCTCCCTCATCATTCCAGCCGTCCACCTACATGCCACTTGGTCCTGGATAAATGGTGCTGCTCCCTCATCACAGTGCTCTGAATTTGATTCCAGCTCCAGGCAACATGTCATCAGCTCATCCCTCTGTCTTTCACCCTCCTCATTCACTCTCCTCAGTACTGTAAATACATCTCCAATTCCAAAACCATTGGGATGCTGTGTAAACTGGAAATAAAAACAGAAGGTGATAATTTGCAAATCATGGAAACCCTATATTTCATTGAAAGTAGTACACAGACAACATATCAAATGTTGAAATTGAGAAATTTTATTGTTTTTTGAAAAGTATCTGCTCATTTTGAATTTGATGTCAGCAAACAGTTTCAGAAAAGTTGGGACAGGGGCATGTTTACCACTGTGTTGCATCACCTCTACTTTCAACAACACTCTGTAAACATTTGGGAACTGAAGAGACAAATTGCTGTAGTTTTGAAAGAGAAATGTTGTCCCATTCTTTCCTTATATACAATTTCAGTTGCTCAACAGTGTGGGGTCTCCTTTGTCATATTTTGCACTTCATAACGCGCCAAAAGTTTTAAATGGGAGACAGGTCTGGACTGCAGGCAGGTTAGTTTAGCACCCAGACTCTTTTACTACAAAGCCATGCAGTTGTAATATGTGCAGAAAGCAGTTTGGCATCGTCTCATTGAAAGAAGGAAGGCTTTCCCTGAAAAAGATTTTGTCTGCATGACAATATATTGCTCAGAAATGTGTATATATCATGCAGCATATCATGAGTGAGTGATTCAGTCAGTGATTCAGTGAGTGAGTGAGTGATTCAGTGAGTGAGTGATTCAGTCAGTGAGTGAGTAAGTGAGTGATTCAGTCAGTGAATGATTCAGTCAGTGAGGGAGTGATTCAGTGAGTCAGTGATTCAGTGAGTGAGTGAGTGATTCAGTGAGTAAGTGAGTGAGTGATTCAGTCAGTGAGTGAGTGAGTGATTCAGTGTGAGTGAGTGATTCAGTGAGTCAGTCATTCAGTGAGTGAGTGAGTGATTCATTCACTGAATGAGTGATCCATTCAGTGAGTGATTCATTCAGTGAGAGAGTGAGTGATTCATTCACTGAATGAGTGATTCATTCAGTGAGTGTGTGAATGATTCAGTTAGTGATTCATTCAGTGAGTTAGGGATTCAGGGAGTGATTCCTTCAGTGAGTGAGTCAGTGAGTCATTCATTCAGTAAATGAGTGATTTGGTGAGTTAGGTATTCAGTGAGTCATTCAGTGAGTGATTCATTCAGTGAGTGAGTGAGTGAGTGAGTGATTCATTCAGTGAGTGAGTGAATGATTCAGTTAGTGATTCATTCAGTGAGTTAGGGATTCAGTGATTGATTCCTTCAGTGAGTGAGTGAGTGATTCAGTGAGTGATTCATTCAGTAAATGAGTGAGTCAGTGAGTTAGAGATTCAGTGAGTGAGTGATTCAGTGAGTGAGTGATTCAGTGAGTCATTCAGTGAATGAGTGATTCATTCAGTGAGTCATTGTGTGAGTGAGTCATTCAGTGTGTGATTCAATGAGTGATTCATTCAGTGAGTCATTGAGTGAGTGAGTGAGTCATTCAGTGAGTGAGTCCGTGAGTGAGTAATTCAGTGAGTGAGTGACTCAGTGAGTGATTCAGTGAGTGAGAGTGATTCAGTGAATGAGTGAGTTATTCAGTGAGTGAGTGATTCATTCAGTGAGTGAATGAATCATTCAGTGAGTCATTCATTTAGTGAGTGAATGAGTGAGTGACTCAGTGAGTGAGTGACTCAGTGAATGAGTGAGTTATTCAGTGAGTGAGTGATTCAGTGTGAGTGAGTGATTTATTGAGTGAGTGAGTGAGTGAGTGAGTGAGTGAGTGAGTGAGTGAGTGAGTGATTCAGTGTGAGTGAGTAAGTGAGTGATTTATTCAGGGACTGAGTGAGTCAGTCATTCAGTGAGTGAGTGAGTGATTCATTCAGTGAGTGAGTAAGTGAGTGATTTATTCAGGGACTGAGTGAGTGAGTGAGTGATTCAGTGAGTGAGTGATTCAGTCAGTCATTCAGTGAGTGATTCATTCAGTGAGTGAGTGAGTGATTCATTCACTGAATGAGTGAGTGATTCATTCAGTGAGTGAGTGAATGATTCAGTTAGTGATTCATTCAGTGAGTTAGGGATTCAGTGAGTGATTCCTTCAGTGAGTGAGTGAGTGATTCAGTGAGTCATTCATTCAGTGAGTCATTCAGTGAGTGAGTCATTCAGTAAATAAGTGATTCAGTGAGTTAGGTATTCAGTGAGTCATTCAGTAAGTGATTCATTCAGTGAGTGAGTGAGTTAGTGATTCATTCACTGAATGAGTGAGTGAGTGATTCATTCAGTGAGCGTGTGAATGATTCAGTTAGTGATTCATTCAGTGAGTTACGGTTTCAGTGAGTGATTCCTTCAGTGAGTCATTCATTCAGTGAGTCATTCATTCAGTGAGTCATTCATTCAGTGAGTGAGTGAGTGATTCATTCAGTGAGTTAGTGAGTGATTCATTCAGTGAGTGAGTGATTCAGTGAGTCATTCAGTGAGTGAGTGAGTCATTCACTGAGTGAGTGATTCAGTGAGTGAGTGAGTCAGTGAGTGATTCATTCAGTGAGTGAGTGAGTGATTCATTCACTGAGTGAGTGAGTGATTCAGTGAGTGAGTGATTCAGTGAGTGAGTGAATGATTCAGTTAGTGATTCATTCAGTGAGTTAGGGATTCAGTGAGTGATTCCTTCAGTGAGTGAGTGATTCAGTGAGTCTTTCGGTGAGTGAGTCATTCAGTAAATGAGTGATTCAGTGAGTTAGGTATTCAGTGAGTCATTCAGTGAGTGATTCATTCATTCAGTGAGTGAGTGAGTTAGTGATTCATTCACTGAATGAGTGAGTGAGTCATTCAGTGAGTGTGTGAATGATTCAGTTAGTGATTCATTCAGTGAGTTAGGGTTTCAGTGAGTGATTCCTTCAGTGAGTGAGTGAGTCAGTGAGTCATTCATTCAGTGAGTCATTCAGTGAGTGATTCATTCATTCAGTGAGTGAGTCAGTGAGTGAGTGAGCGATTCATTCAGTGAGTTAGTGAGTGATTCATTCAGTGAGTTAGTGATTCAGTGAGTTATTCAGTGAGTCATTCAGTGAGTGAGTGATTCATTGAGTGAGTGATTCATTGAGTCATTCAGCGAGTGAGTGATTGATTCATTCACTGAGTGAGTGATTCAGTGAGTGAGTGAGCGATTCATTCAGTGAGTTAGTGAGTGATTCATTCAGTGAGTTAGTGATTCAGTGAGTTATTCAGTGAGTCATTCAGTGAGTGAGTGATTCATTGAGTGAGTGATTCATTGAGTCATTCAGCGAGTGAGTGAGTGATTCATTCACTGAGTGAGTGATTCAGTGAGTGAGTCAGTGAGTGATTCATTCAGTGAGTGAGTGATTTCTTCAGTGAGTGAGTGAGTGATTCATTCAGTGAGTGAGTGAGTGATTGAGTGATTCATTCAGTGAGGGTGTGATTCATTCAGTGAGTGAGTGAGTGATTCATTCGGTGAGTGAGTGAGTGAGTCAGTGAGTGATTCATTCAATAAGTGAGTGAGTTATTCAGTGATTGAGTGAGTGATTCATTCAGTGAGTGAGTGAGTCAGTGAGTGAGTGAGTGATTCAGTTATTGAGTGAGTGATTCAGTCAGTGAGTGAGTGAGTCAGTGATTCAGTGAGTGATTCATTCAGTGAGTAATTCAGTGAGTGAGTTATTCAGTCAGTGAGTGAGAGTGATTCAGTGAGTGAGTCAGTGAGTGCGTGAGTGATTATTTCAGTGAGTGAGTGAGTGATTCATTCAGCGAGTGAGTGCGTGAGTGATTCATTCAGTGAGTGAGTGATTCATTCAGTGAGTGTGTGATTCATTCAGTGAGTGTGAGTGAGTGATTCATTCAATGAGTGAGTGAGTGAGTCAGTGAGTGATTCATTCAGTTAGTGAGTGATTCATTCAGTGAGTCAGTCAGTGATTCAGTGAGTGAGTGAGTGATTCATTCAGTGAGTGAGTGATTCATTCAATGAGTGAGTGATTCATTGTGAGCAAATGAGTCAGTGAGTGAGTGAGGGAGTGATTTATTCAGTGAGTGAGTGATTCATTCAGTTAGTGAATCACTTACTCACTGAATGATTCACTTACTCACTGAATGAATCACTCATTCATTCAGTGAGTGACCACCTCTCACCAGCCCAACTCACACAGGTAGCCAAGTTGCAGGAGAAATTTTTTGACGTGTTCTCGCCTCTTCCCGGCTGCACCCACCTCATAGAACACCACATTGAAACGCCCCAGAGCTGGTGGTGCGTAGCTGCCCATACCGCTTACCCGAACAAAAAAAAGGTGGTTCAGGACGAACGCAAGGCCATGCTCAATATGGGCATAATCACTCACTCACCCAGTCACTGAATGACTCACTCGCTCACTCACTGAATGAATGAATGAATGAATCAATCAATCAATCAATCGCTCTCTCACTCACTGAATCAATCAATCGCTCGCTCACTCACTGAATCAATCAATCGCTCGCTCACTCACTGAATCAATCAATCGCTCGCTCACTGAATGAATGAATCACTCACTCACTGAATGAATCACTCACTCACTCACTGAATGAATCACTCACTCACTGAATGAATCACTCACACACTGAATGAATAAATCACTCACTGAATGAATGAATCACTCACTCAATGAATGAATGAATCACTCACTCACTCACTGAATGAATCACTCACTCACTCACTGAATTAATAAATCACTCACTCACTGAATCAAATCAAATCAAATCAAGTTTATTTGTATAGCGCTTTTAACAATAAACATTGTCGCAAAGCAGCTTTACAGAATTTGAATGACTTAAAACATGAGCTAATTTTATCCCTAATCTATCCCCAATGAGCAAGCCTGTGGCGACGGTGGCAAGGAAAAACTCCCTCAGACGACATGAGGAAGAAACCTCGAGAGGAACCAGACTCAAAAGGGAACCCATCCTCATTTGGGCAACAACAGACAGCCTGACTGTAATATTAACAGTTTTAACAGGTATAACCCTCAACTGTCCTCATGGGGCCGTCCTTCACAGGAGCGGTGCGATAAAACTCCGACCAGACACAGGGCACCAGGATGGATCAAGCAGGTCCGAGGGGCAGAAGAGGCCAGCATCTCAATCCCAGGATCAACATGTAACTCAGAGGGACAGATTGGGGGGGGGGGGGGGGGGGGGAGAGAGAGAGAGAGAGAGAGAAAGAAAACACAGGTTGTTAGGTATGCCCTAAAAATGACAAGTATTAAATCTGTGTGGTAGGCTCGCAGAGACGAGAGTCTTTACATCAGGCATAACACACAACAATGGCATGTTAATATGGTAAAATATATCATGACCTGCTCTGGCTGGATGCTTGATTGGGTGATGGGAGCACACTCCTCAGCAATGATGAGATGCAGATGGGACCCTTAGGGCTGGCCAAGACAATTCAGTTACATTTCACCGGGTCTGGGACATGCGACAGAATGTCTGATGGCCGATTCCCTGCAGGCTACGATAGCCAGTCGAGGTCTCCACCCTCTCCACCAAAAGATTTCCTGTTGACTCCATGTAACTCAGAGGGACAGATTTGGGGTGGGGGGAGGGAAAGAAAACACAGGTGGTTAGGTATGCCCAATGTCACCTGAATAAGTAGGAACAGTATACATATTGCACCGAGTACAAGCAGGGACTCCGGCAACTAACTATGACAGCATAACTAAAAGGAGAGAGCCAGAAGGTAACACAGGCATGAGGGAGCCCCGGGACATAAAGCAGCCAGCCACTACACCGTCAACAAACTCGAGTGAGCAAGCGAGTGGGGACTGACAGCATCCATACATCCCAGTTTACCAAAACACTCTATGTCTGAGGACCCTCCAGATCTACTCCTTTACCTCATAAACACCATTAACAAAAGGCTTGACTAAACAGATATGTTTTCAGCCTAGACTTAAATGCTGAGACTGTGTCTGATTCCCAAACATTACTTGGAAGGCTGTTCCATAACAGTGGGGCTTTGTAAGAAAAGGCTCTGCCCCCTGATGTAGCCTTCACTATACGAGGTATCAGCAGATAGCCTGCACCTTTTGATCTAAGTAGGCGTGGCGGGTCATAAAGGAGCAGAAGTTCACTCAGGTACTGTGGTGCGAGACCATTTAGTGCTTTAAAGGTCAATAGTAGTATTTTATAATCAATACGAAATTTGATTGGGAGCCAATGCAGTGTGGATAAGACAGGCGTGATGTGGTCATATTTTCTAGTTCTAGTAAGGACTCTTGCTGCTGCATTTTGAATTAACTGGAGCTTGTTTATGCACTTATTGGAACATCCAGACAGTAAGGCATTACAATAATCCAACCTGGAGGTAACGAAAGCATGGACTAGTTTTTCTGCATCATGCAATGACATTACATTTCTTATCTTTGCAATATTTCTGAGATGAAAGAAAACTATCTGGGTGATGTTATCAATGTGAGTTTCGAATGAAAGACTGGGGTCAATAATCACTCCGAGGTCTTTTACTGCTGCACGTGAAGAAACAGAAAGGCCATCCAGAGTCACTGTGTAATCAGAAAACTTACTTCTAGCTGTATGTGGTCCTAGCACAAGTACTTCAGTCTTGTCAGAGTTAAGCAGAAGGAAATTAATAAGCATCCAGTGTCTAGATAAGACCTGAGCCAGGAGAGGGCCATTCCCTTAACTCCCACAACATTTTCTAGTCTATCCAGAAGAATGGAATGATCAATGGTATCAAATGCTGCACTAAGGTCAAGCAACACAAGTAGCGAGACACAGCCCTGATCAGACGCCAACAGTAGGTCGTTTACTACTTTAACCAGTGCTGTCTCTGTGCTATGATGAGGTCTAAATCCTGACTGATACATTTCATGGATGTTATTCCTATGTAAATATGAGCATAACTGCTGTGCCACAGCTTTTTTCAAGGATCTTGGAGATAAAGGGGAGGTTTGATATTGGCCGATAATTGGACAGCTGACAGGGATCAAGGTCAGGTTTTTTAATCAGGGGTTTGATAACTGCTAGTTTAAAGGATTTGGGTACATAGCCAATCATAAGAGAAGAATTTATTATTTTTAGAAGCGGTTCAATTACTCCAGGCATTATCTGTTTGAATAGATGTGTCGGTAAGGGATCTAGTACGCAAGTTGAGGCTTTTGATGTAGAGATTAATGAAAGTAATTCAGTTTCTTTTAGGGGAGTAAAACATTCTAACTGATGATCTGATACAGTTATATTGTTAACTACAAGGTCACTTTCATTGTCTAACCTTAAATTAGTAGTTTGAATTTTTGTCGGATATTCTCAATTTTGTCATTAAAAAAATTCATGAAGTCGTTGCTACTACATACTGCAGGTGTGCATGTGTTGATAGTGGACTTATTCCTGGTTAATTTTGCTACAGTATTAAATAGGAATCTAGGATTATTTTTGTTATCTTCTATTAGGGAGGAGAAATACGTTGATCTCGCAGCACTAAGAGCTTTTCTATACTTCAGGAAGCTCTCTTTCCAAGCTAATTTGAACACTACCAATTTTGTTTGATGCCATTTACGTTCCAATTTTTGAGTGGTCTGTTTTAATGTGCGAGTGTCATCATTATACCAGGGTGCTAATTTTTTGTCTCTGACCATTTTCCTTTTTAGAGGAACTACATTATCTGAAGTATGGCAGAATGTTGACTCTAAGCATTCAGTTGCCTGATCAAGTTCTGCAGGGGCTGACAGTGACCCAATCAAAGTTGACAGCTCTGGGAGATCATTTATAAAGCTCTGTGCAGTAGTTGACGTGAAAGTACGTTTAATACAGTAGCGTGGTGAGGTGCATATATTATTACTCAGACATATTTTGAATGAGATGAGACAATGATCTGAGATAACTTCAGACTGTGGAAGTATGACTATATTGTCTACGTTTAATCTGAATGTTAGTATTAGATCAAGGCTGTGACCACCATTATGGGTCGGTCCTATGACATTCTGCTTAATCCCGACTGAATCTAAGATGGACACAAACGCTGTTTTTAAAGGGTCTTCTGGGTTATCGAAGTGAATATTAAAATCTCCGACAACTAAAGCTTTGTCTAAGGAAATAACCAGATCTGAGATAAAATCTGCAAATTCAGAAAGAAACTCAGAATATGGCCCCCGGGGGCCTGTAAATAATAAGCAATGGAATTAACTGGGTAGACTTATTTTCGAGGGCTACATACATTATATGAGTATGAAGAACTTCAAATGTATTAAATTTATAACCAGGTTTGTGTGTTACACCTAGATAATCGTTATAAATAACCGCGACGCCTCCTCCTCTGCCAGTTAGACGAGGCTGGTGTATATAACTGTATCCAGGAGGACTCGCTTCATTTAATGCTATATATTCATTTGACTTAATCCATGTTTCTGTTAAACACAGTACATTAAACTCCTGATCAGTAATGAGTTCATTAACCATTAGCGCTTTAGATGTAAGAGATCTAATATTTAATAGCCCCACCTTTAGATCAAAGGTGCTGGCAGCAGCTGTACAGTCAGTATGATCTAATTTTATATTGATTAGGTTGCTGGAACAAACTCTGAAAATTTCTACCTTTTTGTTGAGCTCGGGGAACAGACACAGTCTCGATGTAGTGAGCCCTGAGTGACGACTCTGTGCAGCTAGCAGACAGTCGGTTTAGCCTGTTCGTCTGCTCCCTGGCCTTGGCTCTGGATTGTCAGAAATTAACTAGGCCTGTTCTGAGACTATGACCTATGCTGCAGGAAATGAGAGCAGCACCTTCCCGAGTGGGATGGATACCGTCCCGCCCTAACAGGCCAGCAGTGCCCTCAAAATTAGCCCAATTATCTATAAAGCCCACACTGTTTTCAGAGCACCACCTGGACAGCCAGCAGTTCAGCGACCATAACCTGCTGTAAGCTACATCGCCACGCCGCATTGGGATGGGGCCAGAGCATACTACAGCATCGGACATCGCCTTCGCTAATTTAAACACCTCTACAAAGTTACTCTTAGTAACCTCAGACTGACGAAGGCGTATATCATTAGCTCCTGCATGGATAACTATCTTTGAGAACCTGTGCTTGCCTAGGACCCTAAGATTACCTGCTATGTCCGGCGCCCTGGCTCCCGGTATACACCTAACTAAAGCTGCTGGTGCCCCTAAAGGCTGAGCTAATTTCACGTGCCGTATGATAGAGTCCCCTATAACCAGAGCTCTTTCAGTTTCTCAGTGGGTGCATCACTAAGGAGAGCAAACCTGTTCGACACGTGACGCGGAGAGGAGTGGTGCTCCCGTGGGCGAGCCTCAGCGGTAGCTTTGGCTCTACGCTTATGCCGTCACCCATTCGCCCCGCTGTAAGGGCTCTAATGCCGGAGTTGGGGGATTGCTAACTCCACCTAGGGCGTCCAGACTTTCCCTAACAGAAACTACACTGTTCTCACGCTCACCTAACCTGCTCTAAAGCCTGGACAACGCGCATCTAGCACTGTAATCTTCTCCGTCAGAGAGCTAATCTGCACTTATCACAAGTAAAGCTAATAAAGCTATCGCTAGTGACGGAGAAGAATGACTAAACATCCTGCACTCAGCACACTGAACAGGCTGAAGGTGTGCCATGATGAAAAGATTCACGTGCCTTAAATGAAGATCTGTTGATATTAAAGCAGATCAGATGGCCTCCGCTTGTGGACTTTACACAGGAGGAGAGAAAAAGAAAGCTTCCGGTCTCGGCGTTCTTCCGAAAAAAGAAAGAGAAAAAACCGGGAAAAAAAACGGGAAAAAGGAAAGCGAAAGTGAAAAGTACAAAAATGAAATGAAAAGTACAAAAATTCATTCAGTGAGTGAATGAATCACTCACTCACTCACTGAATGAATCACTCACTCACTGAATGAGTGAGTGAATGAATCACTCACTCACTCACTGAATGAATCACTCACTCACTGAATGAATCACACACTCACTGAATGAATCACACACTCACTCACTGAATGAATCACACACACTCACTCACTCACTGAATGAATCACACACTCACTCACTCACTGAATGAATCACACACTCACTCACTCACTGAATGAATCACACACTCACTCACTGAATGAATCACACACTCACTCACTGAATGAGTCACTCAATAATAATCACTTAATAATAGTGAAGTACGGGAAGACGGGTGCCACATTTGGCTGGAGAGTTTGACCATCGATTACTATCACTTGGTCAAACGCGTGCTGCAGAGTCTTGTCACATGACTGCTCTAAAGGGAATCCCCAAGGGCGGGAGGAGGAGGAGGGCTGCTCCTCATTCCTCATATCGCCCTGATGCAGTGATGACGTGGATGGCTCTGTGACCGCTTCTCCAGTCAATGCCACACCATGATCCCCCCCCCCCCCCCCCCCCCCCCCCATGGCATTTTATGGCAGGACTCACTCCCTACTATGTATTCCAATAACATTCGAAACCCTGGCCAATCTGTTCCCAAAATATCAGTGAGTGGGTGAGACGAGGATTAACTGCCACCTTAACTCTATGCTTTTGGGCCCGAAATAGAATATGGACAGACACTAGAGAGTAGTTGTGAACATCCCCATGCACACACACAACACCTTCACCGCTTGTGCTCTTCCCAGTGCCTCACCTTGCACCAGGCTTTGGTGGATTGAGGTCTGATTACAACCAGAATCCACCAATGCGTGATATGTATCCCCTTGAACGCTTACCGGTATGCGATGCATTCCAGCCCGATCGGGGGTGGTCTCTAGTGCATCAGGGATCCGGATCACAGCTCCCACCTCCATCACCGAGCTCTGACTCTGGAGATGCTACGGCTCCCCACCGTGCCAGCACACCGGCCCAGGCTTTCCCTCTGCACCGGCATTATGGGCATCACTAACCTGAGGGGGAGAAGACACAGGCATGGAAGAGGGACATGGGAGAACACCGTGGGTGTGACGGGCCGGCTGGGGAGAGGCCAGCCGCTGCGGTGAGAGAATGGGGTGAGAGAGAGAAAGGGGGGAAAGGAGAGAGAGAAAAACATGAGGAGAGGCTCCTCATCCATCTGCCGTCGGGACCACCTCCAGATGGTCCTCTGCTAACTTGATGGCTCGTTCCAGCGACACTGGAAGATGACACTGGACCCATTCCGCCATTCCTTCTGGAAGTAGAGAGAAGAACTGTTCCAGTGCCACCAGATCGATGATTCCATCGGCGTTGTGGTCTTCCACCCTCAGCCACCACCGGCAGGTGTCCCGGAGTTGCTGGCCGAGTGCGAACGGCCGGCCGACCTCCTCCAGCGTCAGCGTCCAGAAGCGCTGGTGGTGTTGTTCTGGGGAGCGGCCGACACGCTGCAGGATGGCTTTCTTCAGGTCAGCGTACCTGAGCTGGCTGTCAGCAGGGAGCTGCAGTGCTGCGAGCTGCGCCTCGCCAGTCAGAAGCGGGAAGAGGCGCGCTGCGCACTGCTCGAACGGCCGCCCCCACGTTTCGGCCGCTTGCTCAAAAAGAGCGAGGAAAGCTTCCAGATCATCCTGCAGGCCCATCTTCATGAGGGTGGCTTGAGGGTCCACTGTGGTGCTGGTCAAAGCCCCTGCCAACACGAGCAGATGCCGGAACACCTGGCGATCTTCCTGCTGGACCAGCATCAAGGCTTCAAAGCGTTGCTCCTGCTCCTTCCGGAGGGCGATCAGCACTTAATGCTGGTTCTGCTGGGCAGTAGCGAGAGCATGGATGAGCTCTTGGAATGGGGAGGACTCCATGTGGTGGTTCCCTTCTGAACTTCCAGGTTTTGGCACCACTGTAACAGTTCCCTGATGAGGGTGGAGTACAGAAGCACGTCAGGTGGGAATTGATGTTCACACACGCTCTTTATTTTCTTTTATTTTCTGCTTTTCAGCGTCACACACTCACACTCTTTCAGTGTGTGTGTCTCTCTCTCTCTCTCTCTTACACACACACACACACACACACACACACGTGTTCTGGTCAGGAGAGCCCTCTGCTCTCTCCCTCCTTTTCTATCCTCTGTCACTGCAACACAGACACACATTGATTAGACACAGGTGCATTGACTTTGCCATTCACCTTCCCTGGCCCTGCCCTCCATACACAAACCGACGCTAGGGCACGCCCCCCACTGCCACAATCTCATAAAATTTTCAAATTTGTCTCAGAAATAAAGCCTTGTCATCTTCAACTACCAAAAACTCGCCTATCCAAAAACTTCTCGCTATTGTTATCTTAACACACATTTTAAAAACAGGTAAACGGGGGGCGCTTCCGGTCATGGAGCCGAGGAGACGTAGTTAAGTGAGCTCCTTGGAAATGTGATGGGAATTGTTATTTTCAAGACAAGTACAATCTCAAAGTCTAATATTTATACACTGGGTTGATCTAGCGTGCATTATTTTGCTGGTCACCGGTTATTTCATCGGACTTTTGCGACGTTTCAAACTTATTCAGTCAAGGTCAACCACGATGCATAGTGCTAAGCGGCTAGTTGCCAATGCTAAAGAGGGTGAACATTCTGCACATGGCCAGGACGGCCAGTCTAGTGCTCCTTTAAATGTGGCGACTTTCACTGACCAGTTGAACATATTGAAGACTGATCTTTTTACGAAAATCGAGTCAGTGGTCGGATCATTGAGAACTGAAATATCTTCTGTGCGTGAAGAATTGACCTCCACTACCAGTGCTCTGCGAGCTACATTGGACTCTCATGCTAACCGGCTAGTCAAAATTGAGAACACTGCTGGTTTTTGTGGAGATTCTGTACGGGACCTGCACACTACCGTCATCACCCTGACCGATGAGGTGTCGTCCTTGAAAGCTAAATGTGAGGAGCTAGAAAGTAGATCTAGACGGAATAACATCAGAGTGATTGGCTTGCAAGAGGGCGTAGAGGGTCCTCAAGCAGCTAGCTGGCTAACTAAATACTCTCGATCTCAGCTTTGAACCAGCCATCGATCGTGCCCACAGAGCCTTACGTCCTAAACCGAAGAGTGATGAGGCACCGCGGCCAGCGATCTTACGACTGCTGTATCAGAGGGACAGGGCCGTTCTACTTCGCAAAGCCAGGGAGATGGGCGACTCACTGCAACATGATGGCAGACAGGTACATATTTTCCCCGACCTCATGGCCGCTCAATCTAAGAAACGCGAGGAATTTACTGATGTCAAACACCTGCTGCGTGGGAATTCTGCGGTCAAGGACTATGAATTTTTCTACCCGGGCCATCTGAGGATCACTCTACTGAACGGCGAGCAGCACAGATTCAAGAATCCAGCCACAGCTAAATGCTTTATTCGACAATATCCATTGATTCAAGAAAGCCCCGCTGAGCTGAATAACAATGTCGCTTCTAATGGCCATGCAGATGTGGACTCTGTGTCATAACTTGTGAAGGTAGGCTAATGTGGGCCAGGTTTGACAACAGAGTTAATTTGAACAGAAATGGGGAAATGTTGACTCTTTAACTCCTCTGTTCACGAACTGGCCTCCGCCCTATCTTGCTCTCTCACTCAGGCCATTTAATATTTTTGTTCTATAGGCCCACTGCTTCAGCCTGGCAGATCTCTCAATCTTATATAGGCATTGTTTTAGTACTCCCTCATTGTTATTTGTGTTATTGCTATTACATGTTCCTATTGAAGCGTATAGCTTCTTGAAGTTCTGGAAGATACCAAAATGTTCATACAGTAACTGCAGCTTGTTTGGTAAGCTGCTGGGGGGGGAGGTACCTGGCTTATGATTGTGCTTGCATTTTCTAAATGCTCTCAGTTTTGTGTTATTACTGTGCATTTTTTTGTGTTTTTTTATTTTATTTTTTTTGTATGGCTGTTTTTGCCCCATTCCCATTACATGGTCTTTTATCATACCCCTGCCCATCTGCCCTCTTTTATTTATCTACTCTTTTCTGCTACACTGACTGATTGGGCGTCGTATGGCAGCAGCTAAAGGTTTTTTAACCCAGGGAGGTGACCACTCTGTTGTGAGTTGGAATGTAAAGGGCTTGAATTCACCAGTCAAGTGCAATAAGGTACAACCCCGATTCCAAAAAAGTTGGGACAAAGTACAAATTGTAAATGAAAACGGAATGCAATGATGTGGAAGTTTCAAAATTCCATATTTTATACAGAATAGAACATAGATGACATGTCAAATGTTTAAACTGAGAAAATGTATCATTTGAAGAGAAAAATTAGGAATTTAAATTTCATGATAACAACACATCTCAAAAAAGTTGGGACAAGGCCATGCTTACCACTGTGAGACATCACCTTTTCTCTTTACAACAGTCTGTAAACGTCTGGGGACTGAGGAGACAAGTTTCTTAAGTTTAGGGATAGGAATGTTAACCCATTCTTGTCTAATGTAGGATTCTAGTTGCTCAATTGTCTTAGGTCTTTTTTGTCGTATCTTCCGTTTTATGATGCGCCAAATGTTTTCTATGGGTGAAAGATCTGGACTGCAGGCTGGCCAGTTCAGTACCCGGACCCTTCTTCTACGCAGCCATGATGCTGTAATTGATGCAGTATGTGGTTTGGCATTGTCATGTTGGAAAATGCAAGGTCTTCCCTGAAAGAGACGTCGTCTGGATAGGAGCATATGTTGCTCTAGAACCTGGATATACCTTTCAGCATTGATGGTGTCTTTCCAGATGTGTAAGCTGCCCATGCCATACGCACTAATGCAACCCCGTACCATCAGAGATGCAGGCTTCTGAACTGAGTGCTGATAACAACTTGGGTCGTCCTTCTCCTCTTTAGTCCGAATGACACGGCGTCCCTGGTTTCCATAAAGAACTTCAAATTTTGATTTGTCTGACCACAGAACAGTTTTCCACTTTGCCACAGTCCATTTTAAATGAGCCTTAGCCCAGAGAAGACGTCTGCGCTTCTGGACCATGTTTAGATACGGCTTCTTCTTTGAACTATAGAGTTTTAGCTGGCAACGGCGGATGGCACGGTGAATTGTGTTCACAGATAATGTTCTCTGGAAATATTCCTGAGCCCATTTTGTGATTTCCAATACAGAAGTATGCCTGTTTGTGATGCAGTGCCGTCTAAGGGCCCGAAGATCATGGGCACCCAGTATGGTTTTCCGGCCTTGACCCTTACGCACAGAGATTCTTCCAGATTCTCTGAATCTTTTGATGATATTATGTTAGATGTTAGATTACTGTAGATGATGATATGTTCAAACTCTTTGCAATTTTACACTGTCGAACTCCTTTCTGATATTGCTCCACTATTTGTCAACACAGAATTAGGGGGATTGGTGATCCTCTTCCCATCTTTACTTCTGAGAGCTGCTGCCACTCCAAGATGCTATTTTTATACTCGGTCATGTTAATGACCTATTGCCAATTGACCTAATGAGTTGCAATTTGGTCCTCCAGCTGTTCCTTTTTTGTACCTTTAACTTTTCCAGCCTCTTATTGCCCCTGTCCCAACTTTTTTGAGATGTTGCTGTCATGAAATTTCAAATGAGCCAATATTTGGCATGAAATTTCAAAATGTCTCACTTTCAACATTTGATATGTTGTCTATGTTCTATTGTGAATACAATATCAGTTTTTGAGATTTGTAAATTATTGCATTACATTTTTATTTACAATTTGTACTTTGTCCCAACTTTTTTGGAATTGGGGTTGTATTAAACCATTTACACAGCCTGCATTCAGTGGTTATCTTTTTACAAGAAACCCATTTGGGGGCATTGGAGCACACAAAATTAAGGCGTAAATGGGTTGGGCAATTATATAATTCTAATTTTTCTAGCAGATCAAGGGGGGCAGCTATTATAATTCATAAAGCAGTCCCATTTAAAGTGCTACATACTGTTGTGGATCCTAACGGGTGCTATGTTTTTGTTTCAGGCATTTTATATAACATGCCAGTAGTTTTTGCCAGTATATATGCACCCAATTGGGATAATGACATATTTTTTCAGAAGCTCTTTTCAGCAATTCCCGACCTTCAATCCCATAATCTCATATTAGGTGGTGACTTTAATTGTTGTTTAAATACTTCTTTGGACCAGTCTTCCACTAGAGCCATTTGTGACTCAAAGTCAGCTTATGTGATCAAATATTTTATGGAGGAATATTGTGTTAGTGATCCTTGGCAGTTTCTATATCCTCAAACTAAAAAAGTTTTCTTTTTTCTCTCCAGTTCATCACTCTTTCTCTCGTTTTGACTTTTTTCTTTTGGATGACAGGCTCCTTTCTCATATACGTATGGTTTCTTACAATCCCACTGTAATCTCTGACCATGCTCCAGTATCTTTAGTGCTATCTTTTCCTGAGAAGCCCAACTCCCGCATCCCCTGGCGTTTTAACTCACTCTTGCTTTCAGAGGAGGCATTTATTAACTTTATATCAGTTCAGATAGATATCTTTGCATCTACTAATGTTTATCCAGGGGTCTCCACCTCACTTATTTGGGAGACTTTCAAGGCATTCATTAGGGGACAAATTATAGGATTTTGTGCATTCCAGGGGAAACAGCTCAAAGAGTGTCAAGCTCAGCTTCTTGCTGAAATAGCCCAGCTTGATGATTATGCTTCTAGCCCAACACCAGAGAGATTTAAAAGACTTATTACCTTAAAATCTGAGTTTGATATTTTAGCTACTGAACAGGCAGAAGCTAAACTATTAAAGTTGAGACATTCTTTGTATGAGTCCAGGGAAAGGCCATCCAAGTTGTTGGCATATCAACTGAGACAGACCTCCACATCCACTCTAATTCCAAAAATAGCCACTCCATCAGGCATAGTTACTGACCCCTTAGAAATAAAGCATTTAAAGACTTCTATAGCGCTCTCTACACATCTGAGCATAACACTGACCCTCAGGCATTGACATACTTCTTTAATCAAATAAAAATAGAAATGCCTACCATTACTTCTAGCCAGAAGGAGATCCTTGATCAAACTCTCCATGGAGACGAAATTATTAAGGCAATCTGTACTATGCAATCTGGAAAGTCCCCTGGACCTGACGGACTGCCAATAGAATTTTATAAAAAGTTCTCTGCCCAAATTGTGCCTCTTCTATTAAACATGTTCAGTGAATCCTTATTGTTTGGCACACTGCCTCCCTCTCTCCGACAAGCCTCTATTTCCTTAATATTGAAGAAGAATAAAGATCCAGACTACTGCTCTTCATACCGCCCCATATCACTACTAAATGCAGATAATTCTTGCCAAGGCCCTGTCTCTTAGATTGGAATCTGCTCTTCCCTCCATTATACACCCAGACCAAACTGAATTCATCAAAAACAGACACTTTTTTTTAAGTATACAATGTCTCTTTAATACTATCTATGATAACAACAACTCTCAATGTCCTGAGGTAGTTGTGTCTATGGATGCTGAGAAAGCTTTCGATAGAGTTGAGTGGGGCTATCTTTTTACCTGCCTTTCTAAATTTGGCTTTGGTGAGGGCTTTCTTGCATGGGTGTGGCTTCTTTACTCTTCTCCTCTGGCCTCAGTGCACACAAATAGTAATTTCTCTGACTGCTTTCCCCCCTATGGGGGTACCAGACAGGGCTGTCCCCTTTCCCCCCTCCTTTTTGCAGTGGCAATTGAACCGCTGGCTATTGCACTTCGCAACCTGACGGCTTTTAAGGGTATTGTCCGCTATGGCATACAACAAGTGTCATTATATGCGGATGAGCTCCTTTTATATATTTCTAATCTGTTGGAGTCTTTGCTGCATATTCTTGGGATCTTAACACGTTTTAGGGCTATATCAGGATATAAACTCAATCTTCACAAAAGTGAAGTCTTTCCTGTTAACCAAACTACCCCCTTGAGCTCACTGTCACAGCTGCCCTTTAAAGTGGCGAAAGATGGCTTTTAAATACCTGGGCATAGCAATCTCTCCTAAATTCAACAATCTCCTCAAGATAAACTTTGAAACTCTACTTTCACGCGTTAAGGATGACCTTATATGTATATCATTACATGCATATTATAATTACAGATTCATTTCTTGCATGGATGTTGTAACTGTAAAAATCAAAATAAACCATGGGGAGAAAAAAACAGGTAAACAACGATTTTTGAGTTGAGAGGTTTCGTTTCACCCCTCGATGGAAACCCCATAGTGGCCCACATGAGATGTGTGGGTCACTTGCTGGTCGGACATTTTGAATTCCAACTCAACCCGTGGGACAACATGGATGTGAGTTTCTTAAAATACTTTGACCATTTACATTTGGCTAAGCAGGTAAGTGTTGTTTTACTAGACTAGGAATTTTAACAGCTAAGTGCAGTCTACTGTTTCAAACGAAATATGGGTTCATTTTGTCCGACCACCAAAGTTAACATTGTTAGCTAGAATACAGACGGCGCTCCAAGCTTAGTTACCCTAAAAAGAATTCTTCCACAAACACGACTTTATGTTAATTTTAATATGTTAATATGTTGTAATGCACTGTGTGTATTTAGAATACGTTTTAATTGAATTATGGTGTACTTTCCCCCCCCCCAAAATCTGTCCCTCTGAGTTACATGTCGGTCCTGGGATCGAGATGCTGACCTCTTCTGCTCCTCGGACCTGCCTGATCCATCCTGGTGCCCTGTGTCTGGTTGGAGTCTCATTGCATTGCTCCTGTGGAGGGCGGCCCCATGTGGACAGTTGGGGGTCATGCCTGGTGGATGCTCTGGACTCTTGCAGTGGTGCTTTTGTGGCTGGGGACTGCAGTTGCCTTGCTGACTTTGGGACTACGGTTGTCGTAAACGGTTTTGCGCTCGGGTTTCCGTTGGTGGGGGGTTTATAGCATCAACGAAGCTGACTTTATGTTAGGACTGTTAATGTTATAGTCATGTTGTCTGTTGTTGCCCGGATGGGGATGGGTTCCCTTTTGAGTCTGGTTCCTCTCGAGGTTTCTTTCTCATGTCGTCTGAGGAAGTTTTTCCTTGCCACCATCGTCACAGGCATGCTCGTTGGGGACAGATTAGGGATAAAATTAGCTCGTATGTTTTAAGTCGTTCAAATTCTGTAAAGCTGCTTTGCGACAATGTTTATTGTTAAAAGCGCTATACAAATAAACTTGACTTGACTTTTGTTTGAAGAGAAAATGATCCACATGAGCACTTGGGTAAGGTGGTGGGGGGGTAGTTGTTGCATGAGCAAGGATTGTGCGGTGGAGGGAGAGGCTGGTGACCTAGTTATGCAGTTAGCAGCAGCCGCGTAGTGAACGCAAATGCTAGGCTATTTGTCAGTCAGAAATGTTTCAATTCCACAAGATCCAAGCCAATGTATAGTATCATGCTTGAAACTTGCTGATTAAAGTGAAGGGGCTTTGAAGTTAGTTAGACTTCGGCCCAGGAGAAGAGCACAGTCTTCCCAGTGCCTCCTGAATGAACGCTGTGGCAGGAATGTAAACACCAGTGATGGGCGGATCAATCTAAAGTATCGATACCAATGTTGGTATTGATTGATTCTTGCATGATGAGATCGGTACTTACGTTTCAGTTTCTCTTCTCTACGTTCAGTACACAACTCCCGTCAAACCATAGTGGTTGTGCAAACACCGCTCCTCTCACTTCGCTCATGCTCACTTTGCCCTTCCCCCTCCTCTCCTGCTATGCTGTGAGTTGTTGTTGGCGTGTAGTTACATGACTCAATAGCGCTCTGCTGGCTGCATGATGGCAGAGAGGAAGAGAAGTTACTCAGAACATTCTGTCTTATTTAAGTCATTTAACTATACATGCATGTGGGGAAAAATGTTTCATTCTCAGTTCATGCTGAACCATATCAGTTATAAAACATGAACATCTATATTTTCATACATGTATCTGCATATACATGCATATACATGTATCTGCAATTGCTTGATTATCTGAGATTAAACTAATGTATTTTGAAAATTGATTAAAATTATCAAGTTAAAATACTAAACATTTTCTTATACTAGCTTCACTGAGATGTTAAGATTCTTTTCCTTTTATTATAAAATGAATACTTTGGCTGCTGCTCAGATTAAGAAAGCAATTTGAAGACATCATTCTGGGCTGTGATCACCTCAGACTTTGGTTTTATTTTGTCAAATGTTTTTGAACCAAGTCTGACTATTTCCCACTCTTTATTTGGCTCTTATTTTCAGACTGTTACTTCAGGTGGTTGTCGCCTCCAAAGAAGCCAGACGGATACAGCTTGCTGAAGTACTGACAGATGTTGACAGATTCTGATCTGTCAGTGAACTGATTGATGTACTCAAAGAGAGACCTGGACTTGAAGGTGATTTCTCACTACAGTTTCAGGATCCAGATTTTGGAAATGCATTATGCAACTTGACAATAATGCCTGAGTTACCTGCTGAGCATGCAGTCCTGCATATTATGTGGGACTGTGATTCATATCTACTTAACCAATCCAGTGACCATTCGATTGGTTCAGTCTCCTCTCTTGATACAGCCAGTGTTCGCTCTGAGCATTTCAGGTCTAGCTCAGACTCTGTCCAGAGCAATTTAAGGCATGTTGCTGAGTGGCCCTCTCTATTCCTGATCCCTAAGTTCTCATATGATGTTGAACTGAAATTGTGTAAGGGTAATGAGATGTACAAAAAGTCAAAGAAGGGCCTTGACGTGACAAGAGACATTAAAATGGACATTTTGGATAAAATTGCACAGGCAATTTTTGAAATCAAAAGCTACCCTGACAAAAATGAACTTCAATCAGTCACCTCTTCCCTGGTTCTCAAGCATCCATGCCTTAAGGAGCCAGGTAGCATCACAGGCTAAGAAGGATGGAAAACAAGTATCAAGTACAAGCTTGGAAACTACAGGTCAAAGCTGTGCCAGGCAGGCTGCAATGAGGTGGATGTGAACAGGAAAAGAAAAGGTGGAGATAAGGATGACAGCCTGTTCACCCTGAAAAAGCCCAAACATGGAGAGTTCAACCATGTTCCAGATTATCCACAACACTATGATGATTCTACTCTTGAAGAAGAAAGAGTTGCTCTGGTTGATGAAATGAAGAAGAAAAAGAACCTGACAATGATATGGCACAAGATTGAGCTGACATTTTCCCTTAGGCAGAGAGAGGTAGTACAGGGGCAGCCTATGGTATCTGAGGTCCAGGAGAGATTAGGTCCAGAACAGGCCTGCGCTGTTTTCCTTTGAGGATGTAAGATTGTGCTAATTTATTTAGTAATTTTATTATTCAAATGCAGTGTGTGTAATTGGGTAGGTCTAATTTGACCACATTGACTATAATTGACGAAATGCATGATCTGTTATAAACTATACTGGCAAGCTATACTATGGACCCTTTTCACATGACGTCACGACAAACGCGGCCGCCATTTTGGACATGTACTACCAGTAGTTTACCACAGCCAACATTGAGGAACGGCAGCAAAGAAAGTGTTTATTTTCAGCAAGACTTCCATCATGCCACTATATTGTTGTGTACCTGGATGTAGTAACCATCAACAAACAAGGCAAGGGTTATCGTTTTATCGGATCCCGGTAGATGCTGACCGACAGAGAAGATGGATAGCGGCATACCAACGCTTGTGTAGTGACCACTTTGTTGGAGGTAAGACGAATAAAATTAGCCAGAAAAGGCATTACATTGCTGTTAACATTCCATTCTAGTTTACTGTAATTATGATCTGGCAGCTATTTACACCGGATCCAGTGTAAATAGCTGCCGGAGCCAACGTCCGAGCTAGCGAGCTAGCGCTGGCTCCGGCCGGCCGCGAGCTAGCGCTGGCTCCGGAACCTCGGACGTTGGCCCCGGCAGCTATTTACACTGGATCCGGTGTAAATAGCTGCCAGATCATAATTACAGTAAACTAGAACGTCCGAGCTAGCGAGCTAGCGCTGGCTCGCGGCCGGCTAGCTCACGGCCAGCCGGAGCCAGTGCTAGCTCGCGGCCGGCCAGAGCCAGCGCTAGCTCGCTAGCTCGGACGTTGGCTCCGGCAGCTATTTACACTGGATCCGGTGTAAATAGCTGCCAGATCATAATTACAGTAAACTAGTAAATACAGTTTTCTGCATCTCGCTCCTTTTTCTTTTATGTTTGTCGCCTTCCTCGCATTCAAACCGATTCGAGCCGAAGTCCACTACATGTCCAAAATGGCAGTCGCTGTTACGAAGGTCACGTGACTAAAAAGGGTCTATACCCTGCCCTACTACTCCACTACAGGCCACTCCACACACTCCAACTCACTACACCAGTGGTTCTCAACCGGGGGGGCGCGCCCCCCTGGTGGGGCGCGGAGGTACTCCAGGGGGGTTGCGAGTAGGCTTCATGTATGGAGGAAAAAAAAAATCTGGGGCTAACAGGCTATAGTAGCTAAGCAGATGCAACACATTTACCCATGTCAAAATGCAGGACATTGGACTATTACATACAAATCAATACTATTATAAAATCTATCATCAATCTATCATAAAATCTTGTGTGTAGGTTATTTTAAGCCCGTGACGCGAACATGACGCAACGTCACGTGAGTGAGTCTGCATACCGTGGCCACCGTGTGAGTGCTTGCCACACACACACTAGTCTGGTTTCTTGCCGAGTTAACTCGTGCCGACTCTCGCTAGTCTACTATCATCAATCCATCGATACAGCGCAAAACCCAAACAGTCTTTTTAAAGACTACTACCCCACACTGTATTTTTGCGTTCCCCATTTCAGCTCTACCCAAATAATTTGTTGTTTTTGTTGTTTTCTTACTGCTAGTCTACTACCCCTTTGCCTTTTTCACCCTGCGTGTGAAAAATCCAACTGTCCCACACACACACACACACACAAACACACACACACACACTCACACGAGTAAGTACACCATTCACACCTCGTTAAAATTTGCAACTATAAAATCCCCGAATAAAGATATCGATCGTGTTTCTCACTGATAAGCCCCATACGTTCCCTCTGGTTAGCCCCCTTAGCCTACTACAGACTTAGCCTACTACAGACTTATCGTTACAACTTTATTACACATGTTTATTCACAAATACTTTAACAAAATGGATAGATTTCTTGTCAAAAAACCCAAGACAACTGACGTAGGTCTACCACCAGCTGCGAGAAAGCTTCGGAGGTACGATGAATCATACCTGCAGTTTGGTTTTACTGTCACCTCTGATCTTCGTCCTCAGTGTGTCGTGTGTGCCGAGGTGCTGGCAAACGAAAGCATGAAGCCATGCAAACTTAAAAGGCACCTCGAAACGAAGCATGCTGGCCTGAAGGACAAACCGCTTGAATACTTTCAAAGAAAGCGTGATGGCCTGCATCAGCAACAGGCAACAATTTCCGTGCACAGCACTGTATCTAAGCAGTGCCTGGAGGCATCATATGTGGTGGCAAAAAGAATAGGTAAGCTAGGCAAACCGCACACTGATGCCGAGAAATTCGTTTTGCCAGCTGCGCAGGACATGTGCAGAATATTCTTCGGGGATAGTGCAGCAGCCAAATTAGGCACCGTGCCACTTTCAAATGACACAGTTGCTCGGAGAATTGCTGATATGTCCAATGATATCAGAGAGCAATTAATACAGTTTATTAAAAATAGTCCATACTATGCCTTGCAGTTGGATGAGTCTACCGATATTGCTGGACAGGCACAGCTTCTTACATATGTCAGGTATGTCAGGGATAAATTAATTGAGGAGGATGTCCTTTTTTGCCGCCCTCTTCAGTCACACACAACTGGAGAGGCCATCTTCAATGTCCTTGATTCATTTATTCGCGAGAATGGGTTGGCGTGGGACCGATG
This sequence comes from Neoarius graeffei, assembly GCF_027579695.1. NCBI lineage: Eukaryota > Metazoa > Chordata > Actinopteri > Siluriformes > Ariidae > Neoarius > Neoarius graeffei. The sequence continues at coordinate 14,590,681 of NC_083577.1, forward strand.
CGTTGGCTTGTGCACGGATGGCGCACGAGCAATGACGGGCCGTGAGCAAGGTCTAGCTGCTCGCGTTAAGCAGGTAGCTCCACTTGTAAAATGGACCCATTGCATGGTTCATCGCGAAGCACTCGCTGCAAAAAAAATGCCGTCTCTGTTGGAATCTGTGCTGAACCAATCAGTAAAAATGATCAACCTCATCAAGTCACGGCCGCTAAACTCTCGCTTGTTTGAGGTCCTCTGTCAGGAGATGGGGTCAGAGCACGAACAGCTGCTTCTGCACACTGAGGTTTGCTGGCTGTCCAGGGGGCGGGTGTTACAACGTTTGTATGAGCTGCGAGATGAGGTGAAGCGGTTTTTGACACAAATCAATTCAGACCTGGCGAAAAATCTGGATGACCCTTTGTGGCTGGCATGTCTCTCCTATTTGGTCGCTATATTTGACCGCTTGAATGGCTTGAACCTGTCTTTGCAAGGCCGAGAAACTCACATTTTGCTTCTCGCAGAGAAAGTGGATGCCTTCAAGCAAAAACTTGACCTCTGGTGTGGCCGCATCAGTCGGGGGAACTGTGATATGTTCCCAAGCCTTGCAGACTTTATCAGTAATGCAGGCACTTCCCACGATTTCTCATCTGTCTTTCAAGCAGCGTCAGAGCACCTGTCGGTAATGAGAAAACAGTTTGCGGCATACTTCACAGAGGATTATCGCTCTTTTGCGTGGGTTCGAGATCCATTTGTGTGTACTGCTGACGAACTTCCAGTTGACATGCAGGAACAGCTTATTGAGCTGAAGAGTGACAGTAGACTTAAGGCAGTCTTCACCTCATGCCCTCTTTCGACATTCTGGGCAGCATTGATGCAGGAGTACCCGCAACTGTGTGACGTAGCCTTGAAACTGCTCATCCCATTCGCATCGACCTACTTGTGTGAGGCAGGATTTTCAAAAATGACTTCGCTCAAAACGAAATATCGCAATCGTGCGCAAATTGAGGATGACTTGAGACTGTGCTTGTCAAACATTTCGCCAAGAATCGAGGATCTTTGTAAGGCAAAGCAGGCTCAGGTCTCGCATTAACGCAAATGCAGATCACAAAGGCACAGTAAAAAGTAAAACCTAAATTCACGCCTGGTCCCAATTCCCAATGATATCAATAGCCAGCTAATGATAAGCCTAATAAAATACCTAATAAAAACACTAATAATAATAATAATAATAATAATAATAATAATAATGCCTATTAATAATAATAGCATAATAATAATAATAATAATAATAATAATAATAATATCAACAACCAACAACAGCAATAATAATAATAATAATAATAATAATAATAATAATAATAATAGGCCTAATAATAATAATAATGCCTGAAAGAACATAAGTCTTGTACTACTGCCAACAGCTTAGTAATGATAATAGGCCATAATAATAATAATAATTATTATAATAATTATAATTATAATAATGCCCGAAAGCAGATTAGAAATGTGGTGCTACTGCCAATTATAACAATAGCCTAATAATGATAATAGGCCTATGTATTTCTATGGAATGGATAATGCTACTACTGCTGCTACTGCTACTACTACTACTACTAATAATAATAATAATAATGATAATAATAATAATAATAATAATAATAATAATCTAGCCCAGGGCTATCTATCTATCTATCTATCTATCTATCTATCTATCTATCTATCTATCTATCGGTCGATATAAGGTGCTGTAGGTCGGGTGGCGTCACTGCGGGTGAGTGTGTTTGGGGGGGGATGGGGGCGGGGCGAGAAGAGGGGCCCCCAACTGCAATGAACCAGCTTTGGTGGGGCCCAGGTTGCAAAAGGTTGAGAACCCCTGCACTACACTATCAGCCCCGCAATTCATAATAGAATTTGTCCTCCCAAGGAGTATGTCCCCTAATGCAACTTTTAAATTGGAAACAATTGATGTGTCATAGTCAGGGTGTTAATTAATTGTTAGCATACTTGCCAACCCTCCTGATTTCGGCGGGAGGCTCCCGATTTTAGCCTCCGTCTCCTGCCTCCCGATCATATTTGTTAAAAACTGGATAATCTCCAGGTTTGGGGAAATCCCTACCGCCAAGTTAAAAATACTCCCAATTATGTCCAATCAGATTCGTATGAGAAACACTGCTGACGTCAGCTGATTTTTAACCAATCAACGAACAGAACGACAGTCACTTCCGTAATGTAGGATTCACCCAGGCTGTCCGACATTTTTTACAAGCATTCATTCATCATGGCCACTAAACCCAATACCAAACGGCAAAAATATGAATGCAAATACCAGGTTGCATGGGAGAATTAATTTCCATGGATAAGCAAATGTTCGACCAGCCAGACCAACACATTTTGCAAGGTAAGCGATTCACTGACCGCACAGGTCAAAGTTTAGAAGTCTCTATGTTTACATCCGGGTCTCGCGAATTTATTTCAGTTAGAAAATTTTTAACGCTGGGTCAGGGTGGCCGTAACTATCGAATTTGTTTGATGAGTGTATTTGAATAGTGTGGTAGTGTATTAGTGCTATTTTGAATTTTTGTTTGAATGTTTTAAGTGAAAGTTTACAAGTGAATTATCTGGAAAGTGATTGATTTTGATAGAGTTTTGAGGTTTTAAGTAAAAGATTACTCGTGAGTGTATTTTGGTAGTACTAAAATTTTGCATTCAAGTGAATTTCTTTGTGGAGTATATTTTGATAGTATGGTAGCCATTTTTAAATTTTGTTTGAAAACTTTCAGTCAAAGTTTGCAAATGAGCAAATTCCTTTGATGCATTCCGATAGGATTTTGATAGGATTTTTAGTGCTTTTTAAAAATTCTGTTGGAAAGTGTTTAGTGAGAGAGAGGCATTTTAGTAGTACTAAGACAGTGCAGTATTTATTTAATTGAGTTGTTACTATTTTGGTCAAATCTTATTAAAATTTAATTTATATATGATAATATAGTTTTCTGTATTTTTACATGAGCTTACAGAAGGAAAACACATTTGATGCAATCCAGTATTCAAATTCTGTAAAGCTGCTTTGCGACAATGTTTATTGTTAAAAGCGCTATACAAATAAACTTGACTTGACTTGACAATAATACTTTCATTCACTGTGACTATTTTAAGAAATTCTTCTAAAGCATCACTTGTGTTATTTTCTGTGGGTCTCTGTATGTATACAATATTCAGGCATGAGATTTTTCAGCTAAAAATCTGATTTTAAGACTTCCCTTTAATTGTTATTATATTAAAATTCAAGATGAGTATTATTTCAGATTTTTCACTTCTGAGCTATCTCATGCCTGATACATGAATCCCATAACCTATAGTAATTGATAGAATAATATCAACAATTCAAAAACTCTTTAATTGTATAAATTTCAAATGGTTTGCAATTAATTGGGATCCACTGTTTTTATCGTTTCAACCGCGCATCATACCCTCATCCAGTTGAAAACGTCGCTCACGCACTTTTTTCTCCCCCATGAGAATTTTGAAAAGTTGTCAAGTATGTGTTAGTCCTTAGGATTCGTCTTTACAGATGCCAGTGAAACTTGATGAAACTTTTTTGCCAAAACTAAATGATATACATTTTTATAGAGTAATTGTATTGTAGCTTCCTAGGAATTTTCTGTTAAGAAAAACCCTGACAGAATCATTATTGTCCAATTATATTGTTTTATTGTTTGTGTTCCGATATCTGAAGAATTTAATAGAATCACCAGCAAGGACCTCCTGGGGACTTTCACTACATCCCTTGACAAATATGTTCCTCGCCTGCTTAGACTGTACCAGGCTAGGAAGGGAGGCTTTGGTCAGAAGATGGAAGACCTCCTTGATAACCTTGATGAACAGGTAAGTGATGTGCCTGAAGCTAAAAGCATTCATAGGTTGAGGGAAAATAACCTGTCATGCTTTTCAACTGCCAAACCTTGAGCACTTGCTGTGATCAGTAGCCAAAGAAGATGTGGCTGCCCATGCCTCTTTCCTTTGTTGAAAATATGAAATATTTGCCCAGGATTATTAGGAAAGCATAAATATACTTTTTTTCATTCCAGAGAGACAGAAAAGCTAAAAAATGCTTTGATGGACATGCATCAGTAAAAATTGATGGTACCAGTCATTGCTTTGGTGTTCTGAATTGAAACAGAATAAAATTATTACAGTATTTTTGATTTGTAAAAGTACAAATTAATGCAGGATTGCAGTGGGATTTCTTTCTCTCTTTCCTTTTGCATTTTGTATAAATTCACTTTGGCACTATACTAATTGATATGCTTGTGTGTTTTCCACTGGGTACTGTTAGACATCGGACATTGTGCCTCACCGAAAGACAGCAGCACTGAGGGGCCTGCCTATTTTTGTTTGGGATGATACCGTTAAATTCTTCTTGAATTGTTCGGTGAGTAATAGCAATAGCAAGTTTATTTATACAGCACATTTCCTACACAGGTAATTCAGTGTGCTGCTTTTTTTTTTTAAACTTCCACAAGCTGAATGGCAAGGGGCATGATACTAAAATTTAGGTTGGAATAAGAAGAAATGCATTATGTCTTTCAGTTTTCTTTAACACTCAATCATGTTTGTTACTTCTCTTTAGGACACTGGCCCTGAAGAACGAGTGCTCAGAGGTGTGTCTGTTGCCATCTTCACTGTCCTCGAAGACAATCAGTGCGTTTACATCAGAGATGGGACCAAGTCACACATGTGCAAGTCTCAAGTAAGTCTCAAGTCTTAACCTTCAAGTCCCAAGTAAGTCCCAAGTCTTTTTTGTCTTGGGCAAGTCAAGTCAAGTCAAGTCCTATAATAAGTCAAGTCATGTCCAAGTCAAGTCACCTTAGGCATTGGCGTAATTTTAGCAGCAAAATATGAATTTAATACATTGAAAAGGCAATACATAAGTAAATGTCAGTAAACATCCCTGGCACATGTGCCCAACCTGTTAAATATTTGCATTTTAAATACTCATGTTCTGTAAAATACATAAAACAAAACAGTAATAATGTCACAAAGTTATTTATTGATGGCAAAATTGATTGCAAGATTGAAAGCCAACTAAGTTTCTCACTGTGGCAGCGGGGGCGTGGTCTAGCATCGGTCTGTGACAGGAGGGCGGAGTCGGGGAAGTTAAGTGGCAGAATCACGACACCTGTTGTTAATTGATGTGTTTGTGTGTCTTCCCAGTGACCGCGCCCTTCTTAAGGAGAGAGAGTGAGAGCAGAGGGAAGCTCTCCACAACCAGACAGCTGATGTGTGTGCGTGTGTCTGCGTGTGTGTTTGCAGCTGAAAAGCTGAATAAAGAGAGTTTTTGTGAACTCAGTTCTGTCCTGCCGTCCTTCTGTGCTCCACCCATTTACACGAACTGCCACAGTGGTGCCGAAACCCGGGAATGAGCACAGAAGACAACAGCCCCATGGAGTCCTCCACCTTCGCCGACCTGATCCACACCCTCGCCACGGCCCAACAGAGTCAGCACCAGGTGCTGCTCGCCCTCCGAAAGGAGCAAGAACAACGGTTCGAGGCCCTGGTGCTGGCGCAACAGGAAGATCGTCGGGCGTTCCGGCACCTCCTTGCGTCGGCGGGGTCCACCAACTCCACCGCCGCGGGCCCTTCCCCCCTCACCCTCACGAAGATGGGCCCGCAGGACGACCCCGAGGCATTCTTCACGCTCTTTGAGCAGGTAGCAGAGACCTCGGGGTGGCCGGTGGAACAGCGCGCGGCGCGCCTCCTCCCCCTGCTAACGGGAGAGGCGCAGCTGGCCGCGCTACAGCTCCCCGCCGACCGCCGGCTGGCCTACGCGGACCTTCGCCGGGCCGTCCTCCAGCGGGTGGGACGCACCCCGGAGCAACATCATCAGCGTTTCCGCGCTCTGCGCTTGGAGGAAGTCGGCCGGCCGTTCGCGTTTGGCCAGCAACTCCGGGACTCCTGCTGGCAGTGGCTGAGGGCCGACAGCTGCGACGCCGAGGGACTCATTGACCAGGTGGTACTGGAACAGTTAGTCGCACGTCTACCAGCGGGAACCGCAGAGTGGGTCCAGTGCCACCGCCTGGCGTCGCTGGATCAGGCAATCGAGCTGGCGGAGGATCATCTGGCGGCTGTCCCGACGGCAGGACAGCAGACGACCTCTTCTCTTCTCTCCTCTCTCTCCCCTCCTCCTGTGTCTTCTCCTCGCCGCGAATCCCCCGCCGCGAATTATCTATAGTAATGACTGGCCGCGGCACCTACAACACCTGAGGGCCGTCCTTAGGTCGCTGAGGCGGGCGGGTCTCACGGCCAACCCGAAGAAGTGTGCGATTGGGCGGGTGGAAGTACGGTATCTGGGCTTCCACTTGGGCAACGGGCAGGTGCGTCCCCAAATTAACAAGACTGCAGCGATTGCGGCCTGCCCGAGGCCCAAGACCAAAAAGGGGGTGAGACAGTTCCTGGGGCTGGCTGGCTATTATCGTAGGTTTATACCTAATTATTTGGACATCACCAGCCCGCTGACTGATCTGACTAAAAAGGGGGCACCAGATCCGGTCCAGTGGACGGAGCAATGCCAGCGGGCTTTTTCTAAGGTTAAGGCTGCACTGTGTGAGGGGCCACTTTTACACTCCCCTGACTTTTCTCTCCCCTTTATGTTGCAGACGGATGCGTCGGACAGAGGGCTGGGGGCCGTTTTGTCCCAGCAGGTGGAGGGGGAGGATCGCCCTGTCTTGTACATTAGCCGCAAGCTGTTGGTGCGTGAGGGGCGCTACAGTACCATCGAGAAGGAGTGCCTGGCGATCAAGTGGGCGGTCCTCGCCCTCTGGTACTACCTGCTGGGACGCCCTTTCACCCTCTGTTCGGACCACGCGCCCCTCCAGTGGCTCCACTGCATGAAGGATGCCAATGCGCGGATCACCCGTTGGTATCTGGCACTCCAACCCTTTAACTTCAAGGTGATCCACAGGCTGGGGGCGCAGATGGTCGTGGCGGACTTCCTCTCCCGTCAAGGGGGGGGGGAGTCGGCTGCGGGCCGGACGGCTGCCCGGCCTGAGTCGGGTGGTGGGGGTATGTGGCAGCGGGGGCGTGGTCTAGCATCGGTCTGTGACAGGAGGGCGGAGTTGGGGAAGTTAAGTGGCAGAATCACGACACCTGTTGTTAATTGATGTGTTTGTGTGTCTTCCCAGTGACCGCGCCCTTCTTAAGGAGAGAGAGTGAGAGCAGAGGGAAGCTCTCCACAACCAGACAGCTGATGTGTGTGCGTGTGTCTGCGTGTGTGTTTGCAGCTGAAAAGCTGAATAAAGAGAGTTTTTGTGAACTCAGTTCTGTCCTGCCGTCCTTCTGTGCTCCACCCATTTACACGAACTGCCACACTCACATTGTCATCAGCCAACAAGAAAAATAAACAGAGAATTGGCATTCTGTTATGTGCGTAGTTAAAAGAGGGTAGGACGACACCTTGGGTTAACAGGGGCATGAGCTCCTCCAATCTCTAATCACGTCAGATGAGATGATTATTATTAATAAGATACACGTGGAGAAACCTGAAGTGTCTTCGATGTATGTTTGCGCCAGTAAAAAAAAAACAAAAAACAAAGGATAGAGAAATGTGTCAGACATAATTTAGGTCTCAAAAAGAAGACCTGTTCGCCCGTGCAAAAGTGACATCATCTTACCCCATATGACAAGCTACAGAGGTGTGTGCAAAAGCGCTCTCTCGCTCTCTCCCTCTCCGAGGCTGCCTCAGCCTGTGCGGAGCGTGGACATACGACTTTGGCGCGGGAGTCTTGGTTCCCGCTATAATAGATTGTTATGAAAATAAATGTTAAATGAAATATGCATCCCGCGCATTCCTTTCCACAGGAACTTTGCTCACAACGTTTTGGTCGTGGCTAACGCACTGTCCTCCTTACCACAAGTGCAACGTTTCGGGAACAATAAGGAAAGGACAGTGCGCGGGATTCATCTTTCCTTGAACAATTACCCAGAGACTTTTTAAATTACCTCACTGGGAAATATCCAATGCACCTGTTCAGTTACAGAGTTGTGCTCTCTAACTTGTAGTCATTCAAACCATTGTTTTGGCGGCCTGGTAGCCTGATATACTAAATGTAAATTCATGGTTTGGATGACTGCACAATTTATTTTCGTAACACTGTGTTACAGCGGGAACCAAGACTCCCGCGCACAGTCAGCCTATTTTGCAGAGTTTAGTATTGCTGCTAGCCTGTATTCAAACAGCGAGTGGCATGCCGGTGAATCCAAATCGTGGCGCTTTTTTCAATAGTGCATGATAGGCAGTGGGACGGAGTTTTCTTTTCGTGTGACGAAAAAAATGTGCAGGTTGCTGCACTGCTATTTCAAACGGCTATGATAAACTCCCCTGCCTCTATGCCCTATGGACAGTCTGGCTAATGTACACGAACACACTTACACGAATTTGTACTGCTCATAAACGTGTACATGTTCACAAGCTGACCATTAGCTTAACCCTGAAACAGAACAACAGGGTAGGAAGCTGCTTATGTTATTCAGCATCACGACTGCAAAGTGCACAATCAACTTACTACTACTGATATACAATATCATTAAACTTGACGTAACTACATTGCTTACCAGCATTCACATAAGAATTTCACAATAATAAACTGAATCCCTAGCTACATCTGCAACGGCTAAAATCCTCCTACTGCTCACTCTCGTGGCTAACATTGGCTAACGAGGAGTTTAGCTTCTATCACCAAATAACAACACATTAATAAACTTCAGAATGAATCTTCAAATGTCGGACAAAATTGGAGGTCGTGGTCTGGCTGTCAGAAATCGTCATGTTGCAAATCTTGCACTGCGCCGTTCGTCGTTTACCTTCTAGGCAGTAGCCCTTGAAGCCGAAAGTAATTACTCTTGGGATGGCTGACATGATGATATGATGTGAAATCTGTGAACACATCGTGGCATGGGGCGTGGTATATAGCCCACACAGAGAGCGTGCCTGATGGACAGGGCGGTGACAATGCAACGGCAGTGCAATCAAAATTACTGCATATTACAGTATTAAAATTAAAATTATGTGCATATTACATTTTATTTTCACAATAAAAACACGATGGAAGTAACACTCAAGTCACTCAAGTCATCGTGTGTCAAGTTAAGTCAAGTCCCGAGTCTTAAACTTCCAAGTCCGAGTCAAGTCTCAAGTATTTTCATGTTTTGTCAAGTCACAAGTCATGAAAACAGTGACTCGAGTCGACTCGAGTCCAAGTCCCCAAGTCTCAAGTCCCCACCTCTGGTTTACATGCACATAGAGAGAATCGAATTTCTGCCGTTGCTTGACTGAAATTGAAGTTCAAAATGCCATGTATACACCTTAATTCAGCTGAAATTGAACCTAACTTGATTTCTCGGAATCGAGCTACACGACCTAGATTATGCGATTTCTGCCGAGCTACTTATGGCCCTTTTCCACTACCCTTTTTCAGCTCACTTCAGCTCGCTTCAGCTCACTTCAGCCCGACACGGCTCGCGTTTCGACTACCTCAGAGCAGCACGACTCAGCTCGCTTCAGCCCTGCTTAGCACCCAAAACTCGCACGGTTTTGGAGTAGGGCTGAAGCGAGCCAAACCGAGCCGAGTGGGGCTAGGGGCGTGAGGAGACACTCCCCTGTGCACTGATTGGTGAGGAGGAGTGTCCTCACACGCCCACACATGCCCCGCGAGCACACTGGGATCTGTAAACACTGTAAACCCGGAAGAAGAAGAATTACGAATTACGAGAATTTCTGAAGCCTTATGCGCCTCGCCTCATCTATACACTCTTGCCAGTATCTGTTGGCGTTGTCGGTGACAACAAGCCACAGCACCAAGACCAGCAACACTAATGACTCCATGTTTATTGTTTACTATTGGGGTCGTGAGACTACCGCTTAAAAGGTCACTGATGTCACTGTTTGCGCCGCCTAACGACATCACGTGATGTCCACCCACTTTCGCTAACTCCACCCAATGTGTCCACCCACTTCCAGCCAGCACGGTTCAGCGCGGTTGTAGTCGAAATGCAACTCCAACAGCCCCACTCAGCTCGACTCAGCCCAACTCAGCACGGCACGGCTCAGCCCAACTCAGCCGCGTTGGTAGTGGAAAAGCGGCATTAGTGCATGTATACCCTATTGAGCGACATATTCGAGCTACTTACTTCAGCACTGCCCCTTCTGGAAGTGACGAGTGACAAGACCACAAGTGGGAAACACAACAGCCTTGGTCGGCATGACAACGAATCATGACAACGGCATGAATCTTTTCTTTTTGTGGCATTGTTTGCACTGTTAACATTTAGCTCACTTACTGTATCACCAAATACATCTGTACAGCTGTTGCATAGCTGTGAATTGTGTACATAAACAAGTCATTGTATTTGTGTGTGTGTGTGTGTGTATATATATGTCCATCTGAAGAATGCCAATAAAAACAAAACAGTTGAACTTTTTTGTGTTTATTAAGACATAAGTTAAATTGTAAGCAAAAAAAAAATATTTTTGTAAGCAAAAAATGGACTTTAGAAAAATATACAATTGTGCAAAATAAGTTGTCTTACAAAACAGTGGTCTGCGCAGGACAGTTTGTAGCCATACAGTCTGTTAGAGCAAGCCTAATAGCTTGATCACGGAACTTGTGAACACGGAACTGCCAGTGTTGCCAGATTGGGCAGTTTTAAGTGCATTTTGGCGGATTTGAACATGTTTTGGGCTGGAAAACGTCAGCAGTATCTGGCAACACTGCTGATAACTTTGTTTATACTCTTGAATAGCTCTTCTTCATGACGACAACCGGAAGTGTACCAACACGATGGGGCATGTAGCGCCACCTGTGGCTCGGGTGCACAATGTACCTCACACAGCTCGATTTCCTTGTGTGCATGTAGGATTGGATTTCTCTGGCACCCCTGCTGGGACCCTTAGCTCGATTACCGACAGTAGCTCGATTTGGATGTGCATGTAAAAGTACTGGATGATGCTGCCATTTCATCAAATGTGCGAGACATGGCTATTGTGTTGGAAGGGGCCATTGTGCTACATGACCTACTAGACCTCAGTACTGCCTCTGCATACCTCTTTGGCCTTCTGTATGCCATGAACATTGATTATCCAAAGGAGATGAGGTATACCTTTGAAGCACTTCAGACTATCTTTTTTGAGCTTGGTTATCGATGCTCACAGCGCATAAGGTCTCTCAAAACAAAGCTATTGCTGTGAGCTAGTCATTTTAAGCACACAAATCTCTGCCTCTGAAACAAAGATTCATGAAACTTTTGGAGATGTCAGCTGCCAGTTCACAAGAGGTGCATATACTGTGTTTCCACTGCTCATGTTTGTTGTTAGTGCTCAAGTAAAACTTTCATGTATACACTACAGTGGGGCAAAAAAGTATTTAGTCAGTCACCAATTGTGCAAGTTCTCCCACTTAAAAAGATGAGAGAGGCCTGTAATTTTCATCATAGGTATACCTCAACTATGAGAGACAAAATGAGAAAAAAAATCCAGAAAATCACATTGTCTGTCTGATTTTTAAAGAATTTATTTACAAATTATGGTGGAAAATAAGTATTTGGTCAATAACAAAAGTTCATCTCAATACTTTGCTATATACCCTTTGTTGGCAATGACAGAGGTCAAACGTTTTCTGTAAGTCTTCACAAGGTTTTCACACACTGTTACTGGTATTTTGGCCCATTCCTCCATGCAGATCTCCTCTAGAGCAGTGATGTTTTGGGGCTGTCGCTGGGCAACACAGACTTTCAACTCCCTCCAAAGATTTTCTATGGGGTTGAGATCTGGAGACTGGCTAGGCCACTCCAGGACCTTGAAATGCTTCTTACGAAGCCACTCCTTCATTGCCTGGGCGGTGTGTTTGGGATCATTGTCATGCTGAAAGACCCAGCCACATTTCATCTTCAATGCCCTTGCTGATGGAAGGAGGTTTTCACTCAAAATCTCACGATACATGGCCCCATTCATTCTTTCCTTTACACGGATCAGTTGTCCTGGTCCCTTTGCAGAAAAACAGCCCCAAAGCATGATGTTTCCACCCCCATGCTTCTGTTAGGACTGGGACTGTTTTGGCCTCTAGAGGCCACTGTTATTTCCTTTTCTGGTCATGTTTGTTTTGGGCCTCTAGAGGTCACCACTGTGTTCTGTGTTTTGTTTTTGTCTTATTGCCTGTTTCCTGCCCCGCCCTGTCCTTAATTAGTTTGTGTATAAATACCCCTCTGTTTGTTCCCTTGTCACGGAGTCTTTTTCCTATGTTATGCTGTTAGTGCTAGTTCCCTCTGTCCCATGTACCTTGCCTGTGTCTTTGTATTCTTGGTTTTTTGCTTCTTTCTTTTGGACTTTGTGGATTTTGTTTTTGACCTTTTTTGATCTTCTGAGCGTTTGAGTTTTTGCCTTTTTTCTTATTTGGATTTTGGACTTTTAACCTTTGGATATTTTTATTTTTGTTATCTCCTGAGCTTTTGAATTTTCTTTTAGTTTTTTCCATCGGATTGTAAAAATTGTACATAGTGTGAATAAACTGTTTTTTGATACTCTACTTTCGCCTCACGCCTCTGCACTTGAGACATCCCCCTGGTGGCCTAGTGGGGGTTTGCTGGATTATCACACCAGTGACCCGGGTTCGAATCCCAGCAAAACCCTAACAGAAAGACTCTGTCATGACCGACTCAGCAGAGGCTTCTTCATCTGTCTACCCGGCCAACCTTCAGAGAATGATGGCTGCATTAACATGCCTCGGATCCACCATGGACACTCATGGACGGACTCTCGCAAGCCAATGTGAGACCTTTGCTCGCCATGAGGTACTGCTTCAGCAGATTGGGAGAACCCTGGCACAGCTGACTTCTCTGCCCCCATCTCCTCCACCTGATTCTGCTCCTGCTCCACCATCCGCTCCTGCTCCAGTGCCTCCTGCCATGCTGCCTTCTTCACCTTGCGAACCCAGCCTTCCTGCACCACAGAGGTATGACGGCAAGCACAGTGAGTGTCGAGAGTTCCTTACCCAGTGTCAACTCACCTTTGAGCTTCAGCCTACCACCTACACTACGGATCGCTGCAAGATTGCCTTTGTGATAACCTTGTTAGCTGGTAAGGCGTGAGCCTGGGCTACTGCTATCTGGCAGAGACAGGGACCTGATTGCTCTGATTTCCAGCTGTTTACTGAGGAGATGCTGCGTGTCTTCGATCAAGCAGACATCAGTAAAGACGCAGCCAGAAAGCTCATGTCCATCCGGCAAGGGGGAAGTGTCGCAGACTACGCCATCTCGTTCCGGACGCTCGCAGCAGTAAGTGGATGGAACGAGACTGCCCTGGTGTCAGCCTTCCACCATGGTCTGTCTGACCCCATCAAAGATGGTCTGGCTTCTATCGGGTGCCCAAGTGACCTCGAAACACTGATCTCACATTCTACTCATCTGGACAACAGGATGAGAGAACGCCGCCAAGTCCTGAGCCTCCCCGGCCTCCCTGCCTCTACCTGGAGCCCGTCTACCTCCTCCAGTGACTGTCCAGAACCCATGCAAGTGGGCCGTACTCGCCTCTCCGCATCTGAGAGGGAGCGCAGAAGGAGGGACAAGTGCTGCATCTACTGTGGCAAGCCTGGTCACTTCCGAGCATCATGTCCCGAACTCTCGGGAAAAGGACTGCCCCATCCAGCCGAGGGAGGGTTGTGACGGGGCCTACCCTCTCTCCCGGACTCCCTGGCCAAGGAATCTACATCCCGGTCTCCATCTCCTGGGATGAGTCCGTCCACTCTTGTCAAGCTTTGTTAGACTCAGGGGCGGCTGGAAACTTTATGGATATTCACTTTGCCCAAAGTATCAATGTCCCGACTGCAGCTCTTGAAGTCCCACTGTCTGTGTCTGCCCTGGATGGCCAAGCCTTAGGTGACGGAAGAGTCACCCAAGTAACTTCTCCAGTCTTCCTCCAGTCTCAAGGTCACAAGGAAGAAATATCCCTGCACCTGATTCCTTCACCTGAGTTCCCAGTTATTCTAGGTCTCCCTTGGCTTACCCGCCACAACCCTCGTATAGACTGGGTCACTAGCCAGGTTGTGGAGTGGGGTCCTGCTTGCTATGCCTCTTGTCTGCTCTCTGGCTCTCCTGTGTCTCCTGCCGAGCCTCCTGATCTCACCGAGTTATCTCAAGTTCCCACAGAGTACTGGGATCTCAAGGAAGTTTTCAGCAAGAGCAGGGCCGCCGTTCTTCCTCCGCACCGTGCCTACGACTGTGCCATCGACTTGCTCCCTGGGACTACCCCTCCTCATGGCAGACTGTTTTCCCTCTCTCAGCCAGAACGCAAGGCCATGGAGGAATACCTCAAAGACGCCCTGGTCTCTGGATTCATTCGACCCTCCACCTCACCCGCTGGTGCCGGCTTCTTCTTTATCGGCAAGAAGGATGGGGGGCTCCGGCCATGTATTGATTATAGGGGCCTGAACAAGATCATCGTGCGCAACCGCTATCCCCTTCCGCTGATGTCCACAGCATTCGACCTGCTCCAAGGTGCCACCATCTTCACCAAGTTGGACTTACGGAACGCATACCATCTCGTCCGTATCCGACAGGGAGACGAGTGGAAGACCACCTTTAACACCCCGTCAGGGCACTACGAGTACCAGGTGATGCCCTTCGGACTCACCAACGCACCAGCTGTTTTTCAGGCCCTAATCAACGACGTCTTGAGGGACATGATTAACCTGTACGTTTTTGTCTACCTCGACGACATCCTTATCTTTTCCAGGACCATGCAGGAGCACCGCCACCATGTCCGCCAGGTTCTCCAGAGGCTGCTACAGAACAATCTGTTCGCCAAGGCCCAGAAATGCGAATTTCATGTTCCCAAGGTCTCCTTTCTGGGTTTTATTGTACGGACAGGCCAACTCCAAATGGACCCAGCCAAGACCCTGGCCGTCCAGGACTGGCCCACTCCCAAGTCCGTCAAAGAGGTTCAGCGGTTCTTAGGATTTGCTAACTTCTACCGCAAATTTATCAGGAACTTTAGTTCTGTAGCAGCACCCATGTCGGACCTCACCAAAGGGACAGGTGGATCGTATGTCTGGTCTCCTCAGGTGGAAAAGGCGTTCAAAGACCTCAAGGACCGCTTCTCTACGGCACCCATTCTGGTCCTCCCGGACACCTCCCAACCATTCATCGTGGAGGTGGACGCCTCAGACAGTGGTGTCGGCACAGTGCTCTCTCAATGTTCAGAAGGAAAGCTGCACCCCTGCGCTTACTTCTCCCACCGCCTGAGTCCTGTGGAGTCCCGGTATGATGTGGGGGATCGAGAACTGCTAGCGGTCAAACTGGCCCTTGAGGAGTGGAGGCACTGGCTGGAGGGAGCGCAACATCCATTCCTGGTTTGGACGGACCACAAGAACCTGGAGTACCTCCAGCAAGCCAAGAGACTGAACCCATGACAGGCTAGGTGGGCCCTGTTTTCACAGTCGGTTTGACTTCACGCTATCATACCACCCCGGCTCCAAGAACACCAAACCTGACGCACTGTCCAGGCTGTTCTCTGCCACTAACAGGGAGAGTGAAGTCGGGCCTATCATCCCTATATCCCGGATTGTGGCTCCTGTCCGCTGGGGTATTGAGGAGACCGTTCGACAAGCTCAACGCCGGGACCCTGATCCTGGGACGGGGCCACCGGGCCTCCTGTATGTCCCTCGTCATGTCCGGGCCAAGGTTCTCCAGTGGGGTCACTCTTCCCCTCTCACCGCCCACCCGGGAGCTCGGAGGACCCTGGACTTCCTGAAAAGATGCTTCTGGTGGCCTAACATGGAGAAGGAAGTGAGGTCATTCGTCCTGTCCTGTGAGGTCTGCACCAGAACCAAGAACCCGCGACAGCGTCCCCAGGGTCTCCTGCATCCTCTGCCTATTCCCCGGCGTCCCTGGTCCCACGTGGCGGTCGACTTCATCACGGGTCTCCCCGAGTCTCAAGGTAACACTGTCATATTGGTCATAGTGGACAGATTCTCCAAGGCCTGCCGCTTTATTCCACTATGTAAACTCCCCTCTGCCCTTGACACTGCTAAATTGTTGTTCACTCATGTCTTCCGAGTTTTTGGTCTCCCTCAGGACATCGTCTCTGACCGGGGGCCCCAGTTCTCCTCCCGAGTATGGCACGGCTTCTGCAAGAGCATCGGGGCCACTGCTAGCCTCTCCTCTGGGTTCCACCCCCAGTCCAACGGCCAGACGGAGAGGCTCAACCAGGACCTGGAAACCACCCTGCGAGGCCTGGCTATGGATAACCCGACATCGTGGAGCACCTGGCTGCCATGGGCAGAGTACGCCCACAACACCCTGCAGTCATCGGCCACCAAGCTGTCGCCGTTCCAGTGCCAATTCGGGTTCCAGCCACCTCTGTTCCCGGACCAGGAGGAGGATGCTGGGGTGCCCTCGGTCAACCATTACGTGAGATGGTGTCGCAAGACCTGGAGCAAGGTCAGGAGGACACTCATCCAGACCTCCAGTACCAACCAGACTCAGGCCAACCGCCATAGGAGACCTGCCCACACTTTCCGCCCTGGGCAACGGGTTTGGCTGTCCACCAAGGACCTTCCGCTTGCAGGTGGAGAACCGCAAGCTTGCTCCTCGCTACATTGGCCCCTTCAAGGTTGTATGTAGAATTAACCCTGTCTCCTACCGGCTCCAGTTACCACGTACGCTAAGGATCAACCCCACATTCCATGTTTCCCTGTTGCGGCCCGTACTGACGTCCACGTATGCCCCTGCCCCTAGGAACCCCCCGCCCCCCCGCATCTTCCAGGGTCAGACTGTGTTCACCGTGCGCCGCCTGCTGGACTCCCGCCGGGTTCGCGGGGGCCTCCAATATCTTGTGGACTGGGAGGGCTATGGCCCTGAGGAGCGCTGCTGGGTCCCAGCTCGGGACATACTCGATAAAGAACTTTGTCGGGACTTCCATTCGGCCCATCCTAATCGTCCTGGGAACGTCAGGAGACGCTCCTGGGGGGGGGGGTCCTGTTAGGACTGGGACTGTTTTGACCTCTAGAGGCCACTGTTATTTCCTTTTCTGGTCATGTTTGTTTTGGGCCTCTAGAGGTCACCACTGTGTTCTGTGTTTTGTTTTTGTCTTATTGCCTGTTTCCTGCCCCGCCCTGTCCTTAATTAGTTTGTGTATAAATACCCCTCTGTTTGTTCCCTTGTCACGGAGTCTTTTTCCTATGTTATGCTGTTAGTGTTAGTTCCCTCTGTCCCATGTACCTTGCCTGTGTCTTTGTATTCTTGGTTTTTTGCTTCTTTCTTTTGGACTTTGTGGATTTTGTTTTTGACCTTTTTTGATCTTCTGAGTGTTTGAGTGTTGCCTTTTTTCTTATTTGGATTTTGGACTTTTACCCTTTGGATATTTTTATTTTTGTTATCTCCTGAGCTTTTGAATTTTCTTTTAGTTTTTTCCATCGGATTGTAAAAATTGTACATCGTGTAAATAAACTGTTTTTTGATACTCTACTTTCGCCTCACGCCTCTGCACTTGAGTCATCCCCCTGGTGGCCTAGTGGGGGTTTGCTGGATTATCACACCAGTGACCCAGGTTTGAATCCCAGCAAAACCCTAACAGCTTCACAGTGGGTATGGTGTTCTTTGGATGCAACTCAGCATTCTTTCTCCTCCAAACACGACAAGTTGAGTTTTTACCGAAAAGTTCTATTTTGGTTTCATCTGACCATATGACATTCTCCCAATCCTCTTCTGGATCATCCAAATGCTCTCTGGCAAACTTCAGACAGGCCTGAACATGTACTGGCTTAAGCAGGGGGACACGTCTGGCACTGCAGGATTTGAGTCCCTGGCGGCATAGTGTGTTACTGATGGTAGGCTTTGTTACTTTGGTCCCAGCTTTCTGCAGGTCATTCACTAGGTCCCCCCGTGTGGTTCTGGGATTTTTGCTCACCGTTCTTGTGATCATTTTGACCCCACGGGGTGAGATCTTGCGTGGAGCTCCAGATTGAGGGAGATTATCAGTGGTCTTGTATGTCTTCCATTTTCTAATAATTGCTCCCACAGTTGATTTCTTCACACCAAGCTGCTTACCTATTGCAGATTCAGTCTTCCCAGCCTGGTGCAGGTCTACAATTTTGTTTCTGGTGTCCTTTGACAGCTCTTTGGTCTTGGCCATAGTGGAGTTTGGAGTGTGACTGTTTGAGGTTGTGGACAGGTGTCTTTTATACTGATAACGAGTTCAAACAGGTGCCATTAATACAGGTAACAAGTGGAGAACAGAGGAGCCTCTTAAAGAAGAAGTTACAGGTCTGTGAGAGCCAGAAATCTTGCTTGTTTGTAGGTGACCAAATACTTATTTTACAGAGGAATTTATCAATTAATTCATTAAAAATCCTACAATGTGATTTCCTGGATTCTTTCCCCCCATTCTGTCTCTCATAGTTGAAGTGTACCTATGATGAAAATTACAGGCCTCTCTCATCTTTTTAAGTGGGAGAACTTGCACAATTGGTGGCTGACTAAATACTTGTTTGCCCCACTGTATCTTGGATGTGCAGTCATTTTAAGCATGCAACTCCGGTTTGCCTGTAAAATATACATTTTTGCTATTGTTGGATGTCCGTTAACAAGAGGCAGTAGAGTTTTATAATTTTGTTTTATTCTTAAATTATTTGATTCAAAGACCTTAAACACATTTGAAAAATGCACGTTGTGCAACATAATCCAAAATCAAGACATTTTTGGATGCATTTGTCACAATCATTTTACAAGATTTGTAAGAGGCACACCCTGGCTAAAAAAAAAATGTATCAATCAATCAATCAAGTTTATTTGTACAGCGCTTTTAACAATAAACACTGTCGCAAAGCAGCTTTACAGAATTTGAATGACTTAAAACATGAGCTAATTTTATCCCTAATCTATCCCCAATGAGCAAGCCTGTGGCGACGGTGGCAAGGAAAAACTCCCTCAGACGACATGAGGAAGAAACCTCGAGAGGAACCAGACTCAAAAGGGAACCCATCCTCATTTGGGCAACAACAGACAGCCTGACTATAATATTAACAGTTTTAACAGGTATAACCCTCAACTGTCCTCATGGGGCCGTCCTTCACAGGAGTGGGGCGATAAAACTCCGACCAGACACAGGGCACCAGGATGGATCAAGCAGGTCCGAGGGGCAGAAGAGGCCAGCATCCCAATCCCAGGATCAACATGTAACTCAGAGGGACAGATGGGGGGGGGGGGGGGGAGAAAGAAAACACGTTGTTAGGTATGCCCTAAAAATGACAAGTATTAAATCTGTGTGGTAGGCTCACAGAGACGAGAGTCTTTACATCAGGCATAACACACAATATGGTAATAACACACAATATGGTAATAATATGGTAAAATATATCATGACCTGCTCTGGCTGGATGCTTGATTGGGTGATGGGAGCACACTCCTCAGCAATGATGAGATGCAGATGGGACCCTTAGGGCTGGCCAAGACAATTCAGTTACATTTCACCGGGTCTGGGACATGCGACAGAATGTCTGACGGCCGATTCCCTGCAGGCTACGATAGCCAGTCGAGGTCTCCACCGTCTCCACCAAAAGATTTCCTGTTGACTCCATGTAACTCAGAGGGACAGATTTGGGGGGGGGGGGGGAGGGAAAGAAAACACAGGTGGTTAGGTATGCCCAATGTCACCTGAATAAGTAGGAACAGTATACATATTGCACCGAGTACAAGCAGGGACTCCGGCAACTAACTATGACAGCATAACTAAAAGGAGAGAGCCAGAAGGTAACACAGGCATGAGGGAGCCCCGGGACATAAAGCAGCAGCCACTACACCGTCAACAAACTCGAGTGAGCAAGCGAGTGGGGACTGACAGCATCCATTCATCCCAGTTTACCAAAACACTCTATGTCTGAGGACCCTCCAGATCTACTCCTTTACCTCATAAACACCATTAACAAAAGGCTTGACTAAACAGATATGTTTTCAGCCTAGACTTAAATGCTGAGACTGTGTCTGATTCCCAAACATTACTTCGAAGGCTGTTCCATAACTGTGGGGCTTTGTAAGAAAAGGCTCTGCCCCCTGATGTAGCCTTCACTATACGAGGTACCAGCAGATAGCCTACACCTTTTGATCTAAGTAGGCGTGGCGGGTCATAGAGGAGCAGAAGTTCACTCAGGTACTGTGGTGCGAGACCATTTAGAGCTTTAAAGGTCAATAGTAGTATTTTATAATCAATACGAAATTTGATTGGGAGCCAATGCAGTGTGGATAAGACAGGCGTGATGTGGTCATATTTTCTAGTTCTAGTAAGGACTCTTGCTGCTGCATTTTGAACTAACTGGAGCTTGTTTATGCACTTATTGGAACATCCATACAGTAAGGCATTACAATAATCCAACCTGGAGGTAACGAAAGCATGGACTAGTTTTTCTGCATCATGCAATGACATTAAAATTCTTATCTTTGCAATATTTCTGAGATGAAAGAAAGCTATCCGGGTGATGTTATCAATGTGAGTTTCGAATGAAAGACTGGGGTCAATAATCACTCCGAGGTCTTTTACTGCTGCACGTGAAGAAACAGAAAGGCCATCCAGAGTTACTGTGTAATCAGAAAACTTACTTCTAGCTGTATGTGGTCCTAGCACAAGTACTTCAGTCTTGTCAGAGTTAAGCAGAAGGAAATTAATAAGCATCCAGTGTCTAACGTCCTTAACACATTCCTCAATTCTATTAAGCTGGTGTCTCTCATCAGGTTTTGCAGAGACATACAACTGTGTGTCATCAGCATAACAATGGAAACTAATAAAAGGGGATAGATTAGGGATAAAATTAGCTCATGTTTTAAGTCGTTCAAATTCTGTAAAGCTGCTTTGCGACAATGTTTATTGTTAAAAGCGCTGTACAAATAAACTTGATTTGATTTGATTTGATAATACAATGTTTACGAATAATATCGCCCAGAGGTAACATATATAGAGAAAAAAGCAGTGGACCCAAGACAGAACCTTGTGGAACACCAAACTTTACCTCAGTACATCTAGAAATATCACCATTTATATCAACATACGATCAACGATCAGTTAGATAAGACCTGAGCCAGGAGAGGGCCATTCCCTTAACTCCCACAACATTTTCTAGTCTATCCAGAAGAATGGAATGATCAATGGTATCAAATGCTGCACTAAGGTCAAGCAACACAAGTAGCGAGACACAGCCCTGATCAGACGCCAACAGTAGGTTGTTTACTACTTTAACCAGTGCTGTCTCTGTGCTATGATGAGGTCTAAATCCTGACTGATGCATTTCATGGATGTTATTCCTATGTAAATATGAGCATAACTGCTGTGCCACAGCTTTTTCAAGGATCTTGGAGATAAAGGGGAGGTTTGATATTGGCCGATAATTGGACAGCTGACAGGGATCAAGGTCAGGTTTTTTAATCAGGGGTTTGATAACTGCTAGTTTAAAGGATTTGGGTACATAGCCAATCCTAAGAGAAGAATTTATTATTTTTAGAAGCGGTTCAATTACTCCAGGCATTATCTGTTTGAATAGATGTGTCGGTAAGGGATCTAGCAAGTTGAGGCTTTTGATGTAGAGATTAATGAAAGTAATTCAGTTTCTTTTAGGGGAGTAAAACATTCTAACTGATGATCTGATACAGTTATATTGTTAACTACAAGGTCACTTTCATTGTCTAACCTTAAATTAGTAGTTTGAATTTTTTGTCGGATATTCTCAATTTTGTCATTAAAAAAATTCATGAAGTCGTTGCTACTACATACTGCAGGTGTGCATGTGTTGATAGTGGACTTATTCTTGGTTAATTTTGCTACAGTATTAAATAGGAATCTAGGATTATTTTTGTTATCTTCTATTAGGGAGGAGAAATATGTTGATCTTGCAGCACTAAGAGCTTTTCTATACTTCAGGAAGCTCTCCTTCCAAGCTAATTTGAACACTACCAATTTTGTTTGACGCCATTTACGTTCCAATTTTCGAGTGGTCTGTTTTAATGTGCGAGTGTCATCATTATACCAGGGTGCTAATTTTTTGTCTCTGACCATTTTCCTTTTTAGAGGAGCTACATTATCTAAAGTATGGCGGAATGTTGACTCTAAGCATTCAGTTGCCTGATCAAGTTCTGCAGGGGCTGACAGTGACCCAATCAAAGTTGACAGCTCTGGGAGATCATTTATAAAGCTCTGTGCAGTAGTTGACGTGAAAGTACATTTAATACAGTAGCGTGGTGAGGTGCATATATTATTACTCAGACATATTTTGAATGAGATGAGACAATGATCTGAGATAACTTCAGACTGTGGAAGTATGACTATATTGTCTACGTTTAATTTGAATGTTAGTATTAGATCAAGGGTGTGACCACCATTATGGGTCGGTCCTATGACATTCTGCTTAATCCCGACTGAATCTAAGATGGACACAAACGCTGTTTTTAAAGGGTCTTCTGGGTTATCGAAGTGAATATTAAAATCTCCGACAACTAAAGCTTTGTCTAAGGAAATAACCAGATCTGAGATAAAATCTGCAAATTCAGAAAGAAACTCAGAATATGGCCCCGGGGGCCTGTAAATAATAAGCAATGGAATTAACTGGTAGACTTATTTTTCGAGGCTACATGCATTATATGAGTATGAAGAACTTCAAATGTATTAAATTTATAACCAGGTTTGTGTGTTACACCTAGATAATCGTTATAAATAACCGCGACGCCTCCTCCTCTGCCAGTTAGACGAGGCTGGTGTATATAACTGTATCCAGGAGGACTCGCTTCATTTAATGCTATATATTCATTTGGCTTAATCCATGTTTCTGTTAAACACAGTACATTAAACTCCTGATCAGTAATGAGTTCATTAACCATTAGCGCTTTAGATGTAAGAGATCTAATATTTAATAGCCCCACCTTTTGATCAAAGGTGCTGGCAGCAGCTGTACAGTCAGTATGATCTAATTTTATCTTGATTATGTACTTTATTGTATTTAAAGTATATTTATATTTTCAATAGTATATTGAAAATGTACTTACACAAATTGTACTTTTTGTAAATATATAAAAAGTATACTAACATCACGCTTTCATGCTAACACTTTTAACACACTAAAATAATTATACTATATTACACTTTATAGAAATATATTATACT
This sequence comes from Neoarius graeffei, assembly GCF_027579695.1. Classification (NCBI taxonomy): domain Eukaryota; kingdom Metazoa; phylum Chordata; class Actinopteri; order Siluriformes; family Ariidae; genus Neoarius; species Neoarius graeffei. The sequence goes on from NC_083577.1 coordinate 14,613,839, forward strand.
AAAATATACTTTAAGTGAAAGTTATGTGTAATTTCTAAAGTGTACTAATTTTTAAGGTACTTATAATACAAAGTACTAATTAAGCATATATTAGTACATATAAAGTCATATACTTAAAGTATACAAAATATACTTTGTTGTTCCACTTTAGCACATAAAAGTACACTAAATACACTTCAAGTTGCACTTTTCTACAATTTAATTACAATTAAAATACATTTAGTCCAAAATTAGTTGTTCCAAAATAGCATGCCTCAAGTTAACTAATCATAAACACACTTGAAGTATATTGATGATTAGTGTGGCTTCAAGTACACAAAAGTATGCTAAATTTTAGTACATTTAGCACATTTATTTTTCACCAGGGCAGTGTTTTGTCTGTTCAAGTTTGTTCCTAAAATTTCAGTGTATGTGCAATTTTAACGTCGTATAGTTCATTTTGATTAGTGCTCATTTACAACTTCAAGATACACTTGGACAGGCAATTATTTTATGTATGCAGGTCCTGTTCACAATGATGTTTACCAAGAGGAATAAACATAGTGTCAGGTAACTTAATGCTTTGTGCTCTTCATTTTATTTAAATATTAATTTATTTATTACAGCAACATGCATTTTTATCGATTTATAAAGCAACATTTCTATCTCACTGAATCAAGAATTGTGTTTATTCAGCAGGAATTTCTGTATTTGTTGAAGATAGAAATACGTTACTGAAGCAAGAATTTCATGGTTAGCCTCACAAGAATATAATTATGTGAACAAGAAAATTCAAGTCTGCACAACTCTCGTCTAAACTTGAAAACTGTAGTAAAGTCAACAACAGTAGTCAAAAGTTGAGACAAGTCAAGTTTATTTGTATAGCGCTTTTAACAATAAACATTGTCGCAAAGCAGCTTTACAAAATTTGAACAACTTAAAACATGAGCTAATTTTATCCCTAATCTATCCCCAATGAGCAAGCCTGTGGTGACGGTGGCAAGGAAAAATTCCCTCAGATGACATGAGGAAGAAACCTCAAGAGGAACCAGACTCAAAAGGGAGCCCATCCTCATTTGGGCAACAACAGACAACATGACTATAACTGGCAGTGGGGGCGTGGCCAAGCAGCAGTCTGTGAATGGAGTGCGGGGTCGGGGAAGGTAAGTGGCTAAGTCATTCCATCTGCTGTCAATTAATGTGTGTGTATGTGTTTGTTACAGGGACGTGTTTTGACACGTGTTATGTTTTAATGAACTCCTCCTAGGTGGTTTGTTGGATCCATGCTATATTTGGTATACCTTATATCTGGATGTTGCTGATGTTAAACTGTGAAGAGATTTGCAATAAGTCACAAGTTGTTGAAATGGCGAACCAATAAATTTATACATTACACCATGCAAACAAGAAGTGAGTCATAAATTCACCATGCATTGCCTGATATGGCTCAAACTTCACAGTTTATAGGATATCATGGTTCTGAAGATATCGACATGCCGAAAGACACCCTCCAGTATAGCGCCACCATGTGGACATGGACAGAACAAGCTATGGTTGAGATGAAGTTGCTCGGATCGGCACAAGATTTGGTGTGATCGATACTCATGTAATCCGGGACAAAGTTCACTTAGTTGCATTTGACTCCGCCAAACAGGAAGTCAGCCATATTGGATGGAATGTTGGATTTTGGAATTTTCCCATGCTGTTTTGTGGGGCTTACGATGGCTAAAAGCTCATGAAATTTTGCACATATATTTCACCTATGTTAAATTTGTGGTGATATGGTAAATCCATCTAGGTGGGCTTCATTAGCTCCATAGCGCCACCTAGTTCAAAAATACAGATTTGACACCCTGTACATATTCGAAAACTCATGAAATTTGGTACACATGTCAGTCATGTGCACCACTATTCAGCCATAGGGGCTTGACCCCAGGTGTGTCCGGGGGACTCCATAGTGGCCCCATATGTCATGGAGACTCCTGCCCGGTATATCTATGTGTCAAAATTGATAGGTGTGTAGCGTGCCCCAAGACGAACAAAACTGAAATGCACATTGTTTTAGCCAATTGACTTGCAACAGGATTTGCGATATCTTGCATGATGTTGAAATGGCGAACCAATAAATTTGTATGTTTCGACATGCAAACAGGAAGTTTGTCATAAATTCACCATGTTAGAGCTAAAACTTCACAGTTTATAAGACATCAGGGTTCTGATGATCTCCCCATGCCCAAAGTGAGCCTCTCATGTAGCTCCACCATTTGGACCTGGACAGTAATGATTCCATTGCTGAAAAACTCTGACTCATGAAATTTGGTGTACACATCAGTCCTGGCCACTGCTACTCAGGCATAGAGGCTTGGCCCCAGGTGCAAAGCCCTATTGTTTTCAGCATCTTCTTCTTGTTCTTCTTCTTATTTATTTATTTATTTATCTGCATGTCAACTCATTTTTGAGGCACTTGTGATGCTTGAAAACTCAACTCAAGAATTTTGGCACACTGATCAAATGTGCATAACATCACAAAATTACATTGAGCAAGGGACTGGGCATAATCTCGGAGCTCTGTAGCACCCCTGAGAACAAGCTATGGTTGAGATGAAGTTGCTCGGATGGGCACAAAACTTGGTATGATTGATAGTCTGGTGATACAGGACAAAGTTCACTTATTTGACTCCGCCCAGCAGGAAGTCAGCAATGCTGAACAGAATGTGGGATTTTTTAAATTTCCCATGTTGTTTTGAGGGGCTCACCTAGCTAAAAACTCATGGAACATTGCACATGCATTTGTCCTATGACATAATTTGAGTCAATATGGTAAATCAGTATAGGTGGGCTTCATTAACTACATAGCGCCCCCTAGTTTAAAAATACAGATTTGACACCTTGGAAATATTCAGAAATTCAAGAAATTTCGTGCACTCGTGAAAATAGGGCTGTGGCAGTGGGGGCGTGGTCAAGCGCCGGTCTGTGACAGGAGGGCAGAGTCAGAGAAGGTAAGTGGCAGAATCACTACACTTGAGAGCAATTAACCTGTGTTTGTGTGTCTTCCCAGTGATTGCACCCTACTTAAGGAGGGAGAGCGAGAGCAGAGGGTCTCTTCCCGAACCAGATGCCGAGAGTGTGTGTGTGTCTGCAAAGTGCATACCAGTTGTTAAACTGAAAAGTGTGGCAATAAAACGCTCTGTCAACCCGATCTTTGTCCTGCCGTCTTCTGTGCTCCACCCTTCCACATGAACCAATCGGTTGACACGAGGGTACCGCTTTATATTAGTTCTAGTGGACTATGCAACGCGATACCCGGAAGCAGTGCCTCTGCTCAATATCTCAGCACACAGTATTGCGGAGGCGCTCTTCCGCGTTATCTCCCGAGTTGGAATCCCTAAAGAGATTCTGACTGATCAAGGCACCACGTTTATGTCACGGACACCACACAAAACTCCACACCCTCACCCACCTAACCCAGGAGAATTTGCGGCAGGCCCAAGAACGGCAAGCCCGCCTGTACAACAAGGGTACGCGCCTTAGAGAGTTCGCACCGGGAGATAAAGTACTCGTACTGTTGCCCACATCAAGCCCCAAATTGGTCGCCAAGTGGCAAGGACCCTTTGAGGTCACACGGTGAGTCGGGGACGTCGAATACGAGGTGAGGCGAACAGACAGGGGTGGGGCGCTACAGATTTACCACCTCAACCTGCTTAAACTCTGGAATGAGGAGGTCCCCGTGGCGTTGGTGTCGGTGGTTCCAGAGAAGGCGGAGCTGGGGCCGGAGGTTCAAAAAGGGGCATTGGCGTCAGGTATCCCTCCGGTCCCCTGTGGAGACCACCTCTCCCTGACCCAACTCGCGGAGGTCGCCCAGTTGCAGACCGAGTTTTCGGATGTGTTCTCGCCCCTGCCTGGTCGCACTAACCTCATAGAGCACCACATAGAGACACCCCCGGGGGTGGTAGTGCGTAGCCGCCCTTACAGGCTACCCGAACACAAAAAAAAGGTGGTTTGGGAAGAACTCGAGGCCATGCTCGAAATGGGCATCTTCGAGGAGTCCCACAGTGACTGGAGCAGCCCGGTGGTCTTGGTACCCAAGGCCGACGGGTCGGTCCGGTTCTGTGTGGACTATAGAAAAGTCAACACGGTGTCTAAATTTGACGTGTACCCAATGCCTCGGATTGATGAGTTGCTCGATCGACTAGGCACGGCTCGCTTTTATTCGACACTGGATTTGACAAAGGGATACTGGCAGATCCCCTTGACTCCTCTATCCCGAGAAAAAACGGCCTTTTCCACACCGTTCGGATTACACCAATTCGTCACACTTCCTTTTGGCTGTTTGGGGCGCCCGCTACGTTTCAGCGGCTGATGGACAGTGTCCTCCGCCCCCATGCCACTTATGCGGCTGCTTACCTAGATGACATCATCGTCTATAGTAATGACTGGCCAAGGCACCTCGAACATCTGAGGGCCGTCCTTAGGTTGCTGAGGCGAGCGGGGCTCACAGCCAACCCAAAGAAGTGTGCGATTGGGCGGGTGGAAGTACGGTATCTGGGCTTCCACTTGGGCAACGGGCAGGTGTGTCCCCAAATTAATAAGACGGCAGCAATTGCAGCCTGCCCGAGGCCCAAGACCAAAAAGGGGGTGAGACAGTTCCTGGGGCTGGCTGGCTATTACCGTAGGTTTATACCTAATTATTCGGAGGTTACCAGCCCACTGACTGATCTGACTAAAAAGGGGGCACCAGATCCGGTCCAGTGGACGGAGCAATGCCAGCGGCCTTTCTCTGAGGTAAAGGCTGCACTGTGTGGGGGGCCACTTTTACACTCCCCTGACTTCTCTCTCCCCTTTATGTTGCAGACTGATGCGTCGGACAGAGGGCTAGGGGCTGTTTTGTCCCAGGAGGTGGAGGGGGAGGACCGCCCAGTCTTATACATCAGCAGGAAGCTGTCAGTGCGTGAGGGGTGCTACAGCACCATAGAGAAAGAGTGTTTGGTGATCAAGTGGGCGGTCCTCGCCCTCCGTTACTACCTGCTGGGGCGCCCTTTCACTCTCTGTTCGGACCACGCACCCCTCCAGTGGCTCCACCACATGAAGGATGCCAACGCGTGGATCACCCGTTGGCATCTGGCACGCCAACCCTTTAATTTCAAGGTGGTCCACAGGCCGGGGGCGCAGATGGTCGTGGCGGACTTCCTCTCCCGTCAAGGGGGGGGGGGAGTCGGCTGCAGGCCGGACAGCCGCCCGGCCTGAGTCAGGCGGTGGGGGTATGTGGCAGCGGGGGCGTGGTCAAGCGCTGGTCTGTGACAGGAGGGCGGAGTCAGGGAAGGTAAGTGGCAGAATCACTACACCTGAGAGCAATTAACCTGTGTTTGTGTGTCTTCCCAGTGACCGCGCCCTACTTAAGGAGGGAGAGCGAGAGCAGAGGGTCTCTTCCCGAACCAGACGCCGAGAGTGTGTGTGTCTGCAAAGTGCATACCAGTTGTTGAACTGAAAAGTGTGGCAATAAAACGTTCTGTCAACCCGATCTCTGTCCTGCCGTCTTCTGTGCTCCACCCTTCCACACGAACCGCTACAAGGGCAAACGTTTATTATTCCTTTGTTATTTGCCTTGGGTGAGGCTAGAAGACATCATAGTGTGCCCTAACATTTTGGATTCAAACTTGTAGTTTTGGATGCCACAACGTTCATCTGATGTTCATGAGTTTTGGAGGGAATATTGCTGGGGCGTGGCCACAGGGGGGGGGCTGGGGTGGGCACTGTCCCCCCCAGGGACAAGTCCTGCCCCCCTGAGAAATGCCCTGTCCATCCAAAGAAAACTGGCCAGAAAAAAGGCCACGATTTATGATCTCTGTTTGTGTCTTGTATTGGTAGAATAAATGCTGGTGTTGATTTAAAAACAGCATATATCTGCAAAGTTTATAGCTTTAATTATTTTTTGTTATCATGTTTCCCCCCTCCGTAACCTTAAGGGGCAGAACAATCGTCAAAACTGCTTTCCAGTTGGTTCGTTTGAATAGGGGGCGTGTCAGTCCTCCTCCATTCAACTAGCAAGCACAACACTGTGCGGGAGTTTACTTTGCGCCCATACAGTTCCTATTTCATTCTTCTCTGTCATCTTTTCACAAAGTAGTGGTAGTAGTTTTTGTTGAGTTGAGCTTGTTCGTTTCATTTACTTGTTGATTTGTGTAGATAAGTCAGCTAGTTACAGCAGTCTGCCTGTGGTAGCCTGCTATTATTAAGACTAGGAGACTGTGCTAGCTAGTTGAATTGCCAGCCTAGGCAGGCAGCCAGCCACTAAGCATAACCCACACAGACGTTATTAAAACATTTTATTAACTAGTACGTAACACCAAAAGACATGCATAGGTGGCTCATTAAAAAGCAGACCTCGTCCGCCCCTGTCGCTGCACAAGCTTCTGACTCCGCTGTTGAGCCCAGCACCGCTGCTGCCAATGCGGAGCAAAGCCCTTCACAGGATCTGAATAGGTCTGCGCCATCCTGCAGTTTTGTGGCCGCTTCAGGAACTCAAAACCCCTGCATTTCACAAAGTACGCAGTCCTCCCAAACCCCTGATGTGCACGTCCCTTCCGACTTAAATATGGATAGCCCGTCCCAGCCTATTTTAACTAATTACCCCAAGCGCCCATTTGGACAAACCCTTCGGTGCTTTAGTGCAAGCTGGTATCATTCTCGACCGTGGCTCGAGTATTCCGTTATCCGCGATGCCAGCTTTTGCTTTGCCTGCCGCAAATTTAACATTTCACATTCGGACCGCGAGGATATATTTACCAAACGTGGCTTCACAAATTGGAAAAAAGCCCTTGAAAAAGACGCTGGCTTCCAAAAACATGTGTCGAGTCTCCCGCACGTCAGATCAATGTCTGCGTGGCAGGAACACCAGCGTCGGGCAGAGACAGGTGAAAGCATAGCTCACCTGCTGGGTCAAACGCAGATAGAAAAAAACAGGTACTATGTGAAGAGCATTGGGGAGGCCGTTCAGTTCCTGGCTGTCAATGAACTGGCTCTGCGTGGTCACAATCACGAGGGTGGGGAGGAGGGACTTTTCCTGAAGTTTTTTGAATATACAGTCAAAAAAGATGAGAAATTGGCAGAAATTGTAAAACATATCCCAGACAATGCAAAATACACGTCAAACGTAATACAAAATGAAATAATTGAAACCCTCACCAAAATGGTGCTAAACAATATCCAAGCCAGATACGAGAAAGCAGACTCTCCTGGACTTTGCATTAAAAGTGATGGTACCAGAGATCGCTGTAACATAGAGAATTTGTCTGTAGTAATTAGATTTGTCCAAAACTCTGTCCCCAAGGAACACCTAATTGGATTAATTGAACTACATCAGCTTGATGCTGAGTTCATTTCCGACCACATTCTTTCACATTTGACTGACCTGGGTTACAGACCAGACAATTTAGTGTGTCAGTGCTATGATGGTGCGTCTGTCATGTCTGGGGGAAGGGGTGGTGTCCAAGCTTTGTTGCAAAACAAAGTGGGGAAGTACATTCCATACGTGCACTGCTACAACCACCAGCTCCATTTGGCAGTGGTTCACGCAATGGAAGCAGAACCCCTGGCAAAGAAGTTCTTTGACTGGTCAAATTCTTTAAACACATTTTGCCACAGACATTATGTTGCACACACATATAACACACCTACACTGAAACGACTACTGGAAATATGGTGGACCAGTCATTATGAGGTCACGAAGTCCATTGTCACCAATGAGGACACAATCAGAGGGCTTCTCTCAGATGTAGCAGAGGATGACACTGCTCCTTTTGACATCAGCACAGAGGCATTGGGTCTTTCGACCCAATTAAAATGACAGTGTTTCTTTAACACAGGAAAGTTCCTCCTTCAGGTCCTTGGTGCACTGAAACCAGCTAATGCCATTCTGCAGGCCCAAGCAGTGGATATGTGCACTGCTGGGGAGGTGGTGACAGCTTCACTGGCTACTCTGAAGGAGATGAGGAGTGACTCATTCTGGCAGGAGCATTTCTCTCAGGGTGGAAGTAGGCCTACCAATTCGCCCCCACCTAAAAGAAAACGCAAAGTTAATTCACAGCTTGGTGATAGCGTTGTCTTGTCAACACTTGGGCATTCTGATGACCAAATAGCTCCTAATCAAACTTTTAAAAGGGCCATGTTAAACATTCTTGACAGAGCTATTGTAGAGATGGAGACAAGATTCTCTCAGAGAAATGTTGACCTGATGAGGTCCACATCATTTCTCCTGCCAAAATCAAAGTCCTTTCTTGAGCCCTCTCTCCTGAAACCACTTCAGGTGCTTGCAGGCACAGAGCTTAACAGCATAAGCTTGCAAAATGAAATTTCTGTGGCAAAAGCAATGTTGCTCAATAAATTGTCAACTGATGCTAACCTCTCTGAAGCATGCAAATGCATTCAGCAGTACAAAGAGGCCTTCCCCATATTGCATTCAATATATGTCACAGCACTTGTCATTGGCGTGTCTTCAGCTGCATGCGAAAGCTCTTTCTCCACCTTGAACCGCATCCTCTCTCCACTACGCAGAACAATGCTGCATTCAAGGAAGAAAAATTTAGTCATTCTGGCACATGAGAAGGAACTCACAGAAAATCTAGACACGAATGAATTTGTTTCAGAATTTGCTAAGTGTCACCGCAGACTTGTACTGTAGATAATGGTCCAGGTCAAAGGTCAGCTATTCATGAAGACCAATAGATGGTGCATCCCAACATTTTCAATGTCAACATTTAAATTTCCATTCAGCATAGCCAGGCTTTTCAAAAAAAGTTAGTTTAGTTTTTTTTTCTTTACAAAAAAAACAAACAAAAAAACAAACAAACAAAAAAAACTTCATAAAAAAATTCCACACTGTTAACAAAATTGACGGTCATGATTTATGCTAGTGTGACCATATTTTGATTACTGAATTGAATTATTACTATTATTATTATTATTATTATTATTATTATTATTATTATTGGACTAGTAATTGTAGTAGTGATTTTCCACCGATTTTTCAGGTATTGTTTTCTGCCCCCCCAGATGAGCTAACTGCCCACCCACACATGCCATTCTGGTCACACCTCTGGAATATTGTCCTCACTAAGGCAAACATATTTCCCATTTTTTTGCATTCGCTCCACCTAACAGGAAGTCAGCCATTTTGGAATCTGTGATGTTTTAACCTATTTTTTACATACTCTTTCGCACTTCACCGACGCAGTGCATCAGTTTTCCTTGAAAGTTGTCAGGTACAAACTTCAGATATACGGGATGATAAATTGTGAAGGAATAATGAATAGCTCAAAAACGAGTTGGCACACAGATAAGTAATAATAATAATAATAATAATAATAATAATAATAATAATGAGGAAAAAAAACATGCCAAAACCAATTGGCCTCGAGTGCGACAGCCCTTTATCGCTGCTAGCAGATATATTTTATTATTATTATTATTATTATTATTATTATTATTATTATTTTACCAATGAATCTCAACCAGTGTGCTATTCACCATATTTTTTAAATTTAAGTTGATTTTGATTTCCTTTACTCTGATTTTCTTAGAGCTCATATGCTACCAGATTACGACAATCTTTTGGCTGTTAGGACTACAGGGTCAAATACTACGTACATTCGATCTACCTACCTAAACACTGAAAGGGGAAGTGCCTATAAGCTTACTTGCACTGCATCATTTGCGCTTTGTTTTGGGAGTTGATCCTTCAATAAAGTTGTCCTTTCCAGTTCTTTGACTTGTCTTTGTTTTTCAGTTTTTGCACTTTTTATGACTAAACACAAAGACAGAGGGGTTGTAGGCTTCGTGACTTGGATCATCAGACTTTACTCCACCACTGAAGTGTGCAGAACACAGTTACGTGTTGTCTGTCGGTGTAAATTTTTGACAGTCTAACCACGCTTTTTGACGCTTTAGGTATTCTATAAAACTTAAAATCAGAAAAGTAATTTTCCCCCATGTGAATTCAAAGAAATGACTGAGCTTATCTGACTTAGTAGACAGAATGCCTTGCACCTGGTTACCCCTCTACTTGGTTATGTGAAAGTAGAGAGTAGGTGTGAATGGTTGAGTGGGAACTGCAGTACATCCTTGACGTCCACCCTCAGTAGCTCTCCTGAGCAAGCTAACAAACCTGCAGGAAACAATCAACTACAGCCTTGCTTAACTGGATTGTGTGCAGCTGACATACAAGAAGAGATGTGCTGTATACTGACTTCTTAGTCCGATAGGAAATAGGAGTTAAAGATGGCAGCTTTTTAAATGTTAATCTTGGATGATCTCAATTTAAAAAAATGGGTGCATATAAGTAACAAAATTAAATGACTTTATATTACATAGACATGAGTGTTTTACTAGGAAATACGCCACTTGTATTTTTCATACGAGACCATGACATAAATCTCTATATGTCACCTGTGAGGAAATTGATGAATTGTTTTGATAAATCTGGATCCTTTTTGTTTGTGAATGTGTCTATATAATAAAAAGAACATCACACATTGGCTTGAAAATATTAAGTTTATCTTCTCGTGTTGGAAAACTCACATTTTTTGTACAAAATACATCGCAGATCTAAGTGTTGTATTTAAATAATATTGAGTGGCTTTGAGTGGTCTACCAGATATATTCCATTCAGCTAGCATGATACTGAATGAGTCAAAGACAAGTTCAACATCATGCTAGCTGAATGGGATATATCTGATAGACCACGAAAAAAGCCAGCCAATATTATCATTACACATACACACTCTCTTCATATCAGCATTCTTGAAGGCCACCACTAGCTTACCTGCGACTTGATGCTGTTAGTGTGGCAGTCAGTTACCTTCCAGTTGGTGTAACATTAGCGAAGGCCAATGCTAGCGCAGTGAAGGCAGTGCTACCGAGAGCTCCTAGCACAGGCTAACGACCGAGAAACTAAGATTTCTGTCTCCAGATTCTTCTTCCACACACACTTGCCACAGTATTTTTCACTCATACTTAAGTATTCATTTCCCAGTATAATTTATTTAGTTACTTTTAAAATCAACATTGACAGCTACACACATTGGCACTACCTGGCAGCCAAAATTCTTTCAAAATCTTTTGTTTTTAATGAAGCAAACCTGGCAGCCATGTTTGTTTCCAAATTGTCAGTCGCTCGCTAGCATGGAAGTTCTATGTCTCCGATGTGTGACGTAGTGTTATCTTGACAATGTACAATATTGTAACAATATTGCACACTCATAATCCATTGGGTAGAGTGGTGTAATACATGTAGGATAAGTGATATGATAACAATATTGCCTGCTATCGAACCAAATGAATGAAACATGTTTTTATTCCATGGAATATAATACATGTTTTTATTCCATGGATAAAGTGGCCTGTATGTATAATAAGTCCCAATATTTCACTTCTACTACAAGCCTGACTCATGAAAATCAGAAGTCTAGTATCTCAAAATATTAGAATATTTTCTAAGATCAATCAAAAAAGGATTTACAAGAAAGAAATGTCCAACTTCTGAAAAGTATGTTCTTTTATACACTCAATACTTGTTTGGGGCTCCTTGACCACGAATTACTGCATCAAGGTGGCATGGCATGGAGGTGATCAGCCCGTGGCACTGCTAAGGTGTTACTGAAGCCCAGGTTGCTATGATAGCCTCCTTCAGCTTTTTGCATTTTTGGGTTTCTCATCTTCCTCTTGACTGTAGCAGTAAAAGACCTCGGGGTGATTATTGACCCCAGTCTTTCATTCGAAACTCACATTGATAACATTACCCGGATAGCTTTCTTTCATCTCAGAAATATCGCTAAGATAAGAAATTTAATGTCACTACATGACGCAGAAAAACTAGTTCATGCTTTTGTTACCTCCAGGTTGGATTATTGTAATGCCTTACTGTTTAGATGTTCCAATAAGTGCATAAACAAGCTCCAGTTAGTTCAAAATGCAGCAGCAAGAGTCCTTACTAGAACTAGAACATATGACCGCATCACCCCTGTCTTATCCACACTGCATTGGCTCCCAGTCAAATTTTGTATTGATTATAAAATACCTTCAAAGCATGGAATGGTCTCATACCACAGTACCTGAGCGAACTTCTGGTCCTTTATGACCTGCCACACCTACTTACCCGTAGATCAAAAGGTGCAGGCTATCTGCTGGTACCTCGTATAGCAAAGGCTACATCAGGGGGCAGAGCCTTTTCTTACAAAGCCCCACAGTTATAGAACAACCTTCCAAGTAGTGTTCGGGAATCAGACACAGTCTCAGCATTTAAGTCTAGGCTGAAAACATATCTGTTTAGTCAAGCCTTTTGTTAATGGTGCTTATGAGATAAAGGAGTAGATCTGGAGGGTCCTCAGACAGAGTGTTTTGGTAAACTGGGATGTACGGATGCTGTCAGTCCCCCACTTGCTTGCTCACTCGAGTTTGTTGACTGTGTAGTGGCTGGCTGCTTTATGTCCCAGGGCTCCCTCATGCCTGTGTTACCTTCTGGCTCTCTCCTTTTAGTTATGCTGTCAGTTAGTTTTGCCAGAGTCCCTGCTTGTACTCAGCGCAAAATGTGTACTGTACCTACTTATTCAGGTGACATTGGGCATACCTAACAACCTGTGTTTTCTCTCTCTTCTCCCCCCCCCCCTCCAATCTGTCACTCTGAGTTACATATCAATCCTGGGATTGAGGTGCTGACCTCTTCTGCTCCTCGGACCTGCCTGATCCATCCTGATGCCCTATGTTTGGTTGGAGTCTCATCACATTGCTCCTGTGGAGGACGGCCCTATATGAACAGTTGAAAGTCACACTTGGAAGATACTCTGGACACTTACAGTAATGCTTTTGTGGCTGACTACAGTTGGCTTGCTAACTTTGGGACTGCAGTTGTCATGAACAGTTTTGCACTAGGGGTGGGTATTGCCAAGGACCTCACGATACGATACGCATCACGATACTTGAGTCACGATACGATATGCATCACGATACTTGAGTCACGATACGATACGATATTGCGATATCAAAATTTTGCGATATATTGCGATATTCTACATAGTTCACTGAAAAATGTAAACTGCATTATGCATCTTAAAATCCGAGTTGTATGTACATCAGATGATAGTGATAATTCATGGGACAAACTGAGTCAAAACAATGTAATTCCAATTATCCATGCCATTTTATCGTGACTCAAGTATCGTGATGCATATCGTATCGTGACTCAAGTATCGTGATGCGTATCGTATCGTGAGGTCCTTGGCAATACCCACCCCTAGTGCAAAACTGTTCATGACAACTGCAGTCCCAAAGTTAGCAAGCCAACTGTAGTCCTCAGCCACAAAAGCATTACTGTAAGTGTCCAGAGTATCTTCCAAGCGCAAGTTACAACATATTTGCAGGAACAACACACTGTCTGGAACACATTGAAAAGTGCAGTGTGCATCTTAGTCTCCCTGAGCACAATTATGAAACAAAGTGCAGTGTGGGTCAGTGTCCACACACTGAAACTGAATTGAAACCTCAGTGAATCATGTTTCTTCTGAACTTTGAGTAAATACTCAAAATAAAATGCAGTGTCTCACACACACTAAAATTGAAAATGCAAAATAAAGTGCAGCTTCTTGCCTTTGGCCTTAAATGACAAAATTAAGTTCACAGTTACAGTAAGTCACACATCACTGAAGTAGATGGGAGGACTTTGGCGCTGTCCAGTGTAGTTTGCTTTGGGTCGGGTTTCGGTGGCTCCGGCTGAGCTAATATGTTGGCGTGGTGTTGTGCTAAGTAAGTTCGCAAGTTTGTTGTGTTACCTGAATATCTAATTGGAGCGAAACAGGTTTTGCAAAGTGCGTACTCTTTGTCCAGCTCACTGTTTTTTTTTCTCCTTTCCTTTGAAATCCAATGTGCCTCCAAACATCTGCCTTAAAGTTCGGTGGCGTCTCTAGGTTTACATTAACAGCCATGCTTGCTTGTTTTTTTTCCTCACTGCAACCACCGGGAAAAAAGAGAAGATGAAGAGTGCCTTGCAGTGAGGTAGTGGCACAGCGACACCTTGCAGAGCGGAGGTGCAGAAGTCGTACTGGATTTACAACCCGTCTGAAACATGATTTATTATTTGAAAAAATATCGATATTCAAATTTTGAGTATCGATATTGAATCGGAAGACAAAGTATCGCGATATATCGCTGTATCGATATTTTTGCCCACCCCTATTTTGCACTCAAGTTTCCATTAATGAAGAGTTATAACATTAACGAAACTGACTTCATGTTAAAACTGTTAATGCTATAGTCATGTTGTCTGTTGTTGTCTAGGTGAGGATTGGTTCCCTTTTGGGTCTGGTTCCTCTTGAGGTTTCTTCCTCATGTCGTCTGGGGGAGTTTTTCCTTGCCACCGTTGCCACAGGCTTGCTCATTAGGGATAGATTAGGGATAAAATTGGCTCATGTCTTGGGTCATTCAGATTTTGTAAAACTGCTTTGGGACAATGTCTATTGTTTAAAGCGCTATACAAACAAACTTGACTTGACTTGACAATGGCCCATAGATTCTCTCTGGGGTTCATTTCAGGTGAGTTGGCTGGCCAATCAAGCACAGTAACATTTGGTAGGAGTTTTGGCACTGTGGGCAGGTGCTAAGTCCTGCTAGAAAAGGAAATCAGCATCTCCATAAAGCTTGTCAGCAGATGGAAGCATGAAGTGCTCTAAAATCTCCTGGTAGACAGCTGCGTTGACTTTGGACATGGTAAAATACACCAACACCAGCTGATGACACAGCACCCCAAATCATCACAGACTGCGGAAACGTCACACTGGACTTCAAACCCCTTGAATTCTGTACCTCTCCATTCTTCCGTCAGACTCTCAGACCTTGATTTCCAAATTAATTTCAAATGTTACTTTCATCTGAAAAGGGGACTTTGGACCATGGAGCAACAGTCCAGTTCTTTCTCTCCTTAGCCTCAGTAAAACGCTTCTGATGTTGTCTCTAGTTCAGGAGTGGCTTGATATTAGGAATGCAACAGTTGTAGCCCCTTTCCTGAAGACGTCTATGTGTGGTGGCTCTTGATGCACTGACACCAGCCTCAGTTCACTCGTAGTGAAACTCTCCCTAGTTCTTGAATCAACTTTTCTTGACAATCCTTTCAAGGCTGCGGTCATCCCTATTGCTTGTGCACCTTTTCCACCCAGCCTTTTCAGCAATGACCTTCTGTGGCTTATCCTCCTTGTGGGAGGGTGTTGATGATCCTCTTCTGGACAACTGTCGAGTTAGCAGTCTTCCCCATGATTGTGGTTGTGTGTACTGAACGAGACCGAAAGATACACAGTATTTATACTGTTTTACTCAAACTTGGGATGACATATTGTAATAATTTTAGAGACTGGATTTCTGATTTTCATGAGCTATAAGCCATAATCATCAAAATAAGACAAAAAAGGCTTAAAATAAAACTTTACATATAATGAACATAGAATATATGAAGGTTTACCTTTTTGTATTAGATTATGAAAAAAAATTTTTACTTTTTCCACAACATTCTAATTTTTTTAGATGCAGGTGTGTGTGTTCATTTTTAAATGTAGATCATCAGCACACTACCTAGGAATTTATATATCTGTAGTATTGTTGGATTAAGATTTTTTTAACTGAAAAATAGCGTTAAATATTTTTATAAAGGTGTATGATTTTCCAACTTTTTTAAAATTATGTACACAAATATAAAGTCTCATTTGCTTAAAAAATTAATCACTGGCAAAACCGTGAACTCATACACCATAAAACATCACAACAAAATATTTTATTTTTTCTTTCTTTCCTTCCTTACTTCCTTTTATTTTTTAATGGTGGGACAAATCATTACCTAGCATTAGCTAGGCGATGTAAACTTGAAACGACATTACAAAATGTATGAGAAAGAAAGAAACCCCAACCACAGACGGATTTTTAAAAAAAAGTTCAAAATTGGTTATGGGGCGGTACTTCCTGTAGACAACGTCCGGTTTGCTGTGACAAAAACGGAAGTGCTTTTCTACTTGAAGGTTTTGTGTTCAGTCGCTGAGCATTGCTGTGTAGTTTTGGTGAAGTATTTTATGATGTGAAGATAAAACCATTAGCTAGATTCTCCTGCATTTTATCCCCAAGGTTGGTGAAAAGTTACCAAGTTGAAAATGTAACGTTATTTATTTCAGGGTCGGAAAACTTCGCGTTACCGGCTAGCGGAGCTTAATGCTAACTAACCTAGCTTTGTCCCGCAAATATAATAACAGTGTAAAGCTCAGTTTAATTACCACTAAACATTTTACTTAACAAAGTTAAACATCATACACGTTAAAGTGACATGGTTCTGAATGCAGCACACAGCTGGAACATTCAATTGGTTTATTTTTCATCATTTCTGCACTATATTGTTTCAGCGTCTCTTGGTATTAACCGTGTGTCGATGATCGGTTCCGTTATATATCGCGATATTCAACACGATATTTCCATTAATATCTGCACAATCTGTTTTTATTCCTTTTGATTTAAAAATCCACATTCACAAAAGGGGCGGCACGGTGGTGTAGTGGTTAGCGCTGTCGCCTCACAGCAAGAAGGTCCTGGGTTCGAGCCCCGGGGCCGGCGAGGGCCTTTCTGTGTGGAGTTTGCATGTTCTCCCCGTGTCCGCGTGGGTTTCCTCCGGGTGCTCCGGTTTCCCCCACAGTCCAAAGACATGCAGGTTAGGTTAACTGGTGACTCTAAATTGACCGTAGATGTGAATGTGAGTGTGAATGGTTGTCTGTGTCTATGTGTCAGCCCTGTGATGACCTGGCGACTTGTCCAGGGTGTACCCCGCCTTTCGCCTGTAGTCAGCTGGGATAGGCTCCAGCTTGCCTGCGACCCTGTAGAAGGATAAAGCAGCTAGAGATAATGAGATGAGATGAGATTCACAAAAGGTATAGATAATTTTATTAGGTATAGATATTAGTTCATGTTTTAACGTCTATTTTTCTGTAAAGCTGCCTATGTCTATTGTTAAAGTGCTATATAATCAAATCAATTTATTAATACCAGTGTATTGTTGTAGATACACATACAACCTCATAGATGCATTAAATGCAAGCTTGTGTGTAAAAGTGTCGCATAACTTAGGATCAAAGCAGATTATTTTTGGAGAGGAAACAGGGACACATGCAGTCAAACTCCAGGTATTGCTCTATAATAGCCACTAGTTAGCATCAAATGCAGGCACTGTGACCTGGTAAAGTGTGGTTTCATGTCATTAACCATGTATAGTGGTGTTACAAAGAAAAATAAAACTTGGAAGGAAGGATCAAAGATGGTTGCTGTGTCTAGTGAGTGTGTGTATATATAGAGAATGATGTGGTACAAAGCCCATGATGTAAATGAATTGCTTAACAGATTAGTTTGTGTTTAACTCAAGCAGCAGCTACAATTATCAACACTTTAATGATCTTTTGGCCATTGTAAAAGTAGAAAAGACTTTCAATACGTAAATTGTGCATGAATAGTTGAATAGTGACTTGAACTTCCAGTGGGGGGAAAAAAAAAAAAAGAGTTGATTCCCGATTACTTAGTGTATCAGATCACGTGACACCATTCCACAAGTATTTGACACCTTTGTCCACAGTTATCAACACCATTCTGCAATTATTGACATCCAGACAGGGCTTGACATTAACTTTTAAACCCACTTGCCTTGCCCTTTGTTTAAAAAAAAACTAGAGGTGGATGACAGAAAAAACAAACAAAAAATGATATATAAATATTTTGCACAGGACTGTGTTCCTCTGATAACAGAAACAAAGCTCCAGCTCTCTCTGCTCTTAATCTGTTCTTTCAGGATATATTGCGCATGTTGCTCTTTTGAGTTTTTTTTTTTTAAATGCCCGAGTTGTTTGAAACCAATCTGGGTTTTCTGTGTCGAAAAAGGAAGCTGCTTCACCTGTAAGAAAAATCAAGCACTTTCAT
The DNA here is from genome assembly GCF_027579695.1 of Neoarius graeffei. Taxonomy (NCBI): domain Eukaryota; kingdom Metazoa; phylum Chordata; class Actinopteri; order Siluriformes; family Ariidae; genus Neoarius; species Neoarius graeffei. The sequence continues at coordinate 14,631,794 of NC_083577.1, forward strand.
GAAGGAGCTAACTCGAATGTGAGCAGACCCCCCCCCCCCCCCCCCCCCCCCCCCCCCGAGATTCTTAAGCAAACGCTTTCATACTCACTTCCGACTTTGTTTTTGTAAAATACATTTTAAATCCAATTGTAAATTTCTCTGAAGTTTTCAGGCTTAGCTCCGCTTAGCTTAGCTCCGCTCGTTGTATTCTTTAACCACTCATTTCCTCGTTGTTCTGAAGCATTTGCTTCTGTTTGTTAACATTTTTCTTGACAGCGGGGTTTAGATTAAGCCTTGCTTGCATGAAAGATGGTGTCTGTCTATAACCCCAGCTGTAATTATCACATGATGCATGTTGTCATGCACAGGGGTCTATAAATAGTATGCGTACCATACTACAACAGCGGGGGTATATAAAATAACTTGCAAAGCAGTAAATGAAACTGAGACTAAGAAAACAGCCAAGACATAATGGCGGATACGTAGTGAGGGATGCTTTAAGAAGAAACCTTTATTTGTCACATGCACACTTCAAGCACAGTGAAATTCATCCTCTGCATTTAACCCTTCTGAAGCAGTGAACACACGCGTGCACACCCCCAGAGCAGTGGGCAGCCACACACAGTGCCCAGGGAGCAGTCAGGGGTTCGGTACCTTGCTCAAGGGCACCTCAGCACCTCAAGAGCCGCCCCACGTCAACCTAACTGCATGTCTTTGGATTGTGGGGGAAACCGGAGCACCCGGAGGAAATCCACGCAGACACGGGGAGAACATGCAAACTCCACACAGAAAGGCCCTCGCCGGCCGCTGGGTTCGAACCCGGAACCTTCTTGCTGTGAAGCGACCGTGCTAACCACTACACCACCGTAAAAGATCAAAATCTAATTTTTGTGGTGCTAGTTCATAATATATATGCTCATTCCAACTTGCCTGGTCAGGCATGTTGGGGATATATCCCACTTGCCTGAATGCATGTTTCACTTGCCCCAGGCAATCAGGTAGTCCTTAATGTCGAGCCCTGCCAGATGATTGTTTATTAAAAAAAAAATTGGTATGTGCTATTAAGTTAACAAAACATAGTTTTTATTTAAAATTTGTTTTACATAGACTTATATTTAGTACAAAATATATTTTTTATAAATGTATCAATGTCGGTGCTTACGTAAATGGGGAAGTCATTCTAATGTTTGTAAACAAATGAATGATGTTTAACCTGTCAAATATTTTTGTTCCACTTTCTACCTACTTTCTAAGTATTTTCGTAGATCACATTTTGTTGGTCATTGATTGTTGTTTGTGTTAATTTCTAGTTTTGTAGTTTAACACTAAATGTCAACAGGTAATTGACATGGTAATCACATGAAACTCCAGGTCAAAGGTCACATGCCATTCCTTGAACCAAAATATAAAATGTCTACTGATATTGTAATATGTGGTAGATACAACAAGCTGCAAAATTATTTTCTGAATGGAATAGAAATATCTGAATATTTCAAGCATGTAATTTTTTATATGCTAGGAATTTAATTCTGGTCAATTCTATTTATTATTTATACTCTATAAGCATTCCATTCTGTTATGAATCAGAAAAAATTATAAATCACAGCACTTTTTTAAGTACTCCATCTACTTCAACAATGTTACACAAAGATAGATACATAACCATTGTAAATGTCACTTACAGTGGTGCTTGAAAGTTTGTGAACCCTTTAGAATTTTCTATATTTCTGCATAAACATGACCTAAAACATCAGATGTCCACACAAGTCCTAAAAGTAGATAAAGAGAACCCAGTTAAACAAATGAGACAAAAATATTACACTTGGTCATTTATTTATTGAGGAAAATGATCCAATATTACATATCTGTGAGTGGCAAAAGTATGTGAACCTCGAAGATTAGCAGTTAATTTGAAGGTGAAATTAGAATCGGGTGTTTTCAGTCGATGGGGTGACAATCAGGTGTGAGTGGGCACCCTGTTTTATTTAAAGAACAGGGATCTATCAAAGTCTGATCTTTACAACACATGTTTGTGGAAGTGTATCATGGCATAAACAAAGGAGATTTCTGAGGACCTCAGAAAAAGTGTTGTTGATGCTCATCAGGCTGGATAAGGTTACAAAACCTCTAAAGAGTTTGGACTCCTCCAATCCACAGTCGGACAGATTGTGTAGGAATGGAGGACATTCAAGGCCATTGTTACTCTCCCCAGGAGTGGTCGACCAACAACGATCACTCCAAGAGCAAGACGTGTAATAGTCGGCGAGGTCACAAAGGACCCCAGCATAACTTCTAAGCAACTGAAGGCCTCTCTCACATTGGCTAATGTTAATGTTCATGAGTCCACCATCAGGAGAACACTGAACAACAATGGAGTGCATGGCAGGGTTGCAAGGAGAAAGCCACTACTCTCCAAAAAGAACATTGCTGCTCGTCTGCAGTTTGCTAAAGATCACGTGGACAAGCCAGAAGGCTATTGGAAAAATGTTTTATGGACGGATGAGACCAAAATAGAACTTTTTGGTTTAAATTAGAAGCGTTGTTTGGAGAAAGGAAAACACTGCATTCCAGCATAAGAACCTTATCCCATCTGTGAAACGTGGTGGTGGTAGTATCATGGTTTGGGCCTGTTTTGCTGCATCTGGGCCAGGACAGCTTGCCATCATTGATGAAACAATGAATTCTGAATTATACCAGCGAATTCTAAAGGAAAATGTCAGGACATCTGTCCATGAACTGAATCTCAAGAGAAGGTGGGTCATGCAGCAAGACAATGACCCTAAGCACACAAGTTGTTCTACCAAAGAATGGTTAAAGAAGAATAAAGTTAATGTTTTGGAATGGCCAAGTCCATTGACTTGGCCATTCCAAAACATTAACTTTATTCTTCTTCCTGAAACCTTCTAAGGTTCTCCTGACCTTAATCCAGTCGAAATGTTGTGGAAGGACCTGAAGTGAGCAGTTCATGTGAGGAAACCTACTTGCATCCCAGAGTTGAAGCTGTTCTGTACGGAGGAATGGGCTAAAATTCCTCCAAGCCGGTGTGCAGGACTGATCAACAGTTACTGGAAACGTTTAGTTGCAGTTATTGCTGCACAAGGGGGTCACACCAGATACTGAAAGAAAAGGTTCACATATTATACTGTCCCAAGTATAATATTTTGACTCATTGTTTAACTGGGTTTTCTTTATCTACTTTTAGGACTTGTGTGAAAATCTGATGATGTTTTAGGCCATATTTATGCAGAAATATAGAAAATTCTAAAGGGTTCACAAACTTTCAAGCACCATTGTAATTTCACAGGGTGTCTAATGGTGGATACCAGTGAAAGTGATCACTATTATTGAAACATCACTTGACTTCTCAAACGCGTGTTTAGATACAAAATGGCGACTGTCAAATGAAAGAGTAAGAAACAAAGTAGGTTTTGACAAGGATATCATAAAATATCAGTGAATTTGATAATTTGTTTACTTATCAAATTCACTGATATTTCATGATATCCTTGTCAAAACCTACTTTATTTCTTACTCTTTCATTTAACAGTCGCCATTTTGTATCTAAACACGTGTTTGAGAAGTCAAGTGATGTTTCAATAATAGTGATCGCTTTCATCCATGATCCATCCACATGTCCATGATCTTTCCACCATGCTTGCCTGCGATGATAACTTCCGGGTTTTCCTCAAATTGCTGATCATGCGGAAAAAAATTCCATTTCGGGTAACGAGCAGTGTCATCAGATGACAAGATCGGGGGGTGTCTTCTGGTTGATTAATTAACCAATAATAACTGTTGTAACTAAAACTCACCTTTTGTAAAATTGTTTTTTATTGGTAAGTCTGAAAAGGTATCAATAATTATGGCCTGTCGATAATTGTAGCTACTGCTCTAGTTGGTTTTAGAAGCTTTTTATAGCTACTACTACTAATAAAACAAGGCTGAATAGGCCACACCCACAAGCAACATGAGTGACTGTGGGTAGAGAAATGCAGAGTTGATTTGAATGCTGCTTGATTTCGCTTCTCTTCTTTTGTTCTCAGTGTGCAAAATGACGACAATCGTCCATGACGCCTCAGAATCTGTCCTCCTGTGTCGGGAATACAACCTCTACCTGAAACCCATTGCCAAGATGACCATCAGTGTTTCACTTCCTCAACTCAAGATGCCTGGGAAGTCCATTTCCAACTGGGAGGTGATGGAGCGCCTGAAGAGCATGGTTCACCCAGAGCAGTTTTCCTCACTCCGGATCTCCAAAAGCACCATGGATTACATACGCTTTGAGGGCGAGGCGGAGAACAAGAGTGCTGTCAAGCGTTTTTTGGCCAATCTGGATGGGAAGAGTATCAAACTCAGCGGCTTTACCGATGTCCTGAAGGTGCGCGCTGCTGAAACAAAGATGGACTTCCCAACACGTCATGACTGGGACTCATTTTTCAGGGATGCGAAGGACATGAATGAAACTGTTCCAGGAGAGAGACCAGACACTGTCCATCTTGAAGGACTCCCCTGCAAATGGTTCACCCAGAAAGAGGCTTCATCAGATAAACCTTCAGAAGACGCCCTAAAGTGTGTGTTCGAAAAATTTGGGAAAATCCGGAACGTCGACATTCCCATGCTTGATCCGTACAGGGAGGAAATGACTGGAAAGAACTTCAACACATTTTCATTTGGTGGCCATTTAAACTTTGAAGGTTATGTCCAGTATGAGGATCACACAGGGTTTGTGAAGGCGATGAGCTCGCTGAGGGGAATGAAACTACTGTACAAGGGTGAAGACGGGAAAGCCATGGCATGCGGGATTAAGGTACATCCTACTTCTCCAGACATTCAGGCTCGGGTGTATAATTTGTAAGGTTTAGTGTTAATCATGAATAGATTGTCTTTTAATCAGATTTGGTGTCTGCTGATCTCTATCCACTGTGCATGGATGGTTAGTTAGACCAGGCTGATTTAACTTTAACCTTCTGGGATCTGAGGGTAGTTTCTGGCACTAATGATTTTGACATGCTCTGATTTTGTCGTCAGTTTTAACAAATCTAAGCAGTCTTTTCAAAATCATATGACTATTTTGTATTCAGCCCAAGTTCAGCTACAATAATATCTATGTAGTATGTATGTCATGATTGTACTTTTGAAAAAAATAACAGATAAATGAAAATGTAAAGAGCAGTTTTGGAACTGTGTTGGAATGTTTTATCCATTGCGAAGTACCGTTTTGGTCACTCGAGGTGATTCTGTTCAGTCTTAGGAATGTATCAAGCACAAAAACTTAAATCTGCTCCACTGATTTGGACAATTAACTGGCCTTAAAAAAATTTGTCTTATTGTTTTTGGATAAAGAGTTGCCAGTGGGAGGGGTATTCAATGAGAAGAGTAAAAACTTCCATTCAGTAAGAGTGAATACTCCTCCCACTGCCAACTCTTAATCCCATCAGGTCAAGTGATCAAAATGATTTGTCACAATGGGTAAGGTTTTTTTTTTTTTTTCTTCTTCCCCACACATTCCAACACAGTTCTAAAACTGCTTTTTACAACATCTTCATTTATCTGTTATTTTTTAAGTTTTACTCTATTCAGTGTCTTGAAATTAACTCTTGTACTATTTTACTCAGTTCAGAGCCACAACCAACTCTGTTACACAGTTACTCTGTAATTTTCCTCCAACTCCAAATTTTCCTCTCTAAACTCAAAAGAGAGTAAAATTAACTATTTTTGAGGAAAATACTTTTATCTCTTAACCATTTTTAACTAGTGCTGTCAAGCGATTAAAATATTTAATCGCGATTAATGTCGCGACTGTCATAGTTAACTCGCGATTAATCGCAATTTAATCGCACATTTTTGTCACATGAAAAACCATTGTAATTCTCTTATCAGCATAAAAAAGTGAATGGGCTTGCTCACTGTTCGAACTACGGGGTACACGGGGGATCCGAGATCCCCTGAAACAGACATGAGATCCCTTGAAAACATGATTTGGGAAATGTTGGGGGGTCTCTAAAATATTGGCAAAATGATGTTTATTGACATAGCAATCATGTGTAACGGGAAGCATTTGCATATCCGAAGTGAGCGCGCGATGGAGATCCGCGCCCTCTGCATGCTCTTGCGACAAGGCTTTCGCAGATAGCTTTTCGCATACAGTTGTAATTTATTGTTGAGCGGGGGAATAGGCGTGCGCGATGTTATGCACCGCCACAATGCAAGGGGGCGCGAAGTCGCTAGGAGTAGTTGGTGGGTGTGGTTAGTGGAGTGTTTATCCTCCGGTTACTTATAATGACTAGAACTTTTTTTTTTTTTATATTTTTTATAATGACTAGAACTGGAGTCGTATAGATGTACGTACTTCCTCACTTCCTCAATCAACCGCTCTTCATGCTGCTCCATCTTCGCTCGTGTTTTTAAAAATGCCGGTCGTGAAAACAAAAACCGGGAAAGTAGGGAAGCGGAAGTGCGTGTACAGCGGATGTAGAGTGGACCAATCAGAGCCCTCTTGTCTGCGGCGCTGTCTGCGAGGCTTCTGCGGTGGTCACAATTTTTGGGAGGTGCGCGCAGAGCGTCTGCGAAGGTGGGGGGGGCTACGCAGACACTGTCTGCGACACCGTCTGCGAGGACTGGGTTGTCAGCATAAATTGGCCTTTAAGCCGAGCACCGTGGCTCTTCGGGGGAGGGCAGAGGACTCTGGCTGTGCGGGGCGTGGCATCATGTCACAGAGCGTTAATCTCGCGATAAAAAAATGATCGCCGTTAAAATTGAGTCAAGTTAACGCGTTAATAACGTGACATTTTTGACAGCACTATTTTTAACTTTTAAAATTGTTCAGTCATTTTTCCTGTGTATGCACTACAGCGCACCATGTCAACTGATATGCTCAGAAGAAATGGAAGAAATATTTACACTTGCTTGAGTTGATCTATGGCTAGATCGAGTCGAAGATCAAAGTGATGCCGCTCATCATCAGTGTCGCGGTTCTCAAGATCCAGTGAACCACTGAAATTGAATCGCTGTTCTGAATCATCCGAAGCACCATCTCGCAAATTCACGTGCCATCTCAAGTTTTACCACCAAATAACCTAAACTATGGCTACATCCACACGACAACGGCAATGAGATGTTATTTAAAAATATATCGCGTCCAAATGGGCAACAATCAGTAAAATATCAGGTCCATATGGCAACGCAACGCTTGCTGAAAACGATGCAATACACATGCCACACCTCTAGGGGCGCTGTAAGACGGTCCCTTCAGAGACACCAGAACAATAGAAGTAGTAAGGACGCATGCGCATAAACTATTATGCGCGAGACTTCATATTAGCCACAAAGTCAGGAAAATCTTTTTGTAAAATTACATTATAATGACCAAATACAATGAAAAGTATTTTTCCAGTCTCACCTGTGAAAGGTAATCCCATGTGATCTCGTTTGGACGGCAAACCTGTTGGTACAGTTAAACGCAGCACATGAATCTTTATTCTCTGCTTTGACCTCTCCAAAATGGCGACGAGGATGACGTATGATTCTACGCGGAAGGCGGCGTCTTTAATGGTCTGGAATAAATTGAATGATACACGTTGATGGATTAATTTCTTCTATGCCCTTTTTGAGGAATGTATTGTAGGACTTAAACCCACATCTGAAGAGGTGAGATCGCTCCTTTTTTTTTTCCCTATTTTTGCTGGCGGGATTGACTCTGCCCTAAGGGCAGAGTCTCTCTCTCTCTCTCTCTCTCACTTTGCACCATTACACAATAAATATTCACAGTGAAAATATTTTGTAAGCGCGTTTCATGAACCAAGTTATAGGATTTGTTGACAACTCACATCGAGTTTGTTACACTTCTACCCGGCGTGAAGCACTCACAGTCATGTGGTTGTGACGTCATCGTAAACAAATCCGTTCTACTCATCCAGACGACTTCACAACGGCAACGTTGCCAGATCTTTCCACTCTGGGACCCGTTCTCAAAAAGATTGCGTTTTGGGCACCCAAAACGCCGGTGCCGTGTGGACGCCAGGCCTAAACGATAAGCAGTTGTATCGGAGTCACCTGAATCCATTGCTGTGTGGACAGGGCCTATGGCTGACAGATTTTATCCTGTTTACGGTGGGCATTCCCACTGCGAAAGAGAAACCAATCGAAACCAAAAGAGTGGAAGTAATTATCATGCCGTTACCATGTGAATGAATGCGTAAGTGGGCACTCAGTGCTCCGACTCCGGTGTGACTGAGTAAGGTGACAAGTTTCACGTTTCATCTAATTTAGGTAATTAAAAAATTATTTGGCAGTGGACACACAGGAAAGTATAAAGTTTGTCTATATGTTTATCATGTTTGCATGATTTAAAAACTTGTGACGATATTAATCTAAATACATGACCTACTCATTCTAAACCTGCCGAGCTTTGCCGGCAAAACTCTCGACCCCAGAGGGTTAAGCTAGATCAGTGGTTCTCAAACTTTTTTCACCAAGTACCACCTCAGAAAATACTTGGCTCTCCAAGTACCACCATAATGACCAACATTAAAATACAGTATCATAGTAGGCCTAAGTATTCATTAAAAACAAGGCGGAGGTTTTATTTAACAAGTATATTTAATATTGTTGGCCACTGTAACATTACACACAGTACTTTGAACAGTAACACTGTGTTTAAATATAGGAAAATAAAACACTGTACTTAAATAATGAATCAAAATTAATTGCACATAAAAGTGAAATAAACATTGTACTAAAATAAATATTAAGAGTTCTTAAATATTAAATGAAAATGTACTTAAGTTAAATAACTGTACTGTTCTTAAATGTGAAGTAAAAAAAAAGTACTGTACTTGATGTACTTGAAAAAAATCAAAACAGGCTATGCATAGCTGCAGTTCCCTGATTGTGTGCGGCTTACCGGCTCTGGCGATCAGGAGGCTGGTACGATATGAAGCTTCCTGTGCTTTGGCTACAGGTGTACCATAGGACAGAATGGTGGACTTGGACTGCTTCAGTTCATCACGTTTTCGTAAAAAAAAAAAAAATCCATTGGTTTGTCCTTTAGTGCTGTGTGTTTGGTTGTAAGATGCCGTTTGAGATGCGATGGTTTCATGGACTCATTGCTCAGAACGTCCTCGCATACAACACACTGCGGCCTGGGCAGCTCCTCTGTCCCGCTCCAAATGAATCACAGTTTTATGTATTTTTCGTCATACTTCCTCCTCACTGGTTTCTGCTGTTTGCTAGCAGTTCTGGGGCTGGTTTTGCCACTGTCGTTAGCATCTGCGCTCGGCTCACACACGTCCTCTTCAGTTCTCCCTCTCTCCTGATCCACGCTCCCATTCGCGGATTTAAGCCACGACAGTAATTTTGTCGTACTCGTCATAATTAGCAAAGCCACCTCCACCTTTTCCCATCACAGCCTGGTCTACCAATGTCGGATAACCGTCTGTCAGCGGAACCGGCGGGAATGCGTACGTACGCTACGTATGGCTACTCAGAAGCACTTGCAAACTTTTTAAAATTATTAACTTAATGTGTATCTCCTTTCATTTTCTTGTCATTGGTTAATAAGATATTTTCATCCATTCGGATATTATGGACAGTATTTCACGTTTTATTTATTTATTTATATTTAAGTAATTCTTTGGCGTACCACTAGAATGGAGCCCGCGTACCACTAGTGGTATGCGTACCACAGTTTGAGAATCTCTGAGCTAGATGTTTGTATTTAGCAGAGCTTGTAGTGCTCTGTAAGCTAGATCAGGTGTGTAAGAACAGGGAACACATGAGAAACCCAGAACTACAAGTTGTTTTTGTTGTTGTTAATTGAATTCCCTCCAGGTAAGTTTTGACACAACCAAACACCTGAGCGACTCCTCACTGAAAAAGAGACACCAGGAACGTGTGAAGCTTCAGGAGCTTGAAAGGCAGAGAGAGGAGCAGAAAAGAAGAGAAAGGGAGGAGGAGGAGAGACGCAAGGAAGAAGAACGGTATTTCTTAGTCAATAGACACATTTTTGTGTATAACATTGTATTATATAGGACAAATCCTCAAACATTAATTTATTTTGCCAGGAAGTAGTGCAGCAGATTAGTGTAAGAATCATTCACTTTGTGATACAAGCATGAAATTTGGCACAAATCTTCTTCTAGACCTACTTTACCCAAAAAGCCCGTTAGCCACGCAAAAAAAAAAAAAAACACAATATGGCCGCCATTTTCCAAGATGGCTGCCTTTCTATGTGTTTTTTTGTCTCTATTATGATTGGATAATCCATTTTTAATGATCTTGGTGTCTAAAAATAGGTTTTTGAGTATGGGAAATTCAGTTCTGCATTTAGAAATTCTAAATTGTGGTATATTATGAAGATAAAAAACAAATGAATTGCATAAATAGTGTATTTTGGCACTGAATTTGACATGATATCAGGCTAGGTGGTAGAGTATTGTCTTGGAATGGCAAATTGCATAGATTGTAACTAAAATGAATCATCACATTTGCAGGCACACAGCTGTGTACATCTAAGGCCAAAGCGGTAGCATTTGCACCTTCCAAAGCATTCAGTCTTGCACCTGCATTTTGTCAACTGTTGACAGCTCTGGGCTATTGGTGGGAGTGTTGTCCAAACTATTTTCCAAATTTCACCTTCTTTTCGCCAACCCCAGTTGGCAGCAGTATTAATTATTTGCTCAGTATTAATTATTTGTAAATTGATTTTAATCTAAGACTTTAATCTAAGACATTAGCAATCAATGACCAGCTATTGTGTACCAGTCAACAGCCAGCCTTATCAATATCAACACAGCACAATTGAGGTATTTCACCCACGTGACCAAGTCATGTGATGCTGCCATTTTGGACGGCACGGCTCAAATCAGTTTGAATGCGAGGAAGGCGACAAACGAAAAACATAAAAGAAAAAGGAGCGAGATGCAGAAAACACCTTCACTATCCAGCGACGTAGGGCATTTACAGGGCAAGCAGAGGGAGAGGTATTTGTAAAAATTGAGGTTAGCAGGCTTAGAGAACGACGTTTACCTGCTTCCACCAGGATTGTTCACTGACGTACGGAAGTACACGAAGCCCTCGTCTTTTACCTGACTTCGGCCCACATGATCTGTATACCTATGTCGTTAAAAACCCATCGCCATACACAGGTATTGATCTGAAAGCGTATAAGAGTTTGGATACCTACAAATATTTTGTGTCAGGCTGGGTAACATGCCTACATCAGCGGGTCGTCCTTGGAGCCGGTGGTCGCCATCTTATTACAGCTAAGGTTTGTTCACATTTTCATTTACTTTCGGTCCTCAGGATAAACAAAATGTTATTAAATGTCATTGAAATAACTTAGTCTGTTGAGACATGGCCCGTTATAAATTTGCTGTTACCAGGCAATGACCAAGAACTGTATTATTAGGGTCGGTGTAGTTGTAGCAGTGTATTAGCAACTAGCTGTTAGCACTAGCTAATGTCAACAACAGTAGCTGGTATGTTACTGTAGCAATGTTTACGTTCAGTCATTTGGATGACTGTTAAAACCTTTCAGTCTCAAGTTTTTCCTTTACTGGATTTACTAGTTTACTGAGCTAGCGCGCTCTGGCAAGCTGGGAGCTAGCGTGCGCTAGCCTGCCGGCGGCCGGCGCGCGCTAGCTCAGTAAACTAGTAAATCCAGTAAAGGAAAAACTTGAGACTGAAAGGTTTTAACAGTCATCCAAATGACTGAATGTAAACATTGCTACAGTAACATACCAGCTACTGTTGTTGACATTAGCTAGCTTGACATTCAAAATGGCGGACACCGGGGCATCATGTGACCCTGTGACATCAGGTGAAATACCTCAATAGGTGACCTTTGATACCAGAACAGGTGGCTCATATCTTATAGTTTTAGAGTCTGTAAACTGCATACTTGTTCAGATAACATTATATTGCTTGGATTATATTAAATACATTGTAATACAGAGCACTGAGAAAATTTACCAATGTTATTAACTGAATGTGTTTCTTTGCAAGGATTGGATATTTTGAATAGTTGACTAGGGAATTTAATGTAGTTGCTTTCAATTTGAGATCAGTATAAATGAGTTTGTTCTTGGACATCTAGAAATGGCTGAACTTCCTCCCTGTTCTATAGGAATTGGACTAAAGAAAGATTCTGACTGCCATAAATTAACATACAACAGAAATTGTAAGTTAAATACACTCTCTCAGTATAGTTTGGAGCAAATTTCATTAATTAATAAAATTTCAGTTTAGAACGTAAAGTTTCTTCTACTCGTTGCAGCTTTGCTTTGCCATATGCAGCTTTCTGTTTGTGGCTATACTTGGCAATTTTCAGTGGAGAGCAACCAATTGACACAAGGCTTTTGTCAAGTGATTCAGCTACCTCACCAGTGTATGTTGGATCCACATCTACACACATGCTCTCTTGTTCTGATTCTGTAGAACCTGCTGAATCTGCCTCACATGGGAGGGACATGGCAGTTTCCGTGAGGAGACTGGTGATTGGTGAAAGTGGCCGGATATTTTCTTTGATTGACAGCTCGTTTCAACTATAGACAGGCAGCGGTGAATTTCAGTTCAGTCCCATGCGGATTCGCAAGTGCTGTGGTGTATTGTAAAAGATCAGCTTACATTTCGATTTCATTCATTACATACGGTTTCTACCAGCTTTTTTTAGTTTGTATATATTTTCATTGTAAATATAGTGTTGTCAAGTTTGCTTTCTTAGTTCCAGAAATTTCGTTTGAGTGACTGAACTTGAGGGGGCTAGTCAGCTAGCAAGAAAGCTGCACACGGATGCCAAGCATTGCTGATTTAATTTTGGCGAAGCCATTTGCCAGTCTTCCTTTCGAGGAAAAAATTTAAATTAAAGAGCAGGGTAGACCAACGCCTCAAATTGACTTGGTGAAAAAGGTAGGGAATAATACTCGTTCCTTTCAGCTCTCCTGATATGAGAAAGTGAATTGGCTAACAGCAAGTGACCCACATCAACAACAGTAAATAGGCTACTTTAGTAATATGTCATGGATGGACCAAAAATATAGAATCTTATTTAAAATGTTTATGCTGAGTATATTATATTGGAATATATATTTTTCTGGATATGAATTAAACACAGCTACAATTTGGAAAACATTTTTAAACAAAAACACAGCCGAGAACATTTCACACTACAGACCTGGATTAAAAGTGAAGGGTTATCAAAATTGTCAATAAAACATTTCTCAGTCAAAATAAGTAAAATATAGGGAAAGTGTCATTGAATGAAATGTGTGGCACCCAGCTCTACTGCTGAGGTTCCTGACAAAGAGCTGCTTTCAATAATGATCAATTTTTAAACAACATGCCACAATTTTAAAATATAAAATGTTAAAATATACCCCTCCCCTCCAACACCACCATCATGTATATTGGACAGTAGGCTAATGGGCAAAAAGAACCTGTTATTTCACAGTTTGTGACGCTGCCAACAATCAGCCAGATCAGAGGCAAGAGTATGGGCAAAATTGATGTTTTTTCTTTTAAAATCTGGAAATATCGTAACCGACCAGCCTCCCCTGTTTGAAAGACTACCAGCCGCCACTGATGCAGACATACTGTGTCTGTGCTTGAAATGTTCTCAAGTTCAGTTCTTTGTTTAATTAATGAAAGTTGCTCCAAACTATACTGAGAGAGTGTATTTAACTTACAATTTCTGTTGTATGTTAGTTTATGGCAGTCAGAATCTTTCTTAAGTCCAATTCCTATAGAACAGGGAGGAAGTTCAGCCATTTCTAGATGTCTAAGAACAAACTCATTTATGCTGATCTCAAATTGAAAGCAACTACAATTAAATTCCCTAGTCAACTATTCAAAATATCCAATCCTTGCAAAGAAACACATTCAGTTAATAACATTGGTAAATTTTCTCAGTGCTCTGTATTACAATGTATTTAATATAATCCAAGCAATATAATGTTATCTGAACAAGTATGCAGTTTACAGACTCTAAAACTATAAGATATGAGCCACCTGTTCTGGTATCAAAGGTCACCTATTGTGCTGTGTTGATATTGATAAGGCTGGCTGCTGACTGGTACACAATTGAGGTATTTCACCCACGTGACCAAGTCATGTGATGCTGCCATTTTGGACGGCACGGCTCGAATAAGTTTGAATGCGAGGAAGGCGACAAACGAAAAACGTAAAAGAAAAAGGAGCGAGATGCAGAAAACACCTTCACTATCCAGCGACGTAGGGCATTTACAGGGCGAGCAGAGGGAGAGGTATTTGCAAAAATTGAGGTTAGCAGGCTTAGAGAACGACGTTTACCTGCTTCCACCAGGATTGTTCACTGACCCATCGCCATACACAGGTTTGGGCGATTAGAATAGAATATTGAATAGAATATTATTTTCCTTTTGATGAATAAAGTTTATAAATACTACTTATATCATGTCATAGCCAGAGCGCGCCAGCGAGCTCCCCCAGCGCCCGAGCGAGCTCCCCCGGCGCGCCTGCGAGCTCCCCCGGCGCGCCTGCGAGCTCCCCCGGCGCGCCTGCGAGCTCCCCCGGCGCGCCTGCGAGCTCCAGTGCCCGAGCGCGCTAGCGAGCTCCCCGGCGCGCCAGCGAGCTCCGGCGCCCTAGCACGCTAGCGAGCTCCCCGGCGCGCTAGCGAGCTCCGTCGCCCGAGTGCGCTAGCGAGCTCCGTCGCCCGAGTGCGCTAGCGAGCTCCGTCGCCCGAGTGCGCTAGCGAGCTCCCCTGGCGCGCCAGCGAGTTCCCCCGGCGCGCCAGCGAGTTCCCCCGGCGCGCCAGCGAGCGCGCCAGCGAGCTCCCCGGCGCGCCAGTGAGCTCCGGCTATGACATGATATAAGTAGTATTTATAAACTTTATTCATCAAAAGGAAAATAATACATGACAAACAGGAGAACAAAATGCCTGCTACATGCAACCCTAGACAAATTAACACTGCCTTGTTTCACTGCTCAGATGGGTTAACAAACACTGACCCATTTACTTTTTGCTATATATTTTATCAAAATTGCGTTGACTGATAAGCTAACCTGAAATTAAATGATCATTGCAAAGTCTGGAGTACTCTGTTGGCTCCCAATCCTGTCTCTTCACAGCTGCAATCCATTTGGCCCTCTTGTCTGGGTCAGTAGGAAACTGGTAAAAGGAGAGTCCTGCACGCTGTCCCTGTCTGTTGTGGCAGCCCACAGCACAACAAGCAAACACCATGGTTATTTATAGAGTGCTTACTGACAAATTAATCTATTCTAGGTGTCTGTAACATGTTTTATTCCAAGCTGGTTCTCCCTCTCTGTCTGCAGCGTTAGTATGTAGCTTGCCGTCCAAAATGGCGGACACCAGGGCGTCATGTGACCCTGTGACGTCAGGTGAAATACCTCAATAGCTGGTCATTGATTGCTAATGTTACACAGTCTTAGATTAAAATCAATTTACAAATAATTAATACTGAGCATTAATTGAAATTTTATTTAAAATTGAGGAAGAAACATGTCTCCTAACCTACTTGAGCCTTATTGAAGCATTTATTAACCCTCAAATATCAGTTACATGAAAATATATCAAAAATTCGAATTTGGTGAAAATGGATTTTTTAAACCCCTGTAGTTTAAAAATACTTGAGAGACACAGAACAAAAATTTGGAAATATAAAATATGGGTCTTGGGGATTACTGAAAAAAAATTGCAAGTTCCTAACTGCTATCCCACATTGGATTTCTTGCTACTGAAAATGGCATGTTTTAGAAATTGGCGAATTTCAAAACCCTATTACAGACAAACTAGGAATAGTGGAGACTTGGTAAAACTGAAATTGGTAGATATTTCTGTGTAGATTTGAATAACATTCTTAGTTTAAGCATTACTGCCACAGGCAAGCTTCCAGAATTAGTTAAAAATGCAAAAAATGCAAATTTGTCTTTTTAATTTCCTTGTTAAAATCACCATCTAATATACAATGACCACTGAAATTCTAAGTTGAAGCTTGTAGTACAAGACATTGAGTCTCTCTGTGCAAAATTTTAGGTTTCTATCTTGCATAATAAAGATTATATTGCACTTTGAAATATGTATGTTTTGAGCAAAAAAACAAAACAAAAAATTCAAATGCCTGTATCTCTGAAACTATTGGTGATAGGAAGCTCAAGTTTTGGGGATTAACTTCTTTTAATAGTATCTCTGAGCCCTCCAAATTTCATTGAAATCTGAGATGGTCGAGCATAACCTCTTGTTGATTTGGCATGGAATGACCAGTTACAGTTATGCCGCTTTTCCACTACAAACGCGGCTGAGTCGGGCTGAGCCGTGCCGTGCTGAGTCGAGCTGAGCGGGGCTGTTGGAGTTGCATTTCGACTACAACCGCGCTGAGCCGTGCTGGCTGGAAGTGGGTGGATATATTGGGTGGAGTTAGCGAAAGTGGGTGGACGTCACGTGATGTCGTTAAGCAGCGCAAACAGTGACATCAGTGATCTTTTAAGCGGTAGTCTCACGACCCAAATAGTAAACAATAAACATGGACATGGAGTCGTTAGTGTTGCTGGTCTTGGTGCTGTGGCTTGTTGTCACCGACAACGCCAACAGATACTGGCAAGAGCGTATAGATGAGGCGAGGCGCATAAGGCTTCAGAAATTCTCGTAATTCGTAGTTCTTCTTCTTCCGGGTTTACGGTGTTTACAGATCCCAGCGTGCTCGCGGGGCGTGTGTGGGCATGTGAGGACACTCCTCCTCACCAATCAGTGCACAGGGGAGTGTCTGCTCACGCCTCCAGCCTCACTCGGCTCGCTTTGGCTCGCTTCAGCCCCACTCCAAAACGGTGCGAGTTTTAGGGGCTAAGCAGGGCTGAAGCGAGCTGAGTCGTGCTGTTTTTTGGTAGTCGAAACGCGAGCCGTGTCGGGCTGAAGTGAGCTGAAGTGAGCTGAAAAAGGGTAGTGGAAAAGGGCCATTAGTCTCAGTTACATAAGTAAGCAACTCTAAGAACACCAGTGGGAGTGCTTCCTTTTCTGGCGACATTCCATTTTTGTCTTGGTTTTCTGCTGATAACAGATGTGCCCTCTCTGTTATACAGAGCTGCCAAACAGCTCCTGTGCCACTACATCTCCACCACTCAAAAGAGCGAGAAGTTTACCATCACTCAGGTTACGAGCACATTTATTGAGTCGGTCATTCAGCTGCATGGTCATTGCCTGCCGTAGTTCAGACACAGGTTCCATCTTTTCACAAAGGAAACACTGCTGCACCTCAAGGGTAGTTCTTCGCATTTTTGAGTGTCCCTCATCAAGGTCATTCTGGACGCTTGCTGCCCTTTTTCTTGCATGCTCAAGCTTGCTGTTACTGAACATCAAACGGCAGCTTTGGTGATATTTTGCATTATTCCTTCGCAGTGTGTATTCAGTACCACCTCCATCATCCAATCGTGACCCGTCTAACCTGATTGGCAGCTGATTAATTGCTTGAAAGAGTGGTAAATTTGTGGTAATCATAGAATAACCATCAAGACTGCAAGGATAATGTGTTGGAGTTTTCAATTCTTCCTTTTTATCTGTCTGACAAAGGCAACATTTTGTCCAGTCAGTTTGAGATACACCACTTAGCAGATTGGAAGTGGACATTTTGTGTGACGGTTTAGGCCGAGGGGCTATCCTTTAACCACCCAACCGTAAAAAACTGTGAAAATACCTAAGCACATTGAAGTATGGGATACAACTAGGTTCAAACATCAGTGCTCTACACCTAGCCCGATCATTGATCCAGTGCCATTTAAGTCCTATGCGATCTGTACACCATCTGGGTAATTAAAGCCCCATTACCCTTGGCTCAGCTATCCCGCGCTGGCACATCAATTCAGGTGCGGCTATCTAACTACAATACTACAACTATCTAGACTAGGCCTACTAGTTGGTGTATATACAGGGCTGATTAGATAGCATTTGGGACACTAAACTATACTGTAACTACAGTGAGTCCTACAGTTAGTACACTACAACTAGTGAGTTCAGTGTACTTAGCTGACACCGAACCCCATGCTGAGTCTCACAGCAATGATGTCACCAGTGTGCCCTGGTTGTGCTTTGACATCACTCTCTTATAAAAAGAACATCAATTGAGATTGATTACAATATTTTTACGTGGATAAAGATCATTTGGACCTTGGACTGTTACTACTTTTTAAAATCGCATTTCTAATCAACTTATGATGGAAACTGAGAATTTGAGTTTAAAATACCTGTCGTCTTGGATTTGCTTTGGCACTAATGAATGTGTCATGCCAAATTGTATATAATGTGATGCCCAGAACATCACAATATGTCCATACACTCGATTTCTACACTGAAAACCTTTACTTTCCATTTAATATGGTGGCCATCTTTAAAAAGGGCCGCCATCTTGGATGTTCAGGCGGCTAACGGGCTTTTCTAAAAAAGTGGGTCCTAATCATTGCTCATGCCAAATTTGGTGCTTGTATCACAAAGTGAACGATTCTTCTGGAATATTGACTTAATCTGCTGCACTAAAGCATCCCGTGTGAAACATGTCACTTGTACATACAGAAGTGAATTACTCTGGAACCAAAGCAGCCACATATATATGAGGTGACGTCAACTCAGAAACCACCAACCCGAGCAGCTCGAGCCTCTCTAAACATCAAAGCCTTTTCTTGCTTCAGGCTGCTGTTTTTCCTCTGAAGTGACTCCTAAAGCTCTAGAGCTGAACAGCAAATACACCAAAAGAGCAGTTTTCTCTTTTTCAATCCCAACATAAACGGCAGATGAGTCCAGTCAGCGTGTGAATCTGGAATGATTGGCAGTTACGTATGTCTCTTGAAGTCACCAGTATTAACTGTAACATTCCCTGGAAGACTCGCCCGACCCCGCATCTATCTTGGTCATCTTTCAGTCAGCACCGTCCTCTGAACTCCGTTTTCCTGATGCTCATGCAGTGTCCTCGCTTTGTTATGTTAGATGCAAAATGTTTAGTTCGTTAATGTGAAATAAAATCTATCGGTGTATGTTCCACTTAATCCACATTAGACAAGTATATAGTTAATTATATTTATTAAGGCTCCACAGGATTGGTCAGAATTCCTTCAGGAGTCAAGTCAACTTTATTGTCAAATATGCTATACATGCTCGACATACAGCACAGATGAAATTTCAGTCCTCTCTGACCCACGGTGCAAACAGGCAATGCAATAAATATAGAATAATTGAAATAAACAGTATAAACACGGCAGCACGGTGGTGTTAGCGCCATCGCCTCACAGCAAGAAGGTCCGGGTTCGAGCCCCGTGGCCAGCGAGGGCCTTTCTGTGCGGAGTTTGCATGTTCTCCCCGTGTCCGCATGGGTTTCCTCCGGGTACTCTGGTTTCCCCCACAGTCCAAAGACATGCAGGTTAGGTTAACTGGTGACTCTAAATTGACCGTAGGTGTGAATGCGAGTGTGAATGGTTGTCTGTGTCTATGTGTCATCCCTGTGATGACCTGGCGACTTGTCCAGCGGGTACCCCGCCTTTCGCCCGTAGTCAGCTGGGATAGGCTCCAGCTTGCCTGCGACCCTGTAGAACAGGATAAAGCGGCTAGAGATAATGAGATGAGTATAAACACTCTAGATAAGAACTAGACATAGACTAAACACTCACACGCACGCACAAAAATTGGAGCAAATAAACAGTCAAGGGCACACACAAATTGGAGCAAATAAACAGTCAAGGGCACTTGAGGTATAGCAGGTAAACATGAAATAAGCAGTACAGTATAAACAATAAACTAATAACTGTTAAGGTGAGGTAATGCGGAATAGTGCAAATGAGCGAGGTAAAGTGAAATATGCAGTCCCTGAGTTCAGTGTGTTAATGAACGTTGAGAGTGTGTGTGTGTTGGGGGGGGACTATGAGGTTGACATGTCAGATGCTGAAGGGGGGGCAGGGGGGTGTGCGGGCAGAATCTGTGGCAGGGGGCAGAGGGGGGAGGAGGGGCAGAACAGGGAGGGAGTTGAGCCTCCTGACCGCCTGGTGAAAGAAACTGTCCTTGAGCCTGCTGGTTTTGGCCCGGAGACTCTGCAGTCTCCTCCCTGACGACAGCAGACTGAAGAGGCTGTGAGATGGGTAGGTGGGGTCACCTGCAATCCTGATGGCTTTGCGGGTGAGGCGGGAGTTATAGATATCCATTAGAGAAGGGAGAGAGACACCAATGATCCTCTCAGCTGCTCTCACGATGCGCTGCAGAGTCTTGCAGCAGGACACGGTGCAGACGCTGTACCACACGGTGATGCAGCTGGTCAGGATGTTCTCGATGGTGCCTCTGTAGAATGTCTGCATGATGGGGGCCGGGACTCTTGCTCTCCTCAGTTTGCGGAGGAAGTACAGACGCTGTTGGGCTTTTTTGGCCAGTGATCCGGTGGTGTTGCTCCAGGACAGGTCTTCAGAGATGTGCACACCCAGAAACTTGGTGCTGCTCACCCTCTCCACTGCAGCACCGTCGATAGATAGTGGAGCATGCTGGGTGTGCGCTCTCCTGAAGGCCACAACAATCTCCTTTGTCTTCTTCACGTTCAGGCGGAGATTGTTGTCCTTGCACCACATGGCCAAGAGGCTCACCTCACTCCTGTAGATTGTGTCATCACCATTGTTGGTGAGACCCACCACAGTCATGTCATCTGCAAACTTAATGAGGAGATTAGAGCTGGATGTTGGTGTGCAGTCGTGGGTCAGCAGAGTGAAGAGGAGGGGGCAGAGCACACATCCTTGGGGGGGCCCCCGTGTTCAATGTGATGGTGCTGGAGGAGTTGCTGCCGACCCGTACAGCCTGTGGTCTCCCCGTCAGGAAGTCCAGCAGCCAGTTGCACAGGGAGGTGTTGAGTCCCAGCTGGTCCAGTTTATGAATGAGCTGCTGAGGGATGATTGTGTTGAATGCTGAGCTAAAGTCTATGAACAGCATTCTGACATGCACGTCTTTTGTCTCCAGGTGGGTGAGGGCTGAGTGGAGGGCAGTGGAGATGGCATCATCGGTCAAACGGTTAGACTGATATACAGTGTTTTCGCCAGAAAAAAATTAAAGCCCTAAATTCTGGCATGATAAAACAGACAATTGAGTGCCAGCGGCGTGAAGTGAAACTAGGGGGGTCCGGGGGCATGCCCCCCCGGAAAATTTTTTGAAAATGGATGCTCTCAGGTGCATTTTCAGGGTCTCTGAGAGGTTTTAGATACATGATTATGCAACCCCAATTCCAAAAAAGTTGGGACAAAGTACAAATTGTAAATAAAAACGGAATGCAATGATGTGGAAGTGTCAAAATTCCATATTTTATTCAGAATAGAACATAGATGACATATCAAATGTTTAAACTGAGAAAATGTATCATTTAAAGAGAAAAATTAAGTGATTTTAAATTTCATGACGACACATCTCAAAAAAGTTGGGACAAGGCCATGTTTACGACTGTGAGACATCCCCTTTTCTCTTTACAACAGTCTGTAAACGTCTGGGGACTGAGGAGACATGTTGCTCAAGTTTAGGGATAGGAATGTTAACCTGTTCTTGTCTAATGTAGGATTCTAGTTACTCAATTGTCTTAGGCAGCTGGGCCATAGAAGGTTCACGCTGCATGCTGCACGCTACACGCGTGTAAAGAAAAGTGGACAAACGTAGCATGACTTGCTCTGGGCCATAGAACGGCGTTCACGTTGCACGCTGCACACTTCACGCGTGAAGCGAGAAATGAACATGCATACTTTTTTCTAGGCGTGAAGATGGAAATTCCAGTCAATGCATGCGGTCACCGCCGCGCCAGCCAATCAGAACGGGTCTAGGGAGATAACTCTATGCTTTCAGGGGAAAACTTCAGAAAAAATATAATTGAATGGTATAATTGAAAAATAGTTCTTCATCGGGATTGTCAAGCAGATTATAGAATGTTCGGTGAAATTCACCACGGGTTTCTCTCAGAAGGAAGTGTTCTCGGCTCCAAATTCTGTTCCTTTTTCTCTTCCTCTGTCTCAGTAAAAGCAGAATGAGGCAATCGTCGTCATCCGAAGAGTCCATATTGTTGGTTACTCGGTCAAAGTAGAACAGACGCAACACGTGAACATCCAAGCATGAAGTTTAATGGCCCAGGGTCCGGTTCTTCACGTGAACGTGTAGCATGCAGCGTGCAGCGTGAACCTTCTATGGCCCAGCTGCCTTAGGTCTTTTTTTGTCGTATCTTCCGTTTTATGATGCACCAAATGTTTTCTATGGGTGAAAGATCTGGACTGCAAACTGGCCAGTTCAGTACCCGGACCCTTCTTCTACGCAGCCATGATGCTGTAATTGATGCAGTATGTGGTTTGGCATTGTCATGTTGGAAAATGCAAGGTCTTCCCTGAAAGAGATGTCGTCTGGATGGGAGCATATGTTGCTCTAGAACCTGGATATACCTTTCAGCATTGATGGTGTCTTTCCAGATGTGTAAGCTGCCCATGCCACATGCACTAATGCAACCCCATACCATCAGAGATGCAGGCTTCTGAACTGAGCACTGATAACAACTTGGGTCGTCCTTCTCCTCTTTAATCCGAATGACACGGCGTCCCTGATTTCCATAAAGAACTTCAAATTTTGATTCGTCTGACCACAGAACAGTTTTCCACTTTGCCACAGTCCATTTTAAATGAGCCTTGGCCCAGAGATTATGTCTGCGCTTCTGGATCATGTTTAGATACGGCTTCTTCTTTGAACTATAGAGTTTTAGCTGGCAACAGCAGATGGCACAGTGAACTGTGTTCACAGATAATGTTCTCTGGAAATATTCCTGAGCCCATTTTGTGATTTCCAATACAGAAGCATACCTGTATGTGATGCAGTGCCGTCTAAGGGCCCGAAGATCATGGGCACCCAGTATGGTTTTCCGTCCTTGACCCTTACGCACAGAGATTCTTCCAGATTCTCTGAATCTTTTGATGATGATATGCACTGTAGATGATGATATGTTCAAACTCTTTGCAATTTACACTGTCGAACTCCTTTCTGATATTGCTCCACTCTTTGTCGGTGCAGAATTAGGGGGATTGGTGATCCTCTTCCCATCTTTACTTCTGAGAGCCGCTGCCACTCCAAGATGCTCTTTTTATACCCGGTCATGCCTATTGCCAATTGACCTAATGAGTTGCAATTTGGTCCTCCAGCTGGTCCTTTTTTGTAACTTTAACTTTTCCAGCCTCTTATTGCCCCTGTCCCAACTTTTTAGAGATGTGTTGCTGTCATGAAATTTCAAATGAGCCAATATTTGGCATGAAATTTCAAAATGGTCTCACTTTCGACATTTGATATGTTGTCTATGTTCTATTGTGAATACAATATCAGTTTGTGAGATTTGTAAATTATTGCATTCCGTTTTTATTTACAATTTGTACTTTGTCCCAACTTTTTTGGAATCGGGGTTGTAGGATAGATTTTAACAGTGGTTCAATGATTTCTGACCTAAATAGTATTAATGTATACACATTTGAAATTTCACCTTAAAGTTCAACATGCAAGTTAAACTGTTTTGTTATAGATTACTTAGGTATATGATAGATTTGAAAATCTACGGGGATATCTTGCACTTAATTCTCTATGATCAAGTAGTGTTGTAACAGAAATGTGCATGAAAATATGAAGTGGTTTGCTCCATCTTATGCAATCCAATGAAGAGAATCGATCATCATGACCTCCTATTGATCACAAAGGGAACCTAAGAAGTGCCACCTTAAAATAAGTTGCTGTATTACTATAACTGTAATGATTTATAATGTTTCTGATGCAATTACTATAATATATGTATAACTAAGATGCACTGAAAAGAAAAGTAAGGCAACTGCATATTATAAAGTTTAAATTTTGGCACTTTATTAAATGGAGTAGTTTTAAGATTAAAACATATTTAAAGGAAAAGAAAACTTAATTCATACATTTAAGTTTGCAGAAAGATTATGTATTTATAAAAACATTCATGAAGAGATTGTGTTAATAAGTGTCGTAGCATAATTTCGAATAATAACGATAAGCATATTTGGCAGTGTGATGTCACTGTGACCCTTTAACAAAAGAATAATCCAGAACCTTCTTTTGTTAAATGGATCCCAGGGACATCACACTGCCAAAAATGCTTATGATGATTATTTGAAATTATGCTATATTTGATACATTTGGACAACTTCACTTCGTGAGAGTGTTTATAAGTACATAATCTTTCTGCAAACCCAAACTAATGAATTAAGTTTTCTACTCCTTTAAAGCAGATTAATTTTCCTTGGCTTTTGCTTGGCCCAATGTTGGGCAACCCTCTCATAGTCCATCTTGCTGTCATCCATGCTGATGTGGATCAAATTGTCCAGTGAGTCTTCTCCTAGCTTCTTAAAGTTAGTCAGCTTTGTCCGTCTGGTGGGGGACAACATCGGCAGCCAATGAGATAGCTTATAATGAATCGGAAACTTCCGGGATGTTTGACGTTTTCTTTCGATATTTTTATTGGACGGTTTGAACACGTGATCTTGACGTAGCTAACAGATTACAGTTTGTTTACATCATACCACGCAGACATATTACTTTGACAGAATCAACACAAACATTGGAAAAAAAGACCGCTTGTTTAACACAAATATCAATCAGTATGTAAATGGATCTGTTATTTGCTCTCCTATGTATCTAGTTACTTGTGGGTAGGAAATTTTAACGTATCAGTATAAATCTAAGCGTATCGGATTTTAACTAAAGCGACTAAGCGTATCGGCAGGCAGAGCAAGCGTATCAGGCCCAATACGCTAAAACGCTTTGGGGAAACCCATGGATATGCAAACTGGAAAGGGTCCAGGGCAGGGGGGAGGGCAGACTTGATATGCCGCATGACTAGCCGCTCGAAGCACTTCATGAGGATGGGAGTGAATGCAACAGGGCGGTAGTCATTGAAGCAGGAGGGAGACTGCTTTTTCGGGACCGGGATGATGGTGGTGGCTTTGAGGCACGTGGGGACAACAGCCTGGCTCAACGAGATGTTGAAGATGTCTGTAAAGACACCTGTGAGCTCCTCGGCACAGTCTCTCAGGACATGACCAGGAAAGTTATCAGGACCCAGGGCTTTCCGTGCATTTGTTGTCCTGAGAGCTCTCCTCACGCTGTCTGGTGACAGCGTCAATACCTGGTCACCGGGAGGTGGTGGGGTCTTCTGTGCTGTGGTGCTGTTGTCTGCCTCAAAGCGAGCGAAGAAGTTGTTCAACTGATTCAGCAGAGACGTGGAGTTGTCACAGGTCTGTGGCGAGGGCTTGTAGTCTGTGATGGTCTGAATCCCCCACTACAGGTTCTTGGTGTCTCTGCTGTCATTGAAATAGTCAGCAATGTATCTGGAATATTGTCTCTTGGCCACCCTGATGCCTCATGACGGGTGTCCTCAGGCCCACCTCGTCCCCAGCTCTGAAGGCGGCGTTCCGAGCCCACAGGAGCCTGTGGACTTTCCCTGTCAGCCATGGTTTCTGATTGGCCTGAATGGAGATGGTTCTGGTGACCGTAACGTCGTCCATGCACTTCCTCATGTAGGCAGTGACGGTCTCCGTGTACTCTTGGAGATCTGTGGAGTTGTTGTAGGTGGCCGCCTGTCTGAACATGCTCCAGTCAGTGGTGGAAAAACAGTCCTGGAGTGCCTCTGAGGACCCCTCTGGCCACACACGTATCTGCTTTGTAGCTGGTTTGGTGACTTTAACCAGCGGCCTGTATGCTGGCATTAGCAGCATTGGAGTGATCTGAGGCCCCAAGGTGGGGGAGGGGTAGGGCTTTGTAGGCATCTTTATGCATGGTGTAAACATTGTCCAGAGTATTGTTTCTAGGGATGTCCCGATCCGATCACGTGATCGGAAATCGGGCCCGATCACATGGTTTCAGACTCGATCGGAATCGGGCATTGCCTCCCGATCAGAGATCGGATATATATCTATGTAATATATTCTCATTTTTAACACATCAATAGCTATGCGTTGGCACAGAGTGAGACCAGACCTCTTGTCTCAACACAGCAACATCAACACGTGCAGCATGACATCACTTTGTAGCGGAGACGCTATTGGTTATTGGCTGCCTGTTGCCGGCAAAGTTGAACACGGAAGCAGTTCGAAGCGGAAAGCAAAGCATGAGATCTTTTTTTTTTTTTTCGTTGGATGACAAAAGAAACGGGCTCAAACCTGAAAGGGTAGAAATGCTTGTTTTCATCAAGTAAAACGTTCATTTCCTTAATTGAAATTACTGTACACCACTGTGAGATGCGTTCTTAAAAGCAAATTACTGGCACTGTGGCACTTTATTTTTTTTTTATTTGTTTACATTCCTGCCAGGTATTTTAAGGTTATTTTTTTAAATTTGTTATTTATTGTTCAAACTGCCTCACGTAAGTGCTCTGTTTGCTAACGGAGTTGTTGGATGTTAAAATAAGGTGTTAAATAAAAAATGAGGAACATCCTGGATCCGTTTCTTTCCTCGTCTTTATTTTTTATGGATTATAAGAAGTATCGGATCGGGACTCGGTATCGGCAGATACTCAAAATCAAATGATCGGTATCGGATCGGAGGGCAAAAAAACCTGATCAGGACATCCCTAATTGTTTCCACGTGTGGGAAAGTTGATATTTCCATAGAGTTTTGGAAACACGCTCTTGGGGTTTGCATGGTTGAAATCCCCAGCCAGGATGAGAAAAGCATCTGGGTGGGCTCTCTGCTGCTCACTGATGTGCTGATAAAGTTCATTCAGTGCTTCACTCCTGTTGTTATTGGAGCCGGGAGGGATGTTTATTGCTACCAGCAATATGGCTGTAAATTCCCTCGGCAGATAGAATGGCCGGCACTTAATAATTATAAACTGTGGGTGGTGAGTCAGTGGTGGGATTGGGCAGGAATTCCTTCAGGAGTTGCAAGGAGTCCTTGTGTATTGGTTGAATTATTCACAGTTCCTTTGGCACTGTGGGATTGGTCAGAATTCCTTCAGGAGAAGGGTGGATTGCTCAGATTTCATCAGGGAACAGATTGGATTGGTGAAAAAAAGAAACCCACCCTGTGCATGCTTGTAATTTTAAATACAGATGAGCTGCCATGCACAAGCAGCCACCTGGAAGTGTAGCTACCAGTCTCTACTACAGTAACGTAAGTGTTTTAAAAATACGGGTGTTGTGGTGGAATCGTGAGTGAAAATCATAATTGCAATTTTATTTTTTTAAATCATGATTCCATTTTAATTTAAGAATCTAGAAAAACTACAGAGGTAGTAATATATGTGCGATTCTATAATTTGGGGTACATTCCATGTCCGCTGATGTTTACTGATGTTACTGACTATTAAAAATCTTTTTTTTTTCTCTGGAATTTCACATTTTAAGCATGTATACACATCATGCAATATAACTATAAAACATTTAACATATTTTTTGATTATTAGTAATTAAAATCTATCATGATATTCTTAGTTTTCATTTTTTCCATGTCCGATTTCCTGTTTCACTATTTTGTGTTCAAAATAAAGCATTAAAAAACATAAAAGTCAATAATATTATTTTATAATGTTCTTAAGGGTGTTAAGTACTAGGAGAAAATAATAATTTCATATTACATTTTAACATCTTAATACTTAAAATATTAATTTTACCGCTGTCCGCAAAATTTATGTCAACTAAGTTACTAACAAGACTCCCCCGCTGAAACCCAAAAATGGTTTGCTCCAACACCATGTGACCAGCCCTGTGTGGTGACGCCTTCCTCTCTGGCGGGCATTTTGAATGCATCATGGTGAGTCTCCTCTAATTTTCTTCAATATTTGATCTAAAATTACATATGGTCTGGGAGTATATTAATTAAGCGTCAACTAAGTTACTCATATAATCATGGGTTTTGATGTTTCAATATTTTAATTAACTTACCTGATTAAAAAAGCTGTTAACCTCTTTAAGAAAATGCCATGTGCTTAGCAATGCTACATTAGCTAAGGAAGTTATGAGACAAAACATGGAAATTGTCAACTAAGTTACCTGTCAACTAAGTTACACAGACTGGGTAACTTAGTTGACAGGCAACTCCAGTGCTCTCTGACATCAGTAATTTTCACTACATCATTGTCATTATCAGTCTGCCTATCTCAATGAATACTGTAGTTAATAGAGTGCATCTTACTTTTTCACTATACAAATTAATTTAGTATTTTAAAATCTATTTGAAATAGGTGTCAGCAGCTGAAAAACAGCGCAAATACAGGGCTCAAAGAGATGCTGATCCAGCAAGAAGGGCAGCATATTTGGAGAAGCAAAGACAGGCATGGCACAGGCTAAGGGCACAGAGAAAGGTGAAAACTGTTGGAATGATGAGTGAGAGAGAGAAGAGAAGCAAGAGGGCCTATTGGAGGAAGGCACAGAAGGAAAGCAGGGAAAGAAAGACGAAACTTCAGTATCGGGGTGTCAGTTGCCCTTGTACCACTAGGCAAAGTTTTGAATGCAGATGTGATGGCACACATGACTTTGCCTTTGATGTTGAACACACAGCAACATTAGTCCCTCAAACACACACAGCAGCAGCATGTGAAATTCCTTAGGGTCCTGATCTAATTGGAGAATGGTGTGTTGTAAGATACGAAGGGGACATTTACCCTGGGATAATTCAGGACATCATGGAAACCCATGTACAGGTGAAGTGCATGAGTAACATTGGAGTAAACCGTTTCTTCTGGCCACTCAGAGAGGATGTGCTATGGTACCTGTTTGAGGATGTGTTGAGAATGATTCCTCCTCCAAAGGCAGTGAATTCACACCATGTTGAAATTGACAGAGAAATATGGTCAAGTTTGTAAAAGGTCCTAGTGAGGTTTATATGGAATGTATCGATCAGTTTAATGTTTCATATACTACAGTTGTATTTCATTATATTTCAATGTAATTCTGTTCTACTGTATTAACTGAAAACAGTGCAGGGCAGTTCATCGATTGTTATTTGTTGCCCTCTCACTGCTTTTATATGTATGTGAATCAACTTTATCGCCTTTAATTCTGCTTGGCTACATGAATGATTTCTACTGATGATTACTACTGATATTTTACTGTAACTGAGTTACAGTTACATGGTTACTGTTGCTTATTTCCTTGTCACTGTTTTATCCATCACCTTGCCTATGAATTTACTTAAATGATATTTTATTAAATTTCATACTACCTTAAAATAACATGGTACTGGTTGTTTAATGTGTCCTGTCAACTAAGTTACTTGTGTCAACCGCATTACCTCCATCGTCAACTAAGTTACACTTACATTTGTCAAGTTAAAAGAATGAAAATGAGGTCTATAACATAACTTGATGATTGGTATAGATGTGACCAGTTGTGAACTTTGGCAGCCTTTTCTTTAAATTGTGAAAATGACTGGTATGGCATTTTTGTAAATTAAAAAATCATGGTCCTAATAACAGTTGTAGTCGAATTACTTACATACTGGGGAAAATTTTAATGAATAAAATATATTTTTTTTAAAAAATATTGTATGTCTGGCAGAAAAGACTAAATATGTCTTCAAATCTAATTTTACTTTAAGTGTAAGATTCCGCCAAATGATTGAAATCATATCAGTTTGTCCGTAACTTAGTTGACAAGCTCGGAAGGAAAAACATTTTATTTCATTAAAAATAGAAAAAATGGTTAATGATTAAGCTTTGCAACAACTGGATATGTTACCCTGAAGGATTATGCTAACTTGTAAGACTGGTTGATTCACTGAAAAACGATATGTTTTTTTTATTTTTTTCTTATGGCGAAATGTACCCCAAATTATAGAATCACCCATATTCTCTTCACTGAACCATGCATTTTTTTTCGTAACTTTAAAGAATGGAGATAAAACATCAGCGATCAAAACGGAGCTAGGTATTCAACACAGAACATCATTACCTGAAATCACTAAACTCATGTTAATTCACAAATCAGAATTTGTATCTTTGTGCATTTTAGTGTGTGTTTTATTTATATATATATAAATTGTGTGTATATATAACATTTTTTTAAATGTGCAAAATGGTCTTTTGGGGCGGGGTGGGGAAGACTATTAAGGTTTTTTTTTTTGTGCCACTCCCTGCTCGTAGAAAGCAGCGTGAGCTGGAGGAGGAAGAGAAGGAAAAGCGGAGAGAGGAAAAGCTACGGAAACGAGAGCAGAAAATGAAGGAGCGTGAGGAGAAGAAGAACCAGAAGAAAGTGAAGAAGCAGCAGGAGGAGGAGCAAAAGAAACTGTACCAGAAAATTGCCATGGAAGAAAGGAAGCTGCTGCTGGCACAGAGGAACCTCGAGTCCATTCGACTAATTGCTGAGCTGCTGAGCAGAGCTAAGGTTAAAGACAACACTTTTTGTCCCTCTGTAGTTGCATTTAGCTTCCTTGTTTCTTCAACTTCTGAAAGGTACATAGAAAAATAAAGCACTTGTTACAGGAAAAAAAGGAACATCCTTTTTAAGGTCAGAAAAATAAGCTGTTGCTATAAAAAATGTTCTGTATGAGTATGAACTTGTGCTGTCAGAAAACTTTAACTCTGGTATTCGTTAAACAACCAGTGAGCTAACGTTAGCATTCGTCTGTTTATTATAACTTGCTGATTGTGTCATTCTTAGGCCATGAGACAGCAGCAGTTGGAGCGAGAGAAGGCAGAACTCGCCCGGTTGCAGAAAGAGGCAGAGATTCAACATCAGCAGGAGGCAGAGCTTCGACATAAACAGGAGGCGGAGCTGCGGCGGGTGGAGAGTGAAAAGGCTCGAGCTCTGGAACTTCAGAGGAAAGAACGAGAGCTAAGGGACCGATTGCTAGGAAACCTTCTGAAAAAAAGTACAAACCAGGGGGTGGAGTCTAATGATGAAGTTCAGAAGCAGGAGGGGCCCAGCACTGAACCTCCCAAGGTGGAGGGGCCGAGCAGAATGACCACCTCTGTCACTAGGGGTCGCAAAGAGAGCAAATCATGGAAAGGGCAGGAGCAGCGAAGAACCTCAAGAGAACGGAATCTCAGTTGTAGGAGGAGCCAAAGTCAGAGTAGGAGTGGTCAGAGGAGGAACAGGAACCGACATTACCGAAGTGGGAGTGGTCAAAGACGGAGCCAAAACAGGCGGTCCAGTAGTGGGCGAAGCAAAAGCAGGAATCGAAGGCGGCACAGCCATTATAAGCAGAGCCATAGAAGTGGGCGGAGTCATAGGTACAGCCATGGATGGAGCAGCAGTAGTAGTAGCAGTGGAAGGAGCACGAGTCGCTCTTCCAGTCGAGAGCGGAGTCGGGGATCCAGGCGTCACTGAATGCCCAAGTTGCTGAAATTAAAACTCATAGCAAAAAACAGATTAATTACTAGCGATAACTTCTGGAATGGTGAATATTTGCATGTAGTGCTGCTTAGAAGAGGACCCTGGAGTCACTTCAGGTGGAAGCTAAGGAGCAAAACACATGAAGATTACACCAGCCCATGTTTACACCAGACACCGTTTTATTTCGTTACAGTTAGCATGAGTATGCTCTAATGTAATGTGGTTAGTGTTTTTCATGACTGAAACAAACTTATGCTAAGTATCTGATCCAATAGGGCTTTGTAGTCATTTGAATTATTAGGCTAGCGTATTCCTCCTGACTGATTAGCACAATCCAGCTATTAAAGCACATTTATAATTGACAACCAAATTCCTAGTTTTAAGTTTGGCTAGTTTTGATTAAGTGCTGTTGAAAATATTCAGATTGAGTGAGGTGAAGTACATTGAACACTTCCATTTAAATTGCTTCTGCCATGTTATTTGATATCAGCATGCTAACTATGAATTGTGTTAGCATGGTATTTTATACATTAAGTGTGTAAAATGCTAGCTGAAGCTAAAGTTATGGGTGTTAACATGTAAGCTTGGCCAGTATATATTTTAAGATTCAGACCTGTGTTACAATGGATTGAACTGAGTGACACTACATGTATAATCTAATAAGCAAAAATTCCTCACGGTTGTTTCCAAAATGGTGCTTTAAATACTGCTATTAGAGCACACTTGAAACAGTAAATGAAATGAGGACAGTATCCGCTTTTATACAAGCAAACCTTTCTGCTGTTATTTTGAGTTGTTATAAACAATTATTTAGTGAATACTGAAGTCTGTCTCAGTTATTTGCTAAGCAGGAGGTGACACTTCAACAGCTGAGCTTCAGATGATAGAACAGACCTTGGGGCAGGTTTATGCCTTTGAAATGATCAGCTGATCAAGCTTGCATATGGTAGGCTGATGGATATATTGTTCAATTAAAACGAAGTGAATTTTTGTGAACTTGGGTTTGGTAAACGTTGTAAGGTTATACAGGGCGTTTTTAAAAAAAAAATTTGGTATTTCACAATCTAGTAACTTGGCCAATTCTTGTTCAGGTGACCTCAAATTTTAACAGCATGTATGGAAACAGGTCAAAATGTTATGTTTAATGGTTTTTTTTTTTTTATCTTTTTAGGTATAGAAATGCTATTCACAAAAGGCATTTTGTGTGTTAGAGTACGTTCGAACACAGTCGAGCAAGAATTCTCGAAAAATGCACCAACTGCAATGCAGATTTGGACATGGCACAAAAAGTTCAAAGAGGAAGGCTGTCTTTGCAGGGTAAAAAGATCTGGACGACCACCAGCATTGGAAGAGACGGTCGAGCGGGTTTACGAATATTGAAAATTTGTGAA
Organism: Neoarius graeffei; assembly: GCF_027579695.1. Taxonomy (NCBI): domain Eukaryota; kingdom Metazoa; phylum Chordata; class Actinopteri; order Siluriformes; family Ariidae; genus Neoarius; species Neoarius graeffei. The sequence continues at coordinate 14,664,460 of NC_083577.1, forward strand.
ATCATTCATGGAATCCCCATACCTTTTGAATTTCTCATTCAGATTTTGAGGAATAAATATTATATTGCTCAGCATGAAGCCTGTTCAGTTTCATTTGCCTAGACTATGTAGTTTCTGGGATATTTACATCTCAAATAATATCAATTTTGTTTAAACACCTTGTCATTATCACGCTCTTCCTTTATCAGTACAAGAATGTCTGGCATTCAGTAAAATAGCAATGAATATATAATATATTTTTCCCCTTTTGCCTGTTTTGTGCTGTTACCTGCTTTCATACACAGAAAAGCTAAATACACAGAAAAGCTAAATGGTTTTCTGTATTTTTTTTTTGTTTTGTTTTCTTATAGATAAACCACCAATATTCTGAGGAAGTGAGGAAATAAGTTTTGTTGCTTGAGTTTAAAAAAAGCAAAGAAGTTTGTAAGAACCTGAAAACAACTGTGTAACTTTAATTTCCTACGAGTGTTTCAGAACTTTTTTAATTTAGTGTTTAAATGCACTTTTTGTTCTCATCTCTGAGGGTTTTTTGCTGTTTTTATGTTGGATTGAATTCCTAGTGCAGTTTTATTCTTCAGAATGTTTGTGTTACACAACTTTTTGTTAGTTCGGTTGTTTATTTTGAAAGAAAGGAATGAATCCTCTCTGAAGTCAATAAATTTATTGCTGTTATTCCGGACCAAACTTGTGTTCACCAATTTGTTCTCATTTGACTCTTGAACAAAACAAAATATTCAGGGAAAGTGCTAATCAGTTTTATTTTCATTAACCAAAAGGGGTTGTTCCAGTACGTTACATCAGTGAGGCATTGTTCGTTAGGTGAACTTGTGGAGTCCTGAGAGATCAAGTCCTGCAAAATTGTATTCCAAAATATGAATGTTTATGAATAATCAACTTGATTAATACCTTTTTATATCGGTTGGGAATAGACATCATGCATCACTGGGTCATTCCACCATTTTGGTCATTTTGCATTCTAGAAAATGCGTCTCTCACACTCATATTCTCTCTCTCTCTCTCTCTCATATATATATATATATATATATATATATATATATATATAATAAAAAATTACACACACACAAGACAAAAATATTTTTTAGGGAAGACCTTCCTTCTTTCAGCAAGACAAAGCTAAACTGCTTTCTGCACATACAGTAGTGGTGCTTGATGGTTTGTGAACCCTTTAGAATTTTCTATATTTCTGCATAAATATCACCTAAAACATCAGATTTTCACACAAGTCCTAAAAGTAGGTAAAGAGAACCCAGTTAAACAAATGAGACAATATTATACTTGGTCATTTATTTATTGAGGAAAATGATCCAATATTACATATCTGTGAGTGGCAAAAGTATGCAAACCTCTAGGATTAGCAGTTAATCTCATCTTATCTCTAGCCGCTTTATCCTGTTCTACAGGGTCGCAGGCAAGCTGGAGCCTATCCCAGCTGACTACGGGCGAAAGGCAGGGTACACCCTGGACAAGTCGCCAGGTCATCACAGGGATGACAGACACAGACAACCATTCACATTCACACCTACGGTCAATTTAGAGTCACCAGTTAACCTAACCTGCATGTCTTTGGACTGTGGGGGAAACCGGAGCACCTGGAGGAAACCCATGTGGACACGGGGAGAACATGCAAACTCCGCACAGAAAGGCCCTTGCTGGCCATACGGCTCGAACCCGGACCTTCTTGCTGTGAGGTGACAGCGCTAACCACTATGCTACCATGCTGCCCTTAGCAGTTAATTTGAAGGTGAAATTAGAGTCAGGTGTTTTCAATCAATGATAATCAGGTGTGAGTGGGAACCCTGTTTTATTTAAAGAACAGGGATCTATCAAAGTCTGATCTTCACAACACATGTTTGTGGAAGTGTATCATGGCACAAACAAAGGAGATTTCTGAGGACCTCAGAAAAAGTGTTGTTGATGCTCATTAGGCTGGAAAAGGTTATAAAACCAAAGAGTTTGGACTCCACCAAGGCACAGTCAGACAGATTGTGTACAAATGGAGGAAATTCAAGACCATTGTTACCCTCCCCAGGAGTGGTTGACCAACAAAGATCACTCCAAGAGCAAGGCGTGTAATAGTTGGCGAGGTCACAAAGGACCCCAGTGTAACTTTTAAGCAACTGAAGGCCTCTCTCACATTGGCTAATGTTAATGTTCATGAGTCCACCATGAAAACACTGAACAACAATGGTGTGCATGGCAGGGTTGCAAGGAGAAAGCCACTACTCTCCAAAAAGAACATTGCTGCTCGTCTGCAGTTTGCTAAAGATCACGTGGACAAGCCAGAAGGCTATTGGAAAAAATGTTTTGTGGACGGACGAGACCAAAATAGAACTTTTTGCTTTAAAAGAGAAGCGTTATGTTTGGAGAAAGGAAAACACTGCATTCCAGCATAAGAACCTTATCCCATCTGTGAAACATAGCGGTGGTAGTATCAGATGCAGCCTGTTTTGCTGCATCTGGGCCAGGACGGCTTGCCATCATTGATAGAACAATGAATTCTGAATTATACCAGCGAATTCTCAAGGAAAATATCAGGACATCTGTCCATGAACTGAATCTCAAGAGAAGGTGGGTCATGCAACAAGACAACGACCCTAAGCACACAAGTCGTTCTACCAAAGAATGGTTGAAGAAGTTTATGCTTTAGTATGGCCAAGTCAAAGTCCTGACCTTAATCCAATCGAAATGTTATGGAAGGACCTGAAGCAAGTGGTTCATGTGAAGAAACCCACCAACATCCCAGAGTTGAAGCTGCTCTGTACGGAGGAATGGGCTAAAATTCCTCCAAGCCGGTGTGCAGGACTAAACAACAGTTACCGGAAACGTTTAGTTGCAGTTATTGCTGCACAAGGGGGTCACACCAGATACTGAAAGCAAAGATTCACATACTTTTGCCACTCACAGATATGTAATATTAGATAATTTTCCTCAATAAATAAATGTCCAAGTATAATATTTTTGTCTCATTTGTTTAACTGGGTTCTCTTTATCTACTTTTGGGACTTGTGTGAAAATCTGATGATGTTTTAGGTCATATTTATGCAGAAATATATAAAATTCTAAAGGGTTCACAAACTTTCAAGCACCACTCTATGTGTGTGTGTATATATATATATATATATATATATATATATACACACACCAGTGGCAGCTGCTGGTTTTTAAAACAGGGGAAGCCCATTTTACGCATTCATCGTAAAACCTGTAGGCCGGATATCAAAGCATAGAAAGGTGTGCCCCATTAGCATAGTGAACTAGACAACCCTACCTAGTGGCAGAAAGTATTTTTGCTTGTACATTTCATGTTATAGTCTGGCTTGCCAGGCTAGTGCCTCATATCCTTAATCAAAAATATCAAACATCCAAAAATCACTGGCTATTCAACGAAGAGCCTTGAACATCATACCCTGATATGCAACACAGAGTCTTTAACACAACACCCAGCTGTGCAACACATCCTTGAACATCTTCTGCAACACAGTCTGGAAATTCATAACCAGGTAGGCTATGCAACACACAGAACCTTGAATATTATACCCAGGTATAACCTATAACACAGAGCCCACCATTCTCTTAACATTACTGAACAATATACACACTTCAGATTCATGAACATTATATGATGCACACTATTTATACACAAATTCTGCCCTCTGCTCCTTTTCCAGAAAATGGTCTGTGACCCTGTCATACTAGCTGGTTGTGCTTTCCAGAGACTTCACCAATTTCTGTTAGCAGCTAGCACTGCAGATCCCAAAAGGCTCAGGCTAGCCTACAACCAGATTGAACTACAAATGAAATAAACGAGTGAATTCACAAATGATCAAACTGATAGAATGGATGAAAGTTAACGGAGCACAAGTAATATTTACATTTATTTACAGAGTAATGTACAGAGACATCAATGAGAAGAAATGTTTATATGAAAAGAAATTCGGAGAGCACTTTGGCACACGACTACACTTTCTCGACATCCGCTCGGGACTGACTGATCATGCTTCCGTGTTCCTCGCCGACGCCGAAGTACAGAGCCCGCCCTCCTCATGTCTTTCAAACACCACCTCCAATAATCCTTCATCAGCCCGGCTTCTTGCCCCTCCCACTGTCTCGTTTAGTCCCAGAGAAGCCCGGCTTCCCTGGAAGTGACGATTTTGTCGATTTTAACCAATAACAACTAGCCAAAATTGGCTGTTCAGAGCCCTCTCATAGACTGCAACGGATACCTGGCTGCCAGTCCATAGAGCCCATTGAAATAAGAAAGGTTACAGCCAGTGTTGCCAGATTGGGTGGTTTTAAGTGCATTTTGGCGGGTTTTGAACATATTTTGGCTGGAAAACGCCAGCAGTATCTGGCAACGCTGGTTACAGCCTGGCAGCAAAGGTGATTCTCGTAGCGAACTGCAAGTTCGTCAGACATCACTCAAATAAGTTACAGGATAGTTATGAATGTAAATACAATCTTGGGCATATATTATGTTATGCAAGTTATTGTTTTAATGAGAATTCAACGTCATAGATGTTGGGGAGAGAATTTTAGGGGAAGCTCGGCTTCCCTTGTTGTCTCTGAGAAATCGCCCCTGATACACACACACACACACACACACACACACACAGGGTCTGTCAATTTGCTACATGGGTTTGGTGTTAATACATTAATAAAATCATTTAGGATTCTGTTATTTTGGCTCTATTTGATACACAATTTAAAAGTCCTGAATCATGCTTCACCTTGATGACTTGATGAAACCCCTTAACAGGGATTGTGTTAACGCAGAGATTGTGCATTTTTCCACACAAAAATGCCAAAAAAATGCATGTTCAGAACTTTGTGTTCCAGGACGCAGGGGTCCTACTTGAAGAATTTTTCCTGATTGCCTTGGCAAATCTGTTAGATTATGTTGTTTAACAAAGAAAGCAAAAGTTAACAGAATGAAAAAGTTGCAACATCGTGGTCACCATATGGACCCCTTACACAGATGTCACACTTACTTTAGCAACCGTTGCTACCCTTGTCCTGGGGGACAAGCAAACTTTCTTTACATACTGAAGATGAGCAATAATGAAGATGTCAGATGTCTGTAGTTTGAAGAAAACTACAATTGAAAAAGCTTTACTCCCAGATTGCTTGCATAATCTAAGTCAGAAAGAAACAAAGGATCGATGTATGTGGAAATAAGTTTATTAGTGATTATGATCCATACTTTGGAGTGACGATGTAGATTTGTGGCCTAGATAAATCTAGACCTATGTACAACCCCGATTCCAAAAAAGTTGGGACAAAGTACAAATTGTAAATAAAAACGGAATGCAATAATTTACAAATCTCAAAAACTGATATTGTATTCACAATAGAACATAGACAACATATCAAATGTCGAAAGTGAGACATTTTGAAATTTCATGCCAAATATTGGCTCATTTGAAATTTCATGACAGCAACACATCTCAAAAAAGTTGGGACAGGGGCAATAAGAGGCTGGAAAAGTTAAAGTTACAAAAAAGGACCAGCTGGAGGACCAAATTGCAACTCATTAGGTCAATTGGCAATAGGTCATTAACATGACTGGGTATAAAAAGAGCATCTTGGAGTGGCAGCGGCTCTCAGAAGTAAAGATGGGAAGAGGTTCGCCAATTCCCTTAATTCTGCGCTAACAAATAGTGGAGCAATATCAGAAAGGAGTTTGACAGTGTAAAATTGCAAAGAGTTTGAACATATCATCATCTACAGTGCATAATATCATTAAAAGATTCAGAGAATCTGGAAGAATCTCTGTGCGTAAGGGTCAAGGCCGGAAAACCATACTGGGTGTCCGTGATCTTCGGGCCCTTAGACGGCATTGCATCACATACAGGTATGCTTCTGTATTGGAAATCACAAAATGGGCTCAGGAATATTTCCAGAGAACATTATCTGTGAACACAATTCACCGTGCCATCCGCCGTTGCCAGCTAAAACTCTATAGTTCAAAGAAGAAGCCGTATCCAAACATGATCCAGAAGTGCAGACGTCTTCTCTGGGCCAAGGCTCATTTAAAATGAACTGTGGCAAAGTGGAAAACTGTTCTGTGGTCAGACGAATCAAAATTTGAAGTTCTTTATGGAAATCAGGGACACCGTGTCATTCGGACTAAAGAGGAGAAGGATGACCCAAGTTGTTATCAGTACTCAGTTCAGAAGCCTGCATCTCTGATGGTATGCGGTTGCATTAGTGCGTGTGGTATGGGCAGCTTACACATCTGGAAAGACACCATCAATGCTGAAAGGTATATCCAGGTTCTAGAGCAACATATGCTCCCATCCAGATGACGTCTCTTTCAGGGAAGACCTTGCATTTTCCAACATGACAATGCCAAACCACATACTGCATCAATTACAGCATCATGGCTGCGTAGAAGAAGGGTCCGGGTACTGAACTGGCCAGCCTGCAGTCCAGATCTTTCACCCATAGAAAACATTTGGCGCATCACAAAATGGAAGATATGACAAGAAAGACCTAAGACAGTTGAACAACTAGAATCCTACATTAGACAAGAATGGGTTAACATTCCTATCCCTAAACTTGAGCAACTTGTCTCTTCAGTCCCCAGACATTTACAGACTGCTGTAAAGAGAAAAGGGGATGTCTCACAGTGGTAAACATGGCCTTGTCCCAACTTTTTTGAGATGTGTTGTTGTCATGAAATTTAAAATCACCTAATTTTTCTCTTTAAATGATACATTTTCTCAGTTTAAACATTTGATATGTCATCTATGTTCTATTCTGAATAAAATATGGAATTTTGAAACTTCCACATCATTGCATTCCATTTTTATTTACAATTTATACTTTGTCCCAACTTTTTTGGAATCGGGGTTGTAGATGTTGGAATGTACCTTCTCATTGCATTTTCTATTTTAATTTTAATATTGGCGGCACGGTGGTGTAGTGGTTAGCGCTGTCGCCTCACAGCAAGAAGGTCCTGGGTTCGAGCCCCGGGGCCGGCGAGGGCCTTTCTGTGCGGAGTTTGTATGTTCTCCCCGTGTCCGCGTGGGTTTCCTCCGGGTGCTTCGGTTTCCCCCACAGTCCAAAGACATGCAGGTTAGGTTAACTGGTGACTCTAAATTGACCGTAGGTGTGAATGTGAGTGTGAATGGTTGTCTGTGTCTATGTGTCAGCCCTGTGATGACCTGGCGACTTGTCCAGGGTGTACCCCGCCTTTCGCCCATAGTCAGCTGGGATAGGCTCCAGCTTGCCTGCGACCCTGTAGAAGGATAAAGTGGCTAGAGATAATGAGATGAGATGAATTTTAATATTTGACCTGGAGACTTGTTTACTGGAGACTGGTTTACCCCGCCTTTCGCCCATAGTCAGCTGGGATAAGCTCCAGCTTGCCTGTAGAACAGGATAAAGCGGCTAGAGATAATGAGATGAGATGAGATGAGATCACAGATTTGGAAAAGTCATGTGAATACAACCTATATTCTATTCCAGGTTAACCACTTGTAAAGAATGACTGAAAAACCTTTAACTCTGTGGCTTGTCAGTGAAAAAAATGGCAAGATCATGGCTACACACTGCAACTGTATATATATATATATATATATATATATATATATATATATATTTGAGACCCACAAAAAATGCCAGGGACCCCAATTTGGCCAGTCATGTGGGTCCTTGGACCCAGAATGAAAAATCCTAGCACCATCCCTGCTTCATTTAATCACTAGGGGATAATCCTGTTTTTCTGGCCTGTATATTGGGACATGTTGATTGCACACTTCATTATTGGGTACGTTGTATGTTGTTCTGGATAAGAGCATCTGCTAAATACTTGTAATATAATTATTAAAACCAGATCCTTTACAACCAAAATATCACTATTTTAGGGAATTCTGTTTAAAAGGGAAAAAAGAATGAATGTAATAACATGCATATTAGCATGAAAAAAATATAATAGCCCTTGAAAATGGTGATTTGCTTTATAAACTTATCTTTCCATTCATAGCACTTTTTCTTAAGATGATCAATTTTTGATGCACTGACTTTGGCAAAGAAACATGAGTTTGTTGTATAACAAACATTATGTTGTTATACTTTGTCAGATTTGTTATTAGCACAAATTGAAAAGACATGGTTTTAAATTCACAATGCATAGTTGTTTTTGAATTAAGTATGATTTTTTTTTTTACTGTTCAAAAGCATTCAGGACAAAATAAATTATTGCAATTCATGAAACAATTCAGAAAGCTAATTCACAATCTTAATTATATCCTTCAGCTAGGTTGTGCTTTTGCTTCACTGTCCCCTGGACTTTGGTCTTGGTTTTGTGCAGGAAATTTTGCTTTGGTGCATCACCATCATCATCACTTTCATTCGGATTTAGAAAAGTGCTGGTGACTGAATCCAACCAAATTTGACTTACGTGTTCTGATTTGTTGCACACTGTTATATGTTCTTCTGATACTTGAACAATACCTATGATTTGACCCAGAGCCTGTGTTTAATGTGAAGCAGCTCTGCTTGTTCAGCTAGTCAGAAAGTCCAGTAAGCTGCAGTAATCCGATTGTTCCTACTGTTTATCTCTCTCTTCAATACACACACACACACACACACACACACACACACACGAAAATGGCTGTAGCAAAAGAAGACATTTATCCTAAAAAGATTCTGGAGTACATGGAAGGTTACATGGTGTCAAAGGTAACAGATGTTTTTTTATTACTTGTTTGTAAGATGTATTTCTCTAAACATCAGACATGCTCTGGTCAAGAAATAAGAAACTTGTTCATTTATTTTGATTATGCAGTCATTCAAACAACTTTCAATATTAAGAGATTTGCACGGAGAAGTGTTATCTTTTCTTTATGTCTGTATTATTAGTATCAGGAGCAAAAGTTTACTTCAGTATGTATATTTTTGCTTAGACTTTGTTTGTAGCATGTGAGTTAGGGGTGTTTGATCACCTGCATGCCTCAGAGTGCCCCCGAACTGCAGAGGAAATAGCGCAAAAATTGGGAACAAATAAAGATGGAACAGAACGACTTCTTTTAGCTTGTGTTGGACTTGAACTCCTAATCACACAGTCAAATGAAAAAGGGCAAGGTACGCTCACTTACTTTTCATGAAGAATCTTTCAAGCTTTTTGTTTTATGCCTAAATACTATAAGAATAAAGTGTAACACTAGGAGGTTTTCCACACTGTGACTTTGCTGAATTTCTGATCTATGCATGGTCTCATATGACTCTCCACCCCATGTCTTATTTCATATTCCTATTCCCTGTCTGCTCTTCTGCTTGTTTAGAAGAATACTGTGACAGGAAATGTTTTGTAAATGTGTGTGTGTGTGTGTGTGTGTGTGTGTGTGTGTGTGTGTGTGTGTGTGTGTGTGTCCAAGTTGTCTACAGTAACACAGAAATGTCCACCATGTTTCTGACAAAATCAAGTCCACGATCTCTTTATCATTCGATTGAGTACAACTCCAACACTATTTACCTGTGCTGGTGTTACCTGACTGATGCAATCAGGTGAGAAATGAAATCTTCTACATGTGTGGTGTACCATATACTGTATCAACTAGAGAGCCATTTTGGTGATGCATTATAAAATGTATGAAAACTACATCATTCATAAAGTTATCCCCCCCCCCCCCTTTTGTATTTAGAGAGGGAAAGAATCAGTATGAGAAAGCTTTTGGCATTAGTTCCAAGGATCTGTTTAAAGCCCTATACAGGTGAGTGTGTGCTGTCCCTTTTTGAACAAGTAGTTTCTTGGAGTTTAATGGTCTAGATCGGGGTGGGGTACCTTTTTCCTATCAAGGGCCATTTCGAGTTTTATAACATCCTATGGGGGCCAAACTAAATTTTTTAACCCATAACCTCTGCTGAAAATTTTAAGATGCAGCCCATTTATTTTAGCTTTCTTTCATGCTATTCAAATAAAAAAGCAGCTTTATTGCTGTAACTTTCTGTTTTATCCCTTTTTAATCTTCCCATTTTCTTTTTAAATTTTATCTACCTCTTATTGTTTTAATGCTCTGTTTTTAGTCTTGTGTTCTTATTGATTTTATATGTACTGATGTAAAGCACTTTGAGCATTTTATGTAATGAAGATGCTACAATATAATAATATTTTACCAATTATTATCATATCTGGCCGACCTAATGTGAAGGCTGGAACTGCTTCTCTTTGGCAAGGCATCTGATGTCAGATGGTACAGATGACAATGCTACTCACAGCTGGTTTTCTAGGTTTGGGTCAGTCAGTCTTGAGCAGAACCGATTCTTTGCAAGGGTCAGTTTTGAGAAGAACTGCTCACAGCAGTAGGTTGTCCCAAACGATGCAAACTTCAGTGCATATCTCCTCAGAGTGGGAAAATCCTCAGGACGCACATACAGTTTGTAGAACTCAAGCAGAGGAGGGTTGTCACTGTAAAAAATGATTTGTTGTTTTAACTAAAGAAGTTAGTACCCAGGCTGCCTTAAAATTTTGAGTTCAATGAAATTAATATAGTACTGTAAGTTAACACAACGAGGTGAACAATTTAACTTACTATATGAATTTCAATGAATTCAAAATTTTAAGGCAGCCTGGGTACTATTTTAAGTTAAAACAAATCATTTTTTACAGTGTAGCTTTGAGCGCATCGTTGCTTTGCAGCTCAATGATTTCGTGCTGTAGGTTGTCAGGCACATCAGCTGGTTCCACATTGGATGGTGTTGCAAATATGTTCAGGTCCTTCTCGTAACTTCTCATCAGCTGGAATCTCTCTCCCAAGGCCTGGAGTAGTTTTGCACACTCCCCAGCATATTCAGATGTCACAGCAGGCTTTTGTTCTTGCAAAGTAGGAAAGTGCACAGTGTTTCCCCTTTCCAGTTGCACTTGCCACAGCTTCAGTTTAGCTTCAAATGATTTCATATTTGAAAACAGTGAGCTGAAAAGCTGGTTGGGACCTTGGAGAAACATTCAGTTCTGAGAGGTACTTGGTAGTGTCCACCATGAAGCCTAAATCACATAGCCTCTGGCTATCACTGAGTTCAATCACTGAGGTTTGCCCTTCATCTCCATGATCTGCTTTACTTCTTCCCTCAAGTTGTAGAAGCATAGAAGCATATCTGCGTGACTTAGCCACTGCACCTCATAATGGTAAACCAGGTCTCCATACTCTGACTCAAGCTCACTCAGTAGCTCTTTAAACTGGCGGCTGTTAAGTCCTCTGCTTTTAATGAAGTTGATGGTGGAAACAACAGTAGTCATCATATTATTGAGCTTCAGGGAATGTGCACACAGGCTCTCTTGGTGTATGATACAGTGGCACACAACCAACTCATTTGGATCCAGACTGAGACAACTCATTTCTTTTTTAACTAATGCAGTCAATCCTTTCTGTGTGCCAACCATGGCTGGGGCTCTGTCTGTAGCCAGTTCACTTAGCTTCTCAAACTGCAGGTCAAATTTGTTCATAGCCAAAACAACTTGCTCAAACAAATCCTCACCTTTGGTAGTGCCATGCATGGCTTGCAAAGACAGCATTTCCTCCCGTGTATCAAACTCAGCTGTAATCCCATGCACAAAAATGGCGATTTGGGCAGTATTTGTGATGTCTGTTGTCTTGTTGCAGGCTAAAGAGAAAAACTTAAAATCCCTCGCAGTATCCTTCAGTGTTTTCTCAATGTCTTGTGCCATGTCAGTAATCCGATTGGAGACGGTTCTTCGAGACAAACTGACACTTTGGAAAAGTTTCACTTTGTCCGGTGTGAGCAGTTCTGCGGTAGTGACAAGGCACTCCTTCACAAACTCCCCTTCTGAAAGTGGTATTTTTGTATTTAATAACTACATTTACCTTTAGCAGATCCTTATCCAGAAGTGCTTTTTAGTCTGTATAAAAAAACATATCCTCCTGAAAGTTTGCTAAGTCAGGGACTAACTGTACCTTCAGTCTAAAGTTCCTGTTAGGGAGGTTAGTACAGTCAGAAAAGAAAACACAAGACAAGGATAAAATTTTTAAATAGAGACACAAAGTGCTTAGTAAAAACAGCCAGGAAGAATTAATTCCACCACTGAAGTGCCAGCACAGAGAAGACTCTTGATGCAGGTCTTCCGTGTACCCTGAGAGGCTCCAGCTGAGCAGTGCTAGAAGCTCAAAAGGAATGTGGTGTGTTATGACCTTGAGTCATAATATGTACTATTGTTTGCTTACTTTTTGTTGTTGCTGTTTTCCCTCCCTGCCTGGGGGGGGGGGGGGGGGGGGGGGGGGGGGGGGGGGGGGGTTCATATGTTCCTGTGATTTTTCTTTAAGGATTTTCAGTTGTAGGTGGCAACAGCTGATTGGACCATGGTTGATTGCACCAGTTTTAAATGCTCTTTGGAGATGCTGGATGTGCTTTACTTTCTCCTGATTTCCAACAGGACTGTGTGTTAACTGATTATTGTGCGTAAATTGTGAACATTGTAACTACTTTCTTAAAGCAGTCCAGGTAACTGTAGGGATAAGAAGCCCTTTTTGGCTGCATGCTATTTTTCTCCTGTTTATGTTAGGGAGTCAGGTAAGATCCCTGTATTTTCTTTTGTTTTCCTTTGTTGTCCAGGTGAGTTAGAAGACATTTAACAGTTTTTTTTTTTTTGTTATCTTAGGCCATGCTCACCCTGACACTAATTTACCTTTACTGAAATAAAGTTCTATTTTAGACTGCAATTGACTGGTACTGGTTGTCCTTGGGAGTGGGGAATGGGGAAGTCATTTTTTTAATGCTATGCTCAGGTTTCCCCTAGGCTGGGGCATAACAGGTGCAGCGTGGGGTATGATAAGTGCTATATACAGTGGCATACAAAAGTTTGGGCACCCTTGCTGAAAATGTCTGTTACTGTGAATTGTTAAGTGAACAGAAGATGAACTGATCACCAAAAGGCATAAGGGTAAAGATGACACATTTCTTTAATATTTTCCACAAGATTACATTTTTATTTCCACCATTTACAGGTGTAAAATACCAAAAAATGAAAAGGACCTGAAACAAAAGTTTGGGCACCTGGTCAGTACTTAGTAACACCCCCTTTGGCAAGTATCACAGCTTGTAAACACTTTTTGTAGCCAGATAATAATCTTTCAGTTCTTACTTGGGGGATTTTCGTGCATTCGTCCTTGCAAAAGGCTTCCAGTTCTACAAGTTTCTTGGGCTGTCTTGCATGCACTGCTCTTTTGCGATCTATCCACAGATTTTCAATGATGTTTAAGTCAGGGGACCTTCAGCTTGTGCCTCTTGAGGTATTCCATTGTAGATTTTGAGGTGTGTTTTGGATCATTGTCTTACTGTAGGACCCATCCTCTTTTTTAACTTCAATTTTTTTTACAGCTGGTGTGATGTTTGCTTCCAGAGTTTGCTGGTATTTATTCGAATCCACACTGTAAAAAATGTCCGTAGAATTAACAGTGAATTTATGTAAAATCATGACAAAAAAAAACTGTAAATACAAAAACAATGAAGCAGTGTGTAATTTACATCAATATACTGTAAAACTCCTAACCAAATACCACTGTTAACTTAACAGTAAGAATATGTTGAATTGATCATATTTTTTTGTAGAATTTACAAATTGTTGTAGTTTAAACACAGACCAACTGTAATACTAAAACAGAATGTGATAGTTAAAATTACATCATTGCCCTGTTAAAAAAATTTCAGTAGAGGCTCTCCGGCACATTTCGTAAAACTCTAAATCAAATAAAATATCTGTTGGGGGTGTCGTGGCTCAGGTGGATAAGGCGCCACACCATAAATCCGGGGACCTGGGTTTGATTCCGACCCGAGGTCATTTCCTGATCCCTCCCTGTCTCTCTTCTGCTCATTTCCTGTCTCTACACTGTCCTATCCAATAAAGGTGAAAAAAGCCCAAAAAATAAAATATCTGTCTAGTAGATCATTTTGGAGCCACAAAAACCAATGTTCATGCAATCATTGTTTATTGTACAATGAATATCTGTAAAATTAACAGTTATATATTGATTATTGTACATTGAATACCTGTAAAATTTACATTTAGTTATCATTAATTGTACATGGAATCCCAGTGAAATGTACAAGTTATTCTGTAATGTTGTTTACATTTCACTGTATTTTTAACAGGATTATTCTGGCAACCACAGCTGCCAGTATTTTTCCGTAAAAACAATGGATTTTTTTTTTTTTTTTACAGTGCATGCTTCCCTTGACCAATGAAATGTGCCCTGTGCTACTGGCTGCAACACAACCCCAAAGCATGATTGAGCCACACCCATGCTTAAGAGTTGGAGAGGTGTTCTTTTCCTGGAATTTGGCACCCTCTTTTCTCCAAACATACTTTTTGGCACATTGTGGCCAAAAAGTTCTATTTTGATTTCATCAGTCCACAGGACTTGTTTCCAAAATGCATCAGGCTTGCTTATCTAAGTTCATTTGCAAACTCCAGACACTGAATTTTGTGGCTTGGACACAGGAAAGGTTTTCTTCTGATGACTCTCTCATGAAGGTCATATTTTTTCAGGTGTTGCTGCATAGTAGAACAGTGCACCACCACTCCAGGTTCTGCTAAATCTTTCTGAAGGTCTTTTGCAGTCAAACAAGGGTTTGCCTTTCTAGCAATCTAATGAGCAGTTCTTTCAGAAAGTTTTCTTCATCTTCCAGACCTCACCTTGATCTCCACTGTTTCTGTTAACTGCCATTTCTTAATAACATTACGATCTGAGGAAACAGCTACCTGAAAACACTTTGCTATGTTCTTGTAGCCTTCTCCTGCTTTGTGAACATCAATTATTTTATTATTCAGAATGCTAGGGAGTTGCTTAGAGGAACCCATGGCTGTTGATTTTAGGGACAAATTTGAGGAGTCAGAGAATTTATACAGCTTTGAAATCTGCATCATCTGACCTTTCCTCATTAAGAATTTGAACAAGCCACAGCTCAATGAGTTAATTAAGGTCTGGAACCTTGGTAAAAGTTACCTGAGAACCCAAATGTATTAGGGTGCCCAAACTTTCGCATGGTGTTCCTTTTCTTTTTTCACTCTCCAATTGTACAAAACAGAAATAATACCCAAATCTTGCATAAAACGCTGAAATGTCTCATCTTTACCTTTATGCCTTTTGGTGATCAGTTCATCTTCTGCTCACTTAACTATTCACAGTAACAGACATTTTCAGCAAGGGTGCACAAACTTTTGCATGCCACTGTAAGTGTGATTAAGCAGTTGACCAAAATGGGTCTGTTCTTGGCTTTGAGGGCAAGCACCACTGTTTTATGCAGCAGCTACAGAGAGGCAGTGGAAGGAGTATATGTGTACAGTGTGGGAGAACTTGTGGAGGTTGAAAGCAAATCGTGTAGCTAAATACTTTATCAGTTGCAAAAAGTTGAATGGTGGCCAGAAGCAGACCTCCAGGAGTGTGTTGCAGTAGTCCAGTCTTGAAATGATCAGGGACTTGAACATGCACCTGAGTGGCCTCTGTGGATAGAAGTGGTGAGATCATCCTGATGTTGTAAAGGACAACCAACTGTCCTTCTCACTTCATGTCACTAGATTGACTTGCTTTTACATGCATAAGCAAGTCAATCTAGTGACATGAAGTGAGAAGGACAGTTGGTTGTCCACCATTACCCCAAGATTGTCTTGATGATGGATGGAGAAATCTGAGAGTTGTGCAGGCATTTCCATGGCACATGCAGTAGCTCCATGTTGAGGGTCATCAGCATAGTAGTGATATGAAAACCCATGTGAGGATATGACCTCATGGCAAAAACAGAAAATGACCCAGCACTGAGCCTTATTCCCATAAGTGTACGGACCAGTAGAGTGTCTGTATGGAGCTGATGTGGATCCCCTCTGTCACCTGATATGACCATTTGTCCAGGTAAGAAGCAAGCAATTGCTATGCTGTGCCATGAATTCCAAGAGAATGGACAAGAGAATCTTGGGATTGACTATGTTAAAGGCTGGTGAAAGGTCAAGGAGAATGAGAACTGAGGACAGTTTGGCTGATCTAGTGACATGAAGCTTCACAGTAACAACTGCAAGAGCAGTTTTCATGGAGTGTGCTGCTTTGAAGCCAGACTTCCTGTTCTGATCATGGAGATCATTCTAAAGAAATTTTTGCTAACTTGTTTTGGTAATGCTAATGTTGCTCATGCTAGAGTTATGAATAAATTTGTAGGTGACCAAGCAGCATGTTTGTATTAAAGGTCTGAGGAAGAAATGGTGAAGTTCATGCAGCTGATGAACTCCATCTGGAATGTCTGTGGCCGAGATGTGATCAGTGCCTTCAACCTCTCTCAGTTCAGGAGCATCTGCGATCTTGGAGGTACAGCTCAAAAACTCTCTTGGAACACTGGTCATGGACACAATCACTGTAAATAGCTTGACTTAGGAGTGACTTCCTAAGGCAAGATTATTTTAAATGGAACCATTGAGTTTACTACCAAGACTTTAAATCTGTTCTAGTGGAGAGATGTCCCCATCATCTCTGTCCAACTTACCTCCTTTGCTCAGAAGGGATGACAAATTAATGATGTCAGTCTTTTTTTTCTGCTACATTAAAATTGTAACAAGACTAATCAGTAATACAAGTCCAAAATCGGATGAAAGCAGCACAGATGATCGAATGGATGATGGTACTGGACGTCACATACATTTATCCTATTCTGCTCTATTTACACACAAAATATAGATGTCTCAGATGTGAATAATGTTAAATAGGCTGGAAGAGATCAGCTGAGTAATATAATATATTGGGGTTTGAGTAATATAATTTGAGTAATATATTGGTGATTTAATATAATATATTGGTGATTTAATTTTATCAGTTTGGTTATTGGTTTAGTTTTATTTTGCAAAGTATGAAAATTACTGTGGTGGTGACAGTGTACCTAATGTTCCAAAGACTTCCTTTCCAAGTGTACAGGGTGTATTGTCCCCTGTATTTTACTGCATTTTGTATGATACAGTAAACATAATACAGCTCTGGAAAAACTTAAAAGACCACTGCAAAATTCAGTTTCTCTGGTATTACTATATATACAGTAATGTGTTTGAGGAACATGAACTTTTTAAATTAATTTTTTATTCCATAAACTACTGACAATGTTTCCCTCAATTTCACAAAAATATTGTCAGAGCATTTCATTGCAGAAAATAACTAGTCAAAATAACAAGAAAGATCAAGTGTTTTCAGACCTTGAATAATGCATGGAAATCAACATCATAGATCATGTTCAGTTTTAAACATAATACTAATAAGTTTGATATGAGTTCAGAAATCAGTACTTGGGAGTAACCCTGACATTTAATCACAGCTTTCATGCATCTTGATATGCTCTCCGTCTGTCTTTCACATTGCTCTTGGGTGACTTTTTGTCACTCCTGGCACAAAACTTCAATCAGCTCAGCTTTGAAGAACTTTATTCATCACATGTACACTTGTGAAATTCCTCTCTGCTTTTGCACTGCTTTGAAGCAGTGAACACACGTGTGCACACACCTGGGGAGCAGTTAGGGTTTGGTGCCTCGCTCAAGGGCACCTCAGCCTAAGACCACCCTATATTAACCTAACATGTCTTTGAACTTTGGGGAAAACCGGAGCACCCGGAGGAAACCCATGCAGACACAGGGAGAACATGCAAACTCCACATAGAAAGGCTCCTGTCAGCTGCTGGGCTCGAACCCAGAACTGTCTTGCTGTGAGATGACTGTGCTAACCACTACACCACTGTGCTGCCTGTTTGATGACTTGTGACCATCCATCTTCCTCTTGATTACATTCCAGAAGTCTTCAATGGGGTTCAGGTCTGGAGATTGGGCTGGCCATGACAGCATCTTGATCTCGTGGTCCTCCATCCACACCTTGATTGACCTGGCTGTGTGGCATGGAGCATTGTCCTGCTGGAAATCCCAATCCTCAGAGTTGGGGAACATTGTCAGAGTGGAAGGAAGGAAGTTTTCTTTCAGGATAACATTGTACAGGGCTTGATTCATATGTCTTTCACAAACACAAATCTGCCCCATTCCAGCCTTGCTGAAGTTCTCCCAGATCATAACCAATCCTCCACCAAATTTCACAATGGGTGTGAGACACTGGCTTGTAGGCCTCTACAGGTCTCCATCTGACTATTAGGTGACCAGGTGATGGGGAGAGGCTGAAAATTGGACTCCTCAGAGATGACCTTATTCCAGTCCTCCATGGTCCAATCCTTATGACCTTTATCAAACTTCAGCCTTTGATGATGGGATCCCCCCCAGCTTTGCATGACTTCAACCCTGCCCAGAGCACCACTGCTTCGAATCATCCTTGCCATGCACTTGACCCCAGCTGCCGTTTGCCATTCTTTTTGTAGGTGGTTTGTCATCCTACGGTTGTTGAGTGACATTTGAAGGAGCTGATGATCATCCTGGTCAGTGGAGTTGTTTTCACTCTCTGCCAGTGTGTAACTTTTGTTCCCAATGTCTGCTGCTTGACCTTGTTCTTATGAACTGTCATCTTTGAAATTTTGAGGATGGAGAAGCAACGTGATGCTCACTGTATCCCTCTCCCAGTAAAGCCAGAATTGAACCCTTTTTCTCACTCAACTTTTCTTTTTAACTCTTTTGGCATGATAAATAGATTTTTGTATTCCAATTAAATGTAATGTACTACTAGCACTGTTTTTGCGATCCAAACTGGTCCTATTGCAAGTGGATAGTGAGGACCACAGCAGTGTTTTTTTTTAATATATATATATATATATATATATATATATATATATATATATATATATATATATATATATATATATACTGTATATATATGATCACAGGTTTTACTCAAATTAGGGTGGTGTAAAAATGAGTACACCCCACAACAAAAACTACATCTAGTACTTTGTATGGCCTCCATGATTAATGACAGCACCAAGTCTTCTAGGCATGGAATGAACAAGTTGGTGACATTTTGCAAAATCAATCTTTTTCTGTTCTTCAACAATGACTTGAATGGACTGGTGACTGGATGGAGAGTGATGCTCAACTTGTCTCTTCAGAATTCCCGAAAGAAAATAATTTCTTTACACCACAAAGGTGAAGGCTACAAGATGATCAGCAAAGCTTTACTTATCAGTCAGAATACTGTAGCAAAAGTGGTACAAACATTTAAGAAAGATGGAACTGCAACCATCTCACGGAGATGTCCAGGTCGTCCATGGAAGTTAACACCTTGACAGGAGCGTCTTCTGATGAGAAGGGTTGAAGAAAATTAGCATGCAAGTTCACTGCAGTTATCTAAAGAAATAGAAAGCCAAACTGGGGTGACTATTTCTCATGACACAATACGGTGTACACTGCAGAGGAATGGCATGCATGGATGCTGTCCACGAAAGAAGCCTCTCCTAAAGCCCAGGCACAAAAAAGCCTGCTTAGAGTTTGCCAGGGCCCATGCTGACAAAGATGAAGGCTACTGGGACTCTATACTCTGGAGTGATGAAACAAAGATAAATGCTTTTGGAACTGATGGCTTCAAAACTGTATGGCGTCGCAAAGGTGAGGAATACAAAGAAAAATGCATGGTGCCTACAGTGAAACATGGTGGTGGCAGTGTCCTTATGTGGGGCTGCATGAGTGTTGCTGGTGTCGGGGAGCTGCATTTCACTGATGGCATCATGAATTCACAGATGTATTGCTCTATACTGAAAGAGATGCTACCATCACTCCGTGCCCTTGGTTGTTGTGCACTTTTCCAACATGACAATGATCCTAAACACATCTAAAGCCGGACGTACGATTTTTTTGGCTGTGCAATTTTTGACGTTTCCCAAATCGCTGCATTTTTTTTGTTCATGGAGAAAGACGCACGTTGGCCATAAATTTGCCTTGCAACCTGAAAAAAACGTAAGCACCCGTAGAGTTTGTTTGACATGACAAAGAACCTCTGCGGCCGGTCTGCGGCCAGTCTACGACTCGAAAATCAGCACGTCACACGCGCGCCCTCCGTGCATTTCACGCGCGCCCTCCGTGCGTTTTTTTGCACGTAGACCGGCCGTAGGAGCACGTACGGCCGGTTGTGACCGAGGCTTAAGGCCACTGTTGGATTTCTGAAGAACAGGGTGAAAGTGATTCAGTGGCCAAGTACGTCTCCTGATCTGAACCCAATCGAACACCTATGGGGAATTCTGAAGAGACAAGTTGCGCATCACTCTCCATCCAGCATCCAGTCACTAAAAGAGGTTATTGTTGAAGAATGGAAAAAGATTGATTGTTGCAAAATGTCGCCAACTTGTTCCATGCCTAGAAGACTTGGTGCTGTCATTAATCATGGAGGCCATACAAAGTACTAGATGTAGTTTTTGTTGTGGGGTGTACTCATTTTTGCACCACCCTAATTTGAGTAAAACTGAAAAAGTGTAATCTAAGTTTATATTATTAACCTTACTTTCATGTTATAAGTTATCTTTTCAACATTTTGGAAATTTTGTGTTCATTGAGATTGAAAAGTAACATTTTAAACAAAGGGGATGTACTCATTTACGCTGAGCACTGAGATATAAAATTATGCACACAATTTTATCCAAAAAAAAAAAAAAAATGCACACATACCCAGAGCAGTGGGCAGCTATGCTACAGTGCTTGGGGAGAAGTTGGTGCCTTGCTCAAGGGCACTTCAGCCCAAACTCAGGCCATGACACCCCATGTTAACTGTATGTCTTTTGAACTGTGGGGTAAACTGGAGCACCTGGAGGAAATGCATGCAGACATGGGAAGAACATGCAAACTCCACAGAGAAAGGCCCCCCTGTTGAGCTGGGCTCAAACCCAGAACCTTCTTGTTGTGAGGCAACAATGCTGCCCCCATTAAGTAAAATGAGGTGTTTGTATTGAAATTCCAGCACACACTGGAATAAACTGGCTGCCATACATTGAAATGCTAATTTAAGGGGAAAAAATTAAGTGGTCTCTTAGTTTTTTCCGGAGTTGTGTGTTCTATATTATAAAATAGCATTATGAATAATTCAATAACTACTTGTTTTTCAGGCTGCAGTGGGGCTCTGGCCAAGCACTGTGTGTCGATTTACCCAACATGCAAAGTCACCATTTTTGATTTGCCGAAAGTCATAAAAGTGTGTCGTGATCACTTCCTGTCTGAGGAGAATGAGGGAATATTATTCCATGAAGGTAGAGGATAGTTACATATCGAAATAATTGCTTGAAAAGGGAATGATATTTTGAAGTGCCATCAATGACAGTTTGTTTGTATGATGACTATGTAAGGAATAAAGCACACAGTGTTCACTGTTATAGGAAAATAATCAACACGAATGTGAAAAGATAATGTATGAGAATGCACATTAATATAAACCTGTGATTTACGGCGGCACTGCTGTGAAAACTTCTGTTATAGAGAATTAAACACCTTCTGACCAATCAGAATGCAGAGCTCAACAACGGTGTGGTGTGATGAAATGTATCATTTAACTGATTATTGGACCGTTCTTTATCACAGTTTACTGGCTAAAGTAAGATTGTGTGCATGTAGGAGACTTTTTTAAGGATGAACTTCCTGAGGCTGATCTCTACATCCTGGCAAGGATTCTGCATGATTGGACAGATGACCGATGTATAGAGCTGCTGAACAAAGTTTACCAAGCTTGCAGGCCAGGTACGTACGTGTGCGCGCGCGCACGCACACACACACAACCATCATTACTATCCTCAGAGAACAGTCTTGGTCTGCAAAACCACCGACTGGATAAATCCAATAATGTGTGTGTGTGTGTGTGTGTGTAGGAGGTGGCGTATTAGTGATCGAGTCCCTCCTTTATGAAGACAACAGCGGTCCTCTCTCCACTCAGCTCTACACACTCAACATGCTTGTTCAGACAGAGGGTCAAGAGCGAAAAGCATCGGAGTACACACACCTGCTCAACACCGCTGGGTTCAGGGACACACATGTCCACATCACAGGGAAACTCTACCACAGCATCCTTGCACGCAAATAGAGAATAACATATACAAACAAAGAGACAGATCATGTTTTGCCAACAGTACAAAACAGATTTGTGCTCAGTTTCTTTAAAGAACATTAAAAACAGCTTTAACTATCTTATTCTTCATCCTTTGCTTTCTAAATAAATACTTTTCTTTTGCTTTGCTAACCAGGTAGCTAGAAACTACCCAACACACTTTGGCTAGCCAGTTACTGTGAGCTAACGTTATATAGTGTATATTTCAGCATAGCTCACTTGGTTAGTTATTAAGCGTAATTGCTCAAATGTGTTCCTCAGATATATAAATGGTCATATTAGTTGTCCATGTAAAAAAGTAGACATGTAAAAAAGGTGAGTTGTAAAAATAATTTTTCAAATCACTTCTCACCAAACACTAAGTTGGGTTTTTTATTTTTATTTTATTTTTTTTAATGACTTGAGTGAATTATTACTCTAGTGGCAATACTTTTTACTGAGGGTAGTAGTATTTGTAGTCTTTACATCATTGGCATTAATTTATGTATTTGGAAAACTCGTTCTCTCAAAATGGCAATGAGCCACTTGAAAGAGTCGACTCATTGGCGACTCACTGTAAGAGTTGGAATTCTCAGCTAGTTGGGGATATACGGGTTACATACGTAACCTTTCTGATTTTTCCTGAATGGCCAAACAACCTAACAAATTCTCTGACAAGTTAATATTTACATTTAAAAAATATTCAGTTAAGAGGGAATTAGTATTTGAATGGAAACTGTATGGCATTGTGAATGAGGCTTATATGAAGATTAACTTGAACAGCTGATATAAACAGTGGGGCTCTGCATCAACTGCCCCATAGGCAAGTCACCATCACTATTATTATTAACATGGTAATGTGACTTACATGATGATTACACACACACAGCACAATCCCACAGATCTCTTACTGACATTAAGGTCACTGATATATATATATATATAGAACTGTGTAAGACAGGATGAGCCGGTATGGTGAGATTTCATAATTTGTGTCTAAACCCCATTCATTTTTAGTGTCTGACTAAGCAACACTTTTAATAAACATCTACCTGGCAAAAAAAAAGTACTTAATTACTGCACTTCTTAAGAATTATTTGGGAGGATTTGTGCTTTAGCCTGCGACCCTGTAGAACAGGATAAACTGGCTAGAGATAATGAGATGAGATTTGTGCTTTACTCAAGATTTACTGAAACTGAAAACTTAATTCTTGCTCATGTGAATTTACAGGAGATGAACACATACTTCTCTGTGTTTTGACTGTTTCAAAACATGGACAAGTATGTTCGCAAAGCCATAGAATTAAGCAAGTCCAGTTGCTCTCTTTTACCACCCAGTTTACTATGACCTGGATGACTGAGAATCTTCACAGACATGTTTACATTTTCTGACCCTCATTTTGATTCTTTCTTGAAATAAATGCTTAAAATGAGTAAAATAATCTGCCAATCGAGCAAGACTCAATTTTATTATTTCATTTCATTGATGCTTCTTCCTAGTCACATGACCAAGCAGTGCTTTATTGTGGAAAGTTTTGTTTGTTTGGGTATTGATGTGAAAATTTCAGACAGCATGTTTTCACTACTTAAAAACTTTTATATATAAACAAATGACAATAATTATACAAACACATTAATGAAGTTTAAAAGGGTAAAAACTCAAAACTATTGACAACTCGCTTTGGACTAGAGGACATACAACACACAGGAAAGAACATAGAAATCAGGATATTTGTTTGTTCATTTTTAATTCTATGGCTTTGCAACATTAAAAAATAAACTGATGAACTGACATTAAAAACAGACAACTATGTGCACCATTATGTAAATATTTAATACTATTGCTACAATCTGTGTTAAACGTGCATTAAATCATGAAGAAAAAAAAAGTGGCAAAGATTAAAATCTTCATCAAAAAAATAGTCTAAATTCATGAAAAAGAAACTTTTTTTGGATTGGTTTTATCTTTGGGTGTTTGTTGCTCATTGCTAGCTCAAGACATTTCCTGATAGGTCTCAGGCTACTACTGGGGAAAAAGTTGTCCAACTAAAGTTACAATTGAGCAGAGTCAACAACAACTTATTCAACAGGTTTGCAGTCTCCATCCTTCACCACCTTGATAGTCTTGTTTTGCTTCCTGTAGAGGGAAAAAAACATTTAAAAGCTCCATGGAGAATTATGAACCTCAAAAACCTGAGGAAAATGAGGACTTTATATTATAATTGAAAGTACATTTCCTGAATTAGAGACTTTATATAATCTAAGACGAACCATAAACAAATTGGGAACCATGCTGTTATCTCTTTTAGCTCCAATGAAGGGAAGTTGTAAAACTACAGCATGCAAAGACATTCTATACAATTGTGTGCTTCCGACTTTGTGGCGACGCTGTGTTGAAGAAGCACATATGGGTCACATACTTTTAGCCCTATAGTATTTTATCATTCCTTAACTCCTCACTGTACCTGCTTTCCATGCACAGCACACACTCATTTGAGTAGGCTGTGCCATCATCACCGCACACTGGTATAAATTCACGTGTACACACATCAGTTACATAGTTCTGGCAGTTGGCCTATATTAAAAAAAAAAAAAATCAATCATGACACACTTTTACCAACAATTTGCCAAGTCAAAGCATTTGATTATGTTCATTTACATTGGCACATGGTGCAGTCACCTACAACATTTGCATACTACCTCTCTGGGTGTGGTAGTGGTGCCGTCGTCTGCTGCTGTGAAGGCTGAATGATGAGAAACAAAAGAGAAAATAGACTCAAATCACATGACAAGAAATGACAATGCAAATATGAACAGAATGGAGATGAGTGACAAGTATCTTGCTATGATTAAAGGGGCTGTCTTACCCTTCCCAGAATCTGCTGGTGATATTCCAAAAATAATATGCAACAATTCAGTGTGACACCTAAGCCATAGATCTTAAATTGTAATGTGAAATTGAAGATATTTAGTCAAAGTATGTATATTTTTCATTCTTTTGACTATTTTGTTTTCATATGGTTATTCTTTTGTAATGGACCTGAATCAGTCTCAGCCATCTTATGGGCATCAGCGAAGGAAAGAAAAGTAAGGCATATTGTGTTCAAAGCTTCCATATTATAAACATATATATTGTGTTTGAAGCACAACAATGAAGAAAAAGCTTGAGATGACTTTCTAAGGGATCACAAGCAGTGTGGAGGTTCTGATGCACAGAGAACTAGCAGAGCGAGCAGCTAGACAGTGTTTTCAAAATACAATGACCTGTGTGTAAATAAAAACAATGAATTGGATTCTGGGAAGGGTGAGGTGTGCCCTTTAACTATATACAGTGGTGCTTGAAAGTTTGTGAACCCTTTAGAATTTTCTATATTTCTGCATAAATATGACCTAAAACATCATCAGATTTTCACACAAGTCCTAAAAGTAGATCAAGATGAAACAAAAAAATTATACTTGGTCATTTGTTTATTGAGGAAAAATGATCCAATATTACATATCTGTGAGTGGCAAAAGTATGTGAACCTCTAGGATTAGCAGTTAATTTGAAGGTGAAATTAGAGTCAGGTGTTTTCAAACAATGGGATGACAATCAGGTATGAGTGGGCATACTGTTTTATTTAAAGAACAGGGATCTATCAAAGTCTGATCTTCACAACACATATTTATGAAAGTGTATCATGGCATGAACAAAGGAGATTTCTGAGGACCTCAGAAAAAGCGTTGTTGATTCTCATCAGGCTGGAAAAGGTTACAAAACCTCTAAAGAGTTTGGACTCCACCAATCCACAGTCAGACATGTACACAAATGGAGGAAATCCATTGTTACCTTCCTCAGGAGCGGTCAACCAACAAAGATCACTCCAAAAGCAAGGCATTTAATAGTCGGCGAGGTCACAAAGGACCCCAGCATAACTTCTAAGCAACTGAAGGCCTCTCTCACATTGGCTAATGTTAATGTTCATGAGTCCACCATCAGGAGAACACTGAACAATAATGGTGTGCATGGCAGGGTTGCAAGGAGAAAGCCACTGCTCTCCAAAAAGAACATTGCTGCTCATCTGCAGTTTGCTAAAGATCACGTGGACAAGCCAGAAGGCTATTGGAAAAATGCTTTGTGGACGGATGAGACCAAAATAGAACTTTTTGGTTTAAATGAGAAGCGTTATTTTTGGAGAAAGGAAAACACTGCATTCCAGCATAAGAACCTTATACCACCAGTGAAACATGGTGGTGGTAGTATCATGGTTTGGGCCTGTTTTGCTGCATCTGGGCCAGGACGGCTTGCCATCATTGATGGAACAATGAATTCTGAGTTATTCCAGCAAATTCTAATGGAAAATGTCAGGACTTCTGTTCATGAACTGAATCTCAAGAGAAGGTGGGTCATGCAGCAAGACAACAACCCTAAGCACACAAGTCATTCTACCAAAGAATGGTTAAAGGAGAATAAAGTTAATGTTTTGGAATGGCCAAGTCAAAGTCCTGACTTTAACCCAATCAAAATGTTATGGAAGGACCTGAAGCGAGCAGTTCATGTGAGGAAACCCACCAACATCCCAGAGTTGAAGCTATTCTGTACAGAGGAATGGGCGAAAATTCCTCCAAGCCGCTGTGCAGGACTGATCAACAGTTACCGGAAACATTTAGTTGCAGTTATTGCTGCCAGGGGCGGTCCTGGGGGCAGGCTGACCAGGCAGCCGCCCGGGGCAGCATCACGGGGGGAGGGTGGCACGAGCACGGGCGCGAAAAAAAAAAGGTCCCCCCCCAAAAAAAAGGTCCCCCCCAAAAAAACCCCCCAAAAAAAGATGGGGGGGTGGTGGTGGTGAACATTTTGGATGGGGAAGCCCAATACCAAAGTTGCGCAGGTGACATCATCAGTGTGTATGTGCCTAACTTGTCGTAGCCCCATAATATGCACAATCAATCCCACCAGCGGAACGTTGTACTAGTCATCAAAAAGACTTTACTACCATAGTACCAGGGGCGCAGATATGCTTTTGAACTGGGGGGGACAAAAAACTGGGGGGGACAAAGCTGCCAACAAACCAACCCCAACCCCCGATATGCCTGTCAAACTTGTTGTGGGTAACCATAGCAACCAAGCTCGAGCTCGCAACCTGTGCAGTCTGCGCAGCTCAACCAACCGAATATCAGTCTTTGTTTTGTTTTATGTGAGTTGTTGCAACTATGTATATACTGCTGTGCACCTCAATAAACCGAATGGTAATTAGTCTTTTGATTTTTCCGTGAGGTTTGCCTTATGCAAAGAAAGACAGCATAGACGTTTTTTCCTCCCTATAAGTGGGGGGCACCCGTCCCACCCTCTATCTGCGCCCGTGCATAGTACTACACTATGACGACATTAAGTAATACATTACGACTTGATCATTGCCATTCTGGTAACAGCAAATTTATAATGGGCCGTGTCCGCGACGTACAACACACGACGAGAAATGTTTAAATGACCATGTAAAGCTGTTAACATTCTGTTGGCTAATACAAAGCCCAATGCGGGGGGGGGGGGGGGGGGGGGCACAAGCGCGGGGGCAAAAAAAAAAAAAAAAACGGTCCCACAAAAAAAAAGGTCCCCAAAAAACCCCCCGAAAAAAAAAAACAAGACGGGTGGGGGGTGGGGTGGGGTGGGGGGGGGCAGCAGGGGGTTTCGCCCAGGGAGTAAATCACTCTAAGATCGCCACTGATTGCTGCACAAGGTTCACTGAAAGCAAAAGGTTCACATGCTTTTGCTACTCACAGATATGTAATATTGGATCATTTTCCTCAATAAATAAATTACCAAGTACAATATTTTTGTCTCATTTGTTTAACTGGGTTCTCTTTATCTACTTTTAGGGGTTGTGTGAAAATCTGATGATGTTCTAGGTCATATTTACGTAGAAATCTAGAAAATTCGAAAGGGTTCACAAACTTTCAAGCACCACTGTACATCAAGTACATAGGGAATAAAACATTTGAGGGCGTCCTGCAATGGGAGAACCTTCTGATCAATCAGATTTGGTGACTTAAACAGCAGTGTGAGATAAGCTTTATACTTAGACAAACTTGCTAGAAAGAAAGTAGTGTTACTGTCACCACCACTTCCTGTTTGACCTGTTCCTGTCTCAGTACACTTCATCGCACGCATGCGCACATGATGAATGCTCTCAGAAGAAAGACTCCTATACCCAGACCTTCAAGCAAACACCTTCTGGAGCTTTAATACGTATCTGTAAATACTTAAAACTTTAAAAGCTGCACTACATGCCCCTTTCATTTTCTAGGTAAAAGATACAAAGTGATAAGGACGAGAACACAATAGAAGACAAATAAGTTACCCCACTGATTTATACTTACGTGTCAGTGCAAGTTGTAGCTACTCACCAGTGAAATAGACGAGAACAGAAACACTGATCAGGAAAACCAGCTTCATGGTTTTTCTTTGTTTGTTTGTGTGTGTGAGTGAGAGAGACAGAGCGCGAGAGAGACAGACAGACTCGGGAGAAAAAATATATTACCTCAGGAAGGTGAGCTGTGCATGTAAGTATCAGGTCATGAATACTCCTCCCTCTGTTGTCCCACCCTTCCTTATTCAGAAAAAAAAACCTGTCTAACAAAAAGACATCAACATAAAAGAAACGACAATAAATAAAGAGATTAGAGAATAGTCAGTCTGCAGATTTCCACGAACATTAAATACAGCCTCCAGCCTTGGTTCAGGAGTTTAACCAGCCTGCTGCTGCTGATTTTTCCTGACTCAGAACATTAATCACCTCATAAACAGACTCTTCCTGAATTGGCTCGATTGTGTGGAAAACTTTATGGCATTTATTGACTACAAAAAAAGATTTTGACTCAGTAAGGCACAAAACCCTCTGGAGAGTAATAGAAACAATGGGAGTCTCCAAGTATATAGTCAACTCACTACGCCAGCTGTACAGATGCCAACAGGCAGCAGTGAGAGTGGAGGAGGAGCTGACCGACTGGTTTGAAGTCACAAAAGGTGTGCGGCAGGGATGTCTGGTCTCACCAATCTGTTTTACTTTATATTCTGAAGCAGTGATGAGAGAATCTGCAGGCGAACTCTCGTTGACACCAATCCATATCAATGGGAGGACCATAAACAACCTAAGATTTGCAGACAACATCATCCTATTAGCTACTTCACCGGAGAGACTTCAAGAGCTGCTGGACCTAGTAAATACCGTGTCCATGGAGTACAGTCTGGAGATCAGCACTAAGAAAACCAAGGTCATGGCAACAACAAAACAACCTACAGAATTGAAGGTCTGCTGCCAGGGGGTCCTGCTGGAACAGGTGTCAACCTTCAAGTACCTGGGTGCCATTATTGACGAAATAGCTGGAAGCAGTCACGAGGTTAGTGCACGCTTAGGAGCAGCGCAGGCAGCCCTTAGTTCCC
The DNA here is from genome assembly GCF_027579695.1 of Neoarius graeffei. Taxonomy (NCBI): domain Eukaryota; kingdom Metazoa; phylum Chordata; class Actinopteri; order Siluriformes; family Ariidae; genus Neoarius; species Neoarius graeffei. The sequence goes on from NC_083577.1 coordinate 14,693,869, forward strand.
TGGAGGATATCTGGAAGGACAGAGCCTTAAGGATGTCCACCAAGCTGAGGGTGCTGAAAGCCCTGGTCTGGCCCGTAGTGATGTACGGCTGCAAAGCATGGACACTTCACGCTAAGGATACTCAGAAGATCCAAGCCTTCGAGATGAAGTGCTACAGGAAGCTACTAAGGGTCAGCTGGACAGAACATTGCACCAACATCTCAGTTCTGGAAGAGATGGGGATGGAAAGAACACTCCTAACCATGGTAAAAAGACGGAAGCTCCAGTACTTTGGACATGTCACCAGAGCCCAGAACATTTTAACCCACATCCTGCAAGGAAAGATCTGTGGCACCAGAAGCAGTGGGAGGCCACGCAGGAGATAGGGAGACGACATCAGGGACTGGACAGGCAGGACATTATCAGACTGTACGCAGAGGGCTAAGGACAGGACAGGATGGAGGAAGCTTGTGCTGGAAGCTACCATAGTCCCTGACCCTCAACAATGAGGATGGGACAAGGTGAAGGTAAAGGGTGTGGAAAACACTAGAATGTGGAGTCCAGGATCAGGTATGGGAATTTAACCCTGTTTTTGCTTGAGGTTTATTGCAAATTCTTAAAAAAAAAAGTGTAAAAAATGTTGAATGTTTTGCATGTTCTGTGAATAATAATAATAATAATAATAATAATAATAGGGGCGGGCGGCACGGTGGTGTAGTGGTTAGTGCTGTCACCTCACAGCAAGAAGGTCCAGGTTCGAGCCCCGTGGCCGGCGAGGGCCTTTCTGTGTGGAGTTTGCATGTTCTCCCCGTGTCCGCGTGGGTTTCCTCCGGGTGCTCCGGTTTCCCCCACAGTCCAAAGACATGCAGGTTAGGTTAACTGGTGACTCTAAATTGACCGTAGGTGTGAATGTGAGCGTGAATGGTTGTCTGTGTCTATGTGTCAGCCCTGTGATGACCTGGTGACTTGTCCAGGGTGTACCCCGCTTTTCGCCCGTAGTCAGCTGGGATAGGCTCCAGCTTGCCTCCGACCCTGTAGAACAGGATAAAGCGGCTAGAGATAATGAGATGAGATGAGATAATAGGGGCAAAGCCAGAAAAATTGTGGTGGGGGGAGGACCCCAGAAGCTCTGCAGTTTTGAAATGCCCAGAGATGCATTTTGAGCTGTCAGAGACATGTTGTAAATGAAATTTCTTAAAGCTAGACAGCCTTTCAATTTCATAAAATTGGTGAAATTTAGTTCTTTCTGAAATTTGGTCATTGTGATAGATCTTTATTTTTGTAATATCTTACAAAATATCAGGCCATTCTGTGGCTGGGAAGTTATTTAATTTGAGGGGATTCCCTCGCAAAGAACGTGCATGAAATTGTTCGCTTCTTGCAGTCAAGCAGACAGAGGAAGTCCGCATGCACATGCGCAGGTATACCTTCTTCTGGTATCCACAGTGTTGCATTACTGCCATCTACAGGTTTACCTTGACCGTGTACTGACAGTTACATCATTGTGTTGCTAAATGAACAGCCGATCACACTGAGGTGCTCACTGACTGCCGATATTCATTAGGGTGCTTGCAAAGCGAGCACACTATTGTTCTCCGATTGTTTATTAGTATTATTAGTGTGCTTGCAAATTGAGCACACTATTGTTCTCCGAGGGCGGCACGGTGGTGTAGTGGTTAGCGCTGTCGCCTCACAGCAAGAAGGTCCGGGTTCGAGCCCCGTGGCCAGCGAGGGCCTTTCTGTGCGGAGTTTGCATGTTCTCCCCGTGTCCGCGTGGGTTTCCTCCGGGTGCTCCGGTTTCCCCCACAGTCCAAAGACATGCAGGTTAGGTTAACTGGTGACTCTAAATTGACCGTAGGTGTGAGTGTGAATGGTTGTCTGTGTCTATGTGTCAGCCCTGTGATGACCTGGCGACTTGTCCAGGGTGTACCCCGCCTTTCGCCCGTAGTCAGCTGTAGTGTGTAGCCGTAGTGCGACCCTGTAGAACAGGATAAAGCGGCTAGAGATAATGAGATGAGATGAGTTCCCCGATGCATTTATTAGTGTGCTTGTAAAGCGAGCACACTATTGTTCTCCGACGCATTTATTATTGGGGGCCAAGCAGCGAAGCTGCAAAGGCACCCATAGTGATTCTATTGTTGGGGGCCAAGCAGAAAAGCTGCGAAGGCACCTATAGTGTTTCTATTGTTTCTTCTTATTAGGGGCCAAGCAGCGAAGCTGGCGAAGGCCCCTAATGTGTTTGTAGGTTTTCTTATTATTGGGGGCCAAGCAGCGAAGCTGGCGAAGGCCTCTAATGTGTTTGTAGGTTTTCTTATTATTATTGGGGGCCAAGCAGAAAAGCTGGTGAAGGCCCCTAATGTGTTTGTAGGTTTCTTATTATTATTATTTTTGGGGGCCAAGCAGAGAAGCTGCGAAGGCTCCCATAGTGTTTCTACTGTTTCTTCTTATTATTCAACGTTCTTCCGCCTCTGCAAGTCTATGGCAGCCCATAGAACCGTCTAGTAAAAAGTTGTGAAATTTTGCACACTGATTCTAGACAGTCTCAACATTACTCTCAGCAAATTTCAGGCCTCTCCTTTAAAACCTCTAGCGCCACCAACAGGTCAAAGTTGCAGGTACATTTCTGCTTGTAACTTTTGAACCGTTGGTCCGATTTTCAAAAAATTGGTATCCCTGTAATCCTCGGGCCAAGACGAATCCAACGGACCCCATGACGTCATTTTCCGCCCATATAGTTTTCCCGCCATTTTGAATTTTGTCAAAATCAGTTAAAACGCATCAACTCCCTCAATTTTTGACCAAATTTTCCCAGACTTGGTTGATAGCATAAGTGGACCAAGCCGCACAAAAGTTATGCTCAGTGTTTTGAATTTCACAAGCGTTTGGCCGTGGCAGCCAATCAAATTTGGCTGCGCAGATGCGAAACAGGAAGTGTGCTCATATCTCTGCCACCCTTTGGCATATCTTAACGAAACTTCGTGGCATGATGCCCCACCCCTCCACAAACGCCCATAAAAGATTTGGAATAAATTTGCCGCTAGGGGGCGCTATAACTAGGAAAAATGACTTTTGGCTCATCTCATGATGCGTTTGGGGGAGAAACAAAATTCCACTATCTCTGGAATCCTTGGGTCAGGACAAATCCATCGTACCCTATGACGTCATGTTCTGAGTTGAGGATTTTCCGCCATTTTGAATTTTGTTAAAATCAATGAAATTCTATGGCAACCCATAGAACCGTCTGACGAGAGGTTGTGAAATTTGGCACACTGATTCTAGGCTGCCTCAAGGTTCTTCTCAGCAAATTTCAGCTCACCACCTCAAACTCTCTAGCGCCACCAACAGGTCAAAGTTGGAAGTACATTTCGGCTTGTTACTTTTGAACCGTACGTCCGATCGTCAAAATCTTAGTATCTCTGGAGTCCTTTGGTCAAATCGAATCCAAATCGCCCTCTCGTCATATTCCACCTGGTAGATTTTCCGCCATTTTGAATTTTGTTAAAATCAATTAAATTGCTACTCCTCCCTCAATTTTTGATCAATTTTTCCCAGACTTGGTACATGGCATCATTGGACGAAGCCGCACAAAAGTTATGCTCAGTGTTTTGAAATTTAAAACTATTTGGCCGCAGCAGCCAATGAAACGCGTCTGCAAAGACGCCAAACAGGAAGTGAGCTCATATCTCGGCAGCCTTTATAGGAATGTTTTCAAATTTTTCACACAGATCCTAGGACTTGCCACAAAAAAAGCCAGATGCCCAGCTCAAACCCTCTAGCGCCACCTACAGGTCAAAATTTGAGGTACATTTCTGCTTGTAACTTTTGAACCGTATGCCCAATTGTCAAAAACTTGGTATCCTTAGAATCCTTGGGCCAAGAGGATTCCAACGCACCCTATGACATTATGTACACCAGAACAGAATCTCCGCCATTTTGGATTTTGTGAAAATCAATAAAATGCTTCTCCTTCTGCAAATTTAGTTGGATTTTCCCAAAATGTGGTCTGCAGCCACATTCTAGACAGTCTCATGATAGCCTTCAAGAAATTTTAGGTCCCCACCCCCAATCCTCTAGCGCCACCAGCAGGTGAAAGTTTCAAGTACATTTCTGCCTGTAACTTTTGAACCGTACGTCCGATTTTGAAAAACTTGGTAACATTGGAATCCTTGGGCCATGACGAATCCAACGCACCCTATGACGTCATTTGCCGCAGGATATTTTTCCCGCCATTTTGAATTTTGTGAAAATCAATTAAAATGCTTCTCCTCCCTCAATTTTTGACCAATTTTTCCCAGACTTGGCGCATAGGATAAATGGACCAAGCCGCACAAAAGTTATGCTCAGTGTTTTGAATTTCGTAAGCGTTTTGCCATGGCAGCCAATCAAATTTGGCTGCGCTGATGCGAAACAGGAAGTGTGATAATATCTCGGCCAGCCTTTGGCGTACCTTAACGAAACTTGGTAGCATTATGCCACACCCCTCCAAAAAGGCCCACAAAACATTTGGAACAAATTGGCCGCTAGGGGGCGCTATAACTAGGGAAAATGTCTTTTGGCTCATATCTCATGATGCTTTTTGGCTAGAAACAAAATTCAACAATCTCTGGAATCCTTGGGGCAAGACGAATCCGTCGCACCCAGTTGCTTGGCCCCCACATTGCTGCTTGCAGCTATATTTCATAATTCAACTTTCTCCTTAGGGATGTCTATGGCAGCCCATAGAACCGTACGTAGGAAAATGCTCAAATTTGGCACACACATTCTAGACAGTCTCATGATTCTCCACAACAAATTTTAGGTCCCCACCCCAACCCTCTAGCGCCACCAGCAGGTGAAAGTTTCAAGTACATTTCTGCTTGTAACTTTTGAACCGTACATCCGATTTTCAAAAACTTGGTATCACTGGAATCCTTGGGCCATGTCGAATCCAACGCACCCTATGACGTCATTTGCCGCCAGGATAGTTTTCCCGCCATTTTGAATTTCGCGAAAATCAATTAATATGCTACTCCTCCCTCAATTCTTGACCAATTTTTCTCTAATTTGGTTTATAACATCTTTGGACTGAGCCTCATACATAACACAAAAAGATTTTTGATATCTCTTATCATTTGGCCGTGACAGCCAATCAAACGCGTCCTAAAAGTCGCCAAACAGGAAGTAAGCTCATATCTCGGCAACCCTTCATAGGAATGTTTTCAATTTTTTCACACAGATTCTAGTCTATCCCAGGACTCCCCACAAAAAAATCCAGATCAACAACCCTCTAGCGCCACCAACAGGTCAAAATTTGAGGTACATTTCTGCTTGTAACTTTTGAACTGTACGCCCGATTGTCAAAAACTTGGTATCCATAGAATCCTTGGGCCAAGACGAATCCAACGCACCCTATGACGTCATGCCCACCAGAAGAGAATGTCCGCCATTTTGGATTTTGTGAAAATCAATAAAATGCTTCTCCTTCTGCAAATTTAGTCGGATTTTCCCCAAAAGTGGTTTGCACCCACATTCTAGATAGTCTCATGATTGCCTTCAAGAAATTTTAGGTCCCCACCCCAACCCTCTAGCGCCACCAGCAGGTGAAAGTTTCAAGTACATTTCTGCTTGTAACTTTTGAACCGTACGTCCGATTTTCAAAAACTTGGTATCACTGGAATCTTTGGGCCAATCCAACGCACCCTATGACGTTATTTTCTGCCAGAATAGTTTCCCGCCATTTTGAACTTTGTGAAAAACAATAAAAATGCTACTCCTCCCTCAATTTTTGACCAATTTTTCTCTAATTCGATATATAGTATCTTTGGACTGAGCCTCACAAAAAACATGAATGGATTTTTGATATCTTTCATTGTTTGGCCGTGACAGCCAATCAAACGTGTCTTAAAAGTCGCCAAACAGGAAGTGTGCTCATGTCTCGGCCGCCCTTTGGCGTATCTTAACGAAACTTGGTGGCATTATGCCACACCCCTCCAAAAAGGCCCACAAAACGTTTGGAACAAATTGGCCGCTAGGGGGCGCTATAACTAGGGAAAATTACTTTTGGCTCATATCTCATGATGTCTTTTGGGTAGAAACAAAATTCCACTTTCTCGGGGGCGTCGTGGCTCAGGTGGTTAAGGCGCCATACCATGAATGCGGGCGACCCGGGTTCGATTCCGGCCCGAGGTCATTTCCCGATCCCTTCCCGTCTCTCTCTCCCGCTCATTTCCTGTCTCTACACTGTCCTATCCAATAAAGGTGCAAAAAGCCCAAAAAAATATCTAAAAAAAAAAAAAAAAAAAAAAAATTCCACTTTCTCTGGAATCCTTGGGTCAAGACGAATCCGTCGCACCTACCTGCTTGGCCCCCATATTGCTGCTTGCAGATATATTATTATTCAGTCCACTTCCGCCTCTGCAAGTCTATGGCAGCCCATATAACCGTCTGGTAAAAAGTTGTGAAATTTTGCACACCGATTCTAGACAGTCTCAACATTCCTCTCAGCAAATTTCAGGCCTCTATCTCAAACTCTCTAGCGCCACCAACAGTTCAAAGTCGCAGATACATTTCTGCTTGTAACTTTTGAACCGTTGGTCCGATTTTCAAAAACTTGGTATCCCTGGAATCCTTGGGCCAAGCCGAATCCAACGCACTCTATGACGTCATTTTCCGCCCGGATAGTTTTCCCGCCATTTTGAATTTTGTGAAAATCAATTAAAATGCTACTCCTCCCTCAATTTTTGACCAATTTTTCCCAGACTTGTACATAGCATAATTGGACCAAGCCACACAAAGGTTATACTCATTGTTTTGAATTTCATAAGCGTTTGGCCGTGGCAGCCAATCAAAATTGGCTGTGCAGACGCGGAACAGGAAGTGTGCTCATATCTCAGCCGCCCTTTGGCGTATCTTAACGAAACTTGGTGACATTATACCCCACCCCTCCAAAAAGGCCCACAAAAAATTTGGAACAAACTGGCCGCTAGGGGGCGCTATAACTAGGAAAAATGACTTTTGGCTCATATCTCATGATGCATTTTGGGTAGCAACAAAATTCCACTATCTCTGGAATCCTTGGGTCAACACGAATCCGTCGCACCCTATGACGTCATATTCTGCCTTGAGGATTTTCCGCCATTTTGAATTTTGTTAAAATCAATGAAATTCTATGGCAACCCATAGAACCGTCTGACGAGAGGTTGTGAAATTTGGCACACTGATTCTAGGCTGCCTCCAGGTTCTTGTCAGCAAATTTCAATTCACCACCTCAAACTCTGTAGCGCCACCAACAGGTCAAATTTGGAAGTACATTTCTGCTTCTTACTTTTGAACCATACGTCTGATCGTCAAAATCTTAGTATCGCTGGAATCCTTCCATCAAAACGAATCCAATGAGCCCTATGCTGTCATATTCCACCCAGTAGATTTTCCGCCATTTTGAATTTTGTGAAAATCAATTAAAATGCTTCTCCTCCCTCAATTTTTGACCAATTTCTCCCAAACTTGGTACATAGCAACTTTGGACTAAGTTGCACAAGGGCATTACCCGGTGTTTTGAATTTCATAAGCGTTTGGCTTCACATTTGGCTGCACAGACGCAAAACAGGAAGTGTGCTCATATCTCGGCCGCCCTTTGGCGTATCTTAACGAAACTTGGTGGCATTATGCCCCACCCCTCCAAAAAGGCCCACAAAACATTTGGAACATTTGGTGTGCGCTATAACTAGGAAAAAAATTCGTCCAAAATTTCCCATTCATTTTCTATGGAATTAATTTTAAAAAAGGTACTTTTTCAAACCACTGCTATGGCATGCTTTGACCTAGAGACATGATTCAAACTTCAAAACATAGGAAAACTTCTCCTCTGTGGATCTGCCATTCAACTTTTTTGCTAGGGTCTCTACTTTTGGATCAGTCCCAGCTCAAACTATGTGGGTGCCTGGACAAAAATCAGGCTTTATAATGGGTGTCTATTGCATTACACACCAGTGGAGCTCAGGAATTTAGAGTGTAGGCAGCCTGAAAAAAAAATCTCAAACTTTCTCTTTTAAACTGTGATTTCAGCCACATTTCTCACTCTACACACATAATTTTCTCAAAAGTAGTAGCCACACTTGTCCTGATTCACACAATGTGTCTACCTACACGATAGGATTTACAGTTTTTGAATGAGAAGCCTGAAAGTAAGGAGAGGACAGGCGCGCTTCCCCATAGACTCCCATTATAAACGTGGCAGAAAAGTCACTCGTTTTTAACTCGCTCTAGTGTCCTCATTTTTTACACTACAGACAAAAAAAATTACATCAATGTGTTCAGGAGACCCTTGTGGCACTCATTGTGAAAGAATTTTGTGACTATCTCCTTCCGTTTTCATGTAAATCCCCGTTGTTTGGAGGGTCCCCCCTGAGGAAAAACTGCCCTTTTTGTGTGCTTCTCTGTCTCGCTGCTCGCAGCGTGCGGGTGGGGGAGGGGGAGGGGCTGCTCGCTCTTACACACACACACACACACACACACACACACACACACACACACACACACGGGAGGGAGGGGATGCTCCCTCTCTCTCTCACACACACACACACACACACACACAGGAGGGAGGGGCTGCTCCCTCTCAGAGAGACACAGGCTTGTAGCTTCATGGCAAGTCACACATTCAAACAGTACAGCTCAGCCCCAGCAACTGTGACTGCTACGCGCACTGCATCACTCCTACAATTTCCCCTGGGGGAATTGTCTCTAGTTGGGGGCCAAGCAGCGAAGCTGCGAAGGCACCCATAGTGTTTCTATTGTTTCTTATTGGGGGCCAAGCAGCAAAGCTGCGCAGGCAGCCATAGTGATTCTATTGTTTCTTATTGGGGGCCAAGCAGCGAAGCTGCGTTGGCACCCATAGTGTTTCTATTGTTTCTTATTATTGGGGGCCAAGCAGCGAAGCTGCAAAGGCACCCATAGTGTTTCTATTGTTTCTTATTGGGGGCCAAGCAGCAAAGCTGCGCAGGCACCCATAGGGATTCTACTGTTTCTTATTATTATTCAACGTTCTTCCGCCTCTGCGTGTCTATGGCAACCCCTAGAACAGTCTGGCGAAAAGTTGTGAAATTTTGCACACTGATTCTTGACAAACTCAAGGTTCTTCTCAGCAAATTTCAACTCACCACCTCAAACTCTCTAGCGCCACCAACAGGTCAAAGTTGGAAGTACATTTCTGCTTCTTACTTTTGAACCATACGTCTGATCGTCAAAATCTTAGGTATTGCTGGAATCCTTCGTTCAAAACGAATCCAACGCGCCCTATGGCGTCATATTATGCTTGGCCCCCACATTGCTGCTTGCAGCTACATTTATTATTAAACTTCTTTTTATTCATTTCCACTCACTTTTTTGAGCCATTACTCCTCCCGGGCCATTCGAGTTAGAGACGTCGTTCCACTTCTCACTTGTCCGGCCTGTAGCGCAGATGTGTGCTTTGTCATTCTCCTGTAATTCGCATTTTTCGGAAAAAAATTTCCCCATTGAAATGAATGGGCGCTCGACGCAAAAGACAGATTTTTCCTTCAGGAGGCCAAACCGTAAGGTGGAAAGTCATGAAACATGGTAAACTGACAGAGGAGTGGACCATGATTGATTTAATAAAGTTTCATGTTGGTACATCTCACGGTCTAGCGCCACCAACTGATCAAATTCTTACATACGTTCATGCACGTAGCTTTTGATCCCTATGTCCGATTTTCATAAGTCTGGTACCGTTGGAATCCTTGGAGCTAGATGATTCCAATGCACCCTATGACGTCATTTTCTGCCTAATTAGATTTTCCGCCATTTTGAATTTTGTCCAAAGTGAGAGTAAAGTGGCCATGGCCGCATGTTTTGTCCGATCATCACGAAACTTGGCACCCATGATCTCCAGTCCATGCCTAATAAATTAGCTTCGTTTCGCTCACATATGTCACAGCGTTCGCCGGAGGCACCCAGTCAGAATCGATGGTGGAGCCACCAGACAGGAAGTGAGCTCATATCTCGGAAACGTTCTGAGATATCAAGACCATATTTAGTGGCATGACTTTGGACACCATCTGAAGTACCCTCATCAAATATGGTGTCATTTGGCCACTGGGGGCCTCACAATTAGCAAAAACATATTTTGGCTCATATCTCAGAAATGCTGTGACGTATCAAGACCATATTTGTTGACATGACTTTCGGCACCAGTTCATGTACCCTCATCAAATTTGGTGTCATTTGGCCACTAGGGGGCGCCACAATGACCAAAAACGTGTTTTCTGTCATCTCTCTTTATGGATTTAGAATTACATCTAAATCTTCATGTTAGTGATGCTCTGGGATGTCCCTGTAAAGAACCTTGCCAGCCTGTCATCTCCGTATGACAGGCCGCCATGTGTCTTGGCCAAACTTTCGCGTGTTGACGAAACTTGTGTGGGCGTGCGGTCGCCTCTCTTGCCGGGTCGCCATGGCGGCGCACCTGAGCAAGCACACTTTCGCATTTTCTCTGGAAATGCATTCTAGTTAGTGTGCTAGCAAAGCGAGCACACTATTGTTCTCCAATCGTTTATTATTATTATTATTATTATTATTATTGGCGGCACGGTGGTGTAGTGGTTAGCGCTGTCGCCTCACAGCAAGAAGGTCCGGGTTCGAGCCCCGTGGCCAACGAGGGCCTTTCTGTGTGGAGTTTGCATGTTCTCCCCGTGTTCATGTGGGTTTCCTCTGGGTGCTCCGGTTTCCCCCACAGTCCAAAGACATGCAGGTTAGGTTAACTGGTGACTCTAAATTGACCGTAGGTGTGAATGTGAGTGTGAATGGTTGTCTGTGTCTATGTGTCAGCCCTGTGATGACCTGGCGACTTGTCCAGGGTGTACCCTGCCTTTAGCCCATAGTCAGCTGGGATAGGCTCCAGCTTGCCTGCGACCCTGTAGAACAGGATAAAGCGGCTAGAGATGAGATTATTATTATTATTATTATTATTATTATTATTATTATGTGTGCTCGCTTCGCCCGTAGTCAGCTGGGATAGGCTCCAGCTTGCCTGCGACCCTGTAGACGGATAAAGCGGCTAGAGATAATGAGATGAGATGAGATGTGTGCTCGCAAAGTGAGCACACCATTGTTCTCCGTCTGATTATTATTATTCACCCACTTTTTTGAGCCGCTACTCCTCCCGGGGCATTCGAGTTAGAGACGCCGTTCCACTTCTCACTTGTCCAGCCTCTAGTGCAGATGTGTGTGTGTATACAGCTTCTTGATACGTCTTGTCGTTCTCCCATAATTCGCGCTTTTTGAAAACAATTTTCCCCATTGAAATGAATAGGCACTCGACGCAAAAAACAGGTTTTTCCTTCGGGAGGCCAAACCGTAAGGTGTAGAGTCATGAAACATGGTAGAGTGATAGAGGAGTGGACCCTGATTGATTTCATCAAGTTTCATGTTGGTACGTCTCACGGTCTAGCACCACCAACTGATCAAATTCTTACGTGTTCATGCATGTAACTTTTGATCCGTATGGCCGATTTTCATAACTGTGGTGCCGTTGAAATCCTTGGAGCTATACAATTCCAATGCACCCTATGACGTCATTTTCTGCCTCATTAAATTTTCCACCATTTTGAATTTTGTCCAAAGTGCTCTCACTTTGACCCTGGCCACATGTTTTGTCCGATCATCACGAAACTTGGCACACATGATATCCAGTCCATGCCTTATAAATGATATTCGTTTCACTCTCATATGTCAAAGCGTTCACCCGTGGCAGCCAATCAAATTCGATTGCAGAGCCGCCAAACAGGAAGTGAGCTCATATCACGGAAACGCTTTGACGTATCAAGACCATATTTAGTGGCACCTTGGACACGATCCGAATGATCCTCATCAAATATGGTATCATTTGGTCACTAGGGGGCATCACGATTAGCAAAAATGTTTTTTGGCTCATATCTCAGACACTCTTTGACGTATCAGGTCCATATTTGTTGAGATGCCTTTCAGCACCAGTTCATGTACCCTCATCAAATTTGGTGTCAGGCAGCGCACCCGAGCAAGCACACTTTCGCATTTTCTCCGGAAATGCATTCTAGTTATTATTATTATTATTATTATTATTATTATTATTATTATTCCGCACCCACTTTTTTGAGCTGCTACTCCTCCCGGGGCATTCGAGTTAGAGACACCGTTCCACTTCTCACTTGTCCGGCCTGTAGTGCAGATGTTTGCTTGTATACAGCTTTTTGATATGCCTTGTTGTTCTCCCGTAATTCTCATTTTTCGAACAATTTTTTCCCCATTGAAATGAATGGGTGCTCGATGCAAAAAAAGATTTTTCCTTTGGGAGGCCAAACTGTACGGTGTAAAGTCATGAGACATGGTACACTGATAGAGGAGTGGACCCTGATTGATTTCATCAAGTTTCATGTTGGTACGTCTCACCCTCTAGTGCCACCAACTGATCAAATTCTTACATTCATTCATGCACGTAACTTTTGATCCCTATGTCCAATTTTCATAAGTCTGGTGCCGTTGGAATCCTTGGAGCTAGATGATTCCAACGCACCCCATGACATTTTCCGCCATTTTGAATTTTGTCCAAAGTGAATGTAGAGTGACCCTGGCCGCACGTTTTGTCCAATCATCATGAAACTTGGCACACATGATCTCCAGTCCATGCCAAATGTATGATAGTCGTTTTGCTCTCATGCGTTGAAGCGTTCGCCCATGGCAGCCAATCAAATTCAATGGTGAAGCCACCAACCAGGAAGTCAGCTCAAATCTTGGAAACGCTTTGACGTATGAAGACTATATTTAGTGGCATGACTTTGGACACCATCCAAAGTCCCCTCATCAAATCTGGTGTCATTGGGCCACTAGGGGGCCTCACAATTAGCAGAAATGTATTTTGGATCATATCTCAGAAATGCTGTGACGTATCAAGACCATATTTGTTGAGATGACTTTCAGCACCATTTCATGTGCCTTCATTAAATTTGGTGTCATTTGGCCACTAGGGGGCGCCACAATGAAAACCCGTGTTTTGGGTCACATCTCTTTACGGATTTAGAATTGCATCTAAATCTTCATGTTAGTGATGCTCTGGGATGTCCCTGTAAAGAACCTAGCCAGCCTGTCATTTCCATATGAGAATCTGCCTTGTGTCTTGGCCAAACTTTTGCGTGTTCACACACAACTTGTGTGGGCGTGTGGTTGCCTCTCTTGCCGGGTCGCCATGGCAGCGCACCTGAGCAAGCACACTTTCGCATTTTCTCTGGAAATGCATTCAAGTTAGTTTGGTTCTGCGTTTCCTTTCTTTCACAACATAACGTCTTTTCTTCTCACCTTCCATTAATGTAGTTGGTCTTGCGCATCTTATTCACACACTCATGTCCTCCATTTTTCTCTCCGGCTTCAAATTTGTATTCCAGAATGCCTTGCATGAATGGGGAAAGCCCACTACGTGATGCATGATGTAGTGTCTTGAATTGGATCATGGTGCAGCAAGAAAAAATAGGGGAGAAATTAGGGCCACGTGGCCCTAAATTAATTAATTGTTGTATTAAAAAAAAAAGATTAAAATTAGAAGTCTGTAATTCGAATTCAGTAGCTTTTGGTCCACTAAGCAAAAATAACTGGGTGTCAGGGAAAATTCATATGACCTAAACTTGGAAAAATCTGAAAAGCAGTCTACTGAAAGAAAATTACCATATCAAAAATGTGTTTTAAAAAGTAGGAACTTTCAAAAAATTGTCACTGAAAATGATATTGTCAGAGTTGCAGGTTTATGCATAAGAATTGTGCAATGCATAATACTATTGTTATTCTTTAGTTTTATTAGTAGAAAGCAGCAAGCACACTATACTTCTTAAGTTAGGTTAGCATATTAGCATGTTACCCATTACGATATCATGCCTGCTGTTAGCTCGCGAGTTGTTAGCATGTTCACCATTAGCATGTTATCATGAGCGCTGTTAACATGTTAGGATTAGCATGGTAGCATGCAGAGTTCACATGTTTGCTGTTAGCGAGTTCGCCTGAGCATGTTAGCATGCTAACTGTTAGCATGTCACCCTCAGCGCGTTAACATGCTAAAAGTTAGCATACTAGCCATTAGCATGTTAGCCTGTTAGCTGTTAGCATGATAGTTGTCAGCATATTAGCTTTAAAGTGTTAGAATTTTAACTAATAGCATGTTAATCATTAGCATGTTAGAATGCTAGCTGTTAGCATGTCATCTATTAGCATGTTAGCATGCTAGCGTGTTAGCATTCTAGTTGTTCGCATGTTCGCATGCTAGGTGTTCGTATGCTAGTTGTTAGCATGTTCGCATTAGCATGTTGGCATGCTAGATTTTAGCATGCTAGCTGTTCTGCTACAGCTCAGCAAGCACACTTTGCATCTTCTCTGCGGAAATGCAGTCTAGTTATTCCTGTCCACCTGTTTTTTGGAGCCGCTACTCCTCCTACAGCTTTTGAGATAACGACACCGTTCCAACTCAGAAATGTCCATCCTGAACCAGTGTACTGTGCTTGTATCCAGCTTTTGGATCGATGCACCTGTTCTCTCATTCTTGTCATTTTTCTATTGTTTTTTCCCCATAGAGAATAAATAGGGCCCACGAATCGAATCGTCCTGTTTGGACACGCTCCATCAGAGACGCTTCATGTGATGGTTCAGGCCAATTCCCCCGACACATACAGTGGTGCTTGAAAGTTTGTGAACCCTTTCGAATTTTCTATATTTCTGCATAAATATGACCTAAAACAACATCAGATTTTCACACAAGTCCTAAAAGTAGATAAAGAGAACCCAGTTAAACAAATGAGACAAAAATATTATACTTGGTCATTTATTTATTGAGGAAAATGATCCAATATTACATATCTAGTGTAGTGGTTAGTGCTGTCACCTCACAGCAAGAAGGTCCGGGTTCAAGCCCCGTGGCCAACGAGGGCCTTTCTGTGCAGAGTTTGCATGTTCTCCCTGTGTCCACGTGGGTTTCCTCCGGGTGCTCCGGTTTTCCCCACAGTCCAAAGACATGCAGGTTAGGTTAACTGGTGACTCTAAAATTGACCGTAGGTGTGAGTGTGAATGGTTGTCTGTGTCAGCCCTGTGATGACCTGGCGACTTGCCCAGGGTGTACCCCGCCTTTAGCCCATAGTCAGCTGGGATAGGCTCCAGCTTGCCTGCAACCCTGTAGAACAGGATACAGCGGCTAGAGATAATGAGATGAGAGGACATATCTGTGAGTGGCAAAAGTATGTGAACCTTTGCTTTCAATATCTGGTGTGACTCTTTTGTGCAGCAATAACTGCAACTAAACATTTCCTATAACTGTTGATCAGTCCTGCACACCAGATTGGAGGAATTTTAGCCCATTCCTCCGTACAGAACAGCCTCAACTCTAGGATGTTGGTGGGTTTGCTCACATGAACTGCTTGCTTCAGGACTTGGCCATTCCAAAACATTAACTTTATTCTCCTTTAACCATTCTTTGGTAGAATGACTTGTGTGCTTAGGGTCATTGTCTTGCTGCATGATCCACCTTCTCTTGAGATTCAGTTCATGGACAGATGTCCTGACATCTTCCTTGAGAATTCGCTGGTATAATTCACAATTCATTGTTCCATCAATGATGGCAAGCCGTCCTGGCCCAGATGCAGCAAAACAGGCCCAAACCATGATACTACCACCATGTTTCACTGGTGGGATAAGGTTCTTATGCTGGAATGCAGTGTTTTCCTTCAGTTGCTTAGAAGTTATGCTGGGGTCCTTTGTGACCTCACCAACTATTACATGCCTTGCTCTTGGAGTGAACTTTGTTGGTTGACCACTCCTTGGGAGGGTAACAATGGTCTTGAATTTCCTCCATTTGTACACAATCTGTCTGACTGTGGATTGGTGGAGTCCAAACTCTTTAGAGATGGTTTTGTAACCTTTTCCAGCCTGATGAGCATCAACAATGCTTTTTCTGAGGTCCTCAGAAATCTCCTTTGTTCATGCCATGATACACTTCCACAAACATGTGTTGTGGAGATCAGACTTTGATAGATCCCTGTTCTTTAAATAAAATAGGGTGCCCACTCACACCTGATTGTCATCCCATTGATTGAAAACACCTGACTGATTTCAACTTCAAATTAACTGCTAATCTTAGAGGTTCACATACTTTTGCCACTCACAGATATGTAATATTGAATGAAATGCTGACAAATGATCTTGAAGCAGAAACTGCAATGACACAGGACTACCAGGACCGTATCATCACATTGAAAAATCACAGGAGCCTGTGAGTGGGTGGGTGAGCGATGCAAGTTTAAAGCATCATTTTCCTCAATAAATAAATGCCCAAGTATAATATTTTTGTCTCATTTGTTTCACTGGGTTCTCTTTATCTACTTTTAGGACTTGTGTGAAAATCTGATCATGTTTTAGGTCATATTTATGCAGAAATATAGAAAATTCTACAAGGTTCACAAACTTTCAAGCACCACTGTACATGCAATTGGGTCTGACCTGCACTTGTCTTTTCCTTTCTTCTCACTCATCCCTTTTTCCTCCATAGGCTTCCATTGATTTTTTTTTGCCCCATTCAAATGAATGGAATTTTTGCTCACTTATACTTCACCACATATCCACTGGTATAGCGTGCTTGCATACAGGTTTTGGATCGATGCACCCATTCTCTCATTCATGTCGTTTTTCTGTTGTTTGAATATGCAGCTTTGAGAATTGAGAATGAAGCATTGAGAATGAAATGCTGACAAATGATCTAGAAGCAGAAATTGCAATGATGCAGGACTACCAAGACTGTATCATCACATTGAAAAATCACGGGAGCCTGTGAGTGGGTGGGTAAGCGATGCAAATTTAAAGCAGATATGCAGAACCTTTATTTTAAAATAAATTTGAGTGGACAGTATCTCCATCCTTGATTCTTGTATGCTGCATAAATGGGAATTAAAAAAAAAATTATATATGAGAGTTAAAATTGACGGCAAAGTTGGCATTCGAGCTGCCAGCTAGCCCTGAGTGTGTGATGTCACAGCAATAATAGGTTTGAAGGCTGAGGCCTTTTACAGCTATTGACCAAAGTCATATAAATAAAAATTCATGGTGAATGTAAGAAATACTGTTACCACCTTGCTCAACTAAGACTGATTTGACTTCATTGATTGTGGGTTGACTCTCATTAAAACAGGATAGGTGTTGTAACTTATGCAACATACATGTACATGCATGCATTTTCACTGATAAAACATAAAAGGCTAATTAAATAATCAGATGAACTGAGACAATCACATTCTGAAGCAAATTATATAAATCTTATACCCGTAACTTAAATACACAATACAAGTTACATGTATTAATCTAAATGCAGGTCAACAATGTGCTGTTTTTTTTTTTATCCAAATGAGAGTCGGAGCTTACCCGTCTGTGTTCTTGCTTCTTGAAGGCTGACCTTGTGGCCAATTGTTTTGAAACAACCTGACTTTCAGTTGTTCGTTCAGTTCTCCATTCATTTGCTTCTTCTATGTAAGGCTGAGATGGCAGCAATATCCAGTTTAGAATATGGATATTTTCTTATTTTTAGAAATAAGATGGCTGCTACACTCATACTGTGTACTCCACCATTACTGCTCGGCTCAGGCAATTACTAAAACCCGGGACGGAACAGGAGGTCACTGGTTTTAGCAACAACTGCAGGGAGGTCACTGCCTGAGCGATATGTCCCATCCCGGGTTTTAGCAACAACCCTCGTCTCATGCTCCAGGAGGACTGGTGCAGCTGAACT
Source organism: Neoarius graeffei (assembly GCF_027579695.1). NCBI lineage: Eukaryota > Metazoa > Chordata > Actinopteri > Siluriformes > Ariidae > Neoarius > Neoarius graeffei. The sequence goes on from NC_083577.1 coordinate 14,711,624, forward strand.
CATCTCATCTCATTATCTCATTCAATTATCCTGTTCTACAGGGTCACAGGCAAGCTGGAGCCTGTCCCAGCTGACTATGGGCGAAAGGTGGGGTACACCCTGGACAAGTCACCAGATCATCACAGGGCTGACACATAGGCACAGACAACCATTCACACTCACATTCACACCTACGGTCAATTTAGAGTCACCAGTTAACCTAACCTGCATGTCTTTGGACTGTGGGGGAAACCGGAGCACCTGGAGGAAACCCACACGTGGACACGGGGAGAACATGCAAACTCCACACAGAAAGGCTCCTGTCAGCCACAGGGCTCAAACCCAGGACCTTCTTGATGTGAAGCAACAGCGCTAACCACTACACCACCGTGCCACCCGCAACTGAACTCACTTTAAAAAAATAAAATAAATACTTTCCTTTTCTTGTTTTCTTTTTCTTTAATTGTTGATACTGCACCCTCTTTCAATATGGGCTTATAGCCAATGCTCAACATATCAGAGGTCTCATACGGGTCTTCAGTAAAACATGCAGCGCAGACGAGAGACCACTTCGTAGTGCCCATGAACTTCTCACATCACTGTGGGCAGCACGGTGGTGTAAGTGGTTAGCACGGTCGCCTCACAGCAAGAAGGTTCTGGGTTTGAGCCCAGCGGCCGGCAGGGGCCTTTCTGTGCGGAGTTTGCATGCTCCCCCTGTGTCTGCGTGGGTTTCCTCCAGGTGCTCCGATTTCCCCCACAGTTCAAAGACATGCAGTTAGGTTAACGTGGGGCGGCCTTGGGCTGAAGTGCCCTTGAGCACCTGGCTCACCAACCCCTGACTGCTCCCCGGGCGCTGTAGTGTGGCTGCCCACTGCTCTGGGTGTGTGCGCACTTCAGATGGGTTAAATGCAGAGGATGAGTTTCACTGTGCTTGAAGTGTGCATGTGACAAAGGTTTCTTCTTCTTAAAACATGTCCAAATCTTTGCAGTTTGAACATTCTTGGGCCATGAATACAACGCAAATCTACCTTCTGTCATGTTGCTGGTGGGTGCAGCAATACATCCATGTGGCACATCACCATATGGTGATAAATTAGTCAAAATGTTGGATCGGAGTTGCAGTCAGCTCTGTTTTAGTATCACAGAAATGGTGATGAGACCGATAGACTTCCTGTTGTGACGTTATGGACATCAAGGTATGATGTATGCAATACATCTGACTTTGATGACCATATTTTTAAGCCTTTTGATTCCTCTGAAATTGACTCTTACAGTTTTGATGTTGACCCAGATCTACATTTTTTTCATCATTTGATGCCATTAATCTTTGTAGATTTTATGATGAAATTCAGTGTAATAACTTGTGTTTCTATGCCTTCTAATATATTCTCCACTTTCCAGTTGAAAGTGGAGAATATATTAGAAGGCATAGAAAAGTTGAGGCTTTTGACGCCGAGATTAATGAAAGTAATTCAGTTTTTCTAAGGGGAGTAAAACATTCTAATTGATGATCTGATACAGTTATATTGTTAACTACAGGGTCACTTACATTGTCTGACCTTAAATTAGTAGTTTGAATTTGTCAGATATTCTCAATTTTGTCATTAAAAAAAATTCATGAAGTTGTTTCTATTACATACTGCAGGTGTGCATGTGTCTATAGTGAACTTATTCCTGGTTAATTTTGATACAGTATTAAATAGGAACCTAGGATTATTTTTGTTATCTTCTATTAGGGAGGAGAGATATGTTGATCTCGCAGCACTAAGAGCTTTTCTATACTTCAGGAAACTCTCCTTCCACGCCAATTTGAACACTATCATTTTTGTTCGATGCCATTTACGTTCCAATTTTCAAATGGTCTGTTTTAAAGTGCGAGTGTCATCAGGGTGTTAATTTTTTGTCTCTGACTATTTTCCTTTTAAGAGGAGCTACATTATCTAAAAGTATGGCGGAATGTTGACTAAGCATCCTGTCAATCCTGAGATCCAGCCTGATCAAGTTCTGCAGGGGCTGACAGTGACCCAATCAAAGTTGATAACTCTGGGAGATCATTTATAAAGCTCTGTGCAGTAGTTGACATGAATGTACGTTTAATACAGTAGCGTGGTGAGGTGCATATATTATTACTCAGACATATTTTGAATGAGATGAGATAATGATCTGAGAAATTCAGACTGTTGAAGTGTGACTATATTTTCTATGTTTAACCCAAATGTTAGTATTAGATTGAGGGTGTGACCACCATTATGGGTCTGTCCTAGGACATTCTGATTATCCCCTACTGAATCTAAAATGGACACAAACGCTGTTTTCAAAGGGTCTTCTGGGTTATCAAAGTGAATATTAAAATTTCCGACAACTAAAGCTTCATCTAAGGAAATAACCAGACCTGAGAAAAGCTGCAAATTCAGAAAAACTCAGAATATGGCCCCAGGGGCCTGTAAATAATAAGTAACAGAATTAACTGGGTAGACCTATTTTTTGAGGCTATATACATTGAGTATGAAGAACTTCAAATGTATTAAATTTATAACTAGGTTTGTGTGTTACACCTAGATCAAAATGGTGGATCAGAGTTGCAGTCAGCTCTGCTTTAGTATAGCGGAAATGGTGATGAGACTGATAGACAAAATAACCGAGACGCCTCCTCCTCCGCCAGTTAGACGAGGCTGGTTTATATAACTATCCAGGAGGACTCGCTTCATTTAATGCTATATATTCATTTGGCTGAATCCATGTTTCAGTTCAACAAAGTACATTAAACTCCTGATCAGTAATAAGTTTAACCAATATAACCATTAGCACTTTAGATGTAAGAGATCTAATGTTTAATAGCCCCACCTTTAGATCAAAGGTGCTGGCAGCAGCTGTACAGTCAGAATTATGTAATTTTATATTGACTATGTTACTGGAACAAACTGAATATTTCTACTTTTTTGTTGAGCTCGGGGAACGGAAACAGTCTCGATGTAGTGGACCCTGAGTGACGACACTGTGCAGCTAGCAGACAGTTGGTTTAGCCTGTTCGTCTGCTCCCTGGCCTTGTCTCTGGATTGTCAGAAATTAACTAGGCCTGTTCTGAGACTATGACCTATGCTGCAGGAAATGAGAGCAGCACCTTCCCGAGTGGGATAGATACCATCCCGCCCTAACAGGCCAGCAGTGCCCTCAAAATTAGTCCAGTTATCTATAAAGCTGGGGCGGCACGGTGGTGTAGTGGTTAGCACTGTTGCCTCACAGCAAGAAGGTCCGGGTTCGAGCCCCGTGGCCAGCGAGGGCCTTTCTGTGCGAAGTTTGCATGTTCTCCCCGTGTCCGCGTGGGTTTCCTCCGGGTGCTCTGGTTTCCCCCCACAGTCCAAAGACATGCAGGTTAGGTTAACTGGTGACTCTAAATTGACCATAGGTGTGAGTGTGAATGGTTGTCTGTGTCTATGTGTCAGCCCTGTGATGACCTGGCAACTTGTCCAGGGTGTACCCCGCCTTTTGCCCGTAGTCAGCTGGGATAGGCTCCAGCTTGCCTGCGACCCTGTAGAAGGATAAAGCGGCTAGAGATAATGAGATGAGATCTATAAAGCCCACACTGTTTTAAGAGCACCACCTAGACAACCAGCAGTTCAGTGACCATAACCTGCTGTAAGCTACATTGCCACGCTGCATTGGGATGGGGCCAGAGCATACTACAGCATCAGACATTGCCTTCACCAATTTAAACACCTCTACAAAGTTACTCTTCATAACCTCAGACTAATGAAGGTGTATATCATTAGCTCCTGCATGGATAATATTTGAGAACCTGTGCTTGCCTAGGACTCTAAGATTACCTGCCATGTCTGGCACTCTGGCTCCTGGTAATACACCTGACTAAAACTGCTGGTGCCCCTAAAGGCTGAGCTAACTTCACATGCCATATAATCGAGTCCCCTATAACCAGAGCTCTTTCAGGTTTCTCAGTGGGTGCATCACTAAGGAGAGCAAACCTGTTCGACACGTGACGTGGAAAGGAGTGGTGCTCCCATGGGCGAGCCTCAGCAGTAGCTTTGGCTCTATGTTTATGCCGCCGAGCCATCACCCATTCATCCTGCTGTAAGGGCTCTAATGCCGGAGTTGGGGGATTGCTAACTCCACTTAGGGCATCCAGACGTTCCCCTGCAGAAACTACACTTCTCATTGACCTTCTCTAAAGCCTGGATATGCACTTCTAACACTATAATCTTCTCAGTCAGAGAGCTAACTAATCTGCACTTATCACAAATAAAGCTATTGCTAACGACAGAGGAAGAATGACTAAACATCCTGTATTCAGCACACTGAACAGGCTGAAAGTGTGCCATGATGAAAGGATTCACGTACCTTAATTGAAGATCTGTTGATATTAAAGCAGATCCGATGTGGATGGCCTTTGCTTGTGGTCTTTACACGGGGGGGGGAATACTGGAAAATTATTTGTCGAAAAAATGATTAGTAATTAATGCCAACACTCGCGGGGAAAAAAAAAGACTTGCTGCAAACAACTTGAGAACCAGAAAGTGCATAGCACAGAATGTGCATGCGCAACCCAATAATCAATTTCAGTATTTAATTGATATTTGAGGCTTGGAGATGTTTAGGTGAGATAGCTGTGGCGTTCCTAATGAGATTGTTTAATAAGATCCTAGAGAATAAATGCCAAATGAATGGAGAAAAAGAGTGTGCTAGTCCCAATATACACGAATAAGGGAGATGTACAGAGCTGCAGTAATTAGAGGAATAAAATTGATGAGCCACACTATGAAGTTATGGGAAAGGGTATTGGAGGCGAGATTGAGAAGAGGTAGCAATCTGTGAACAGCAGTACGGGTTTATGCCAAGGAAGAGCACGTTGGATGCAGTTTTTGCTTTAAGAATGTTAATGGAAAAGTACAGGGAAGGCCAGAGAAAGCTACATTGTTTGTAGACCTGGAGAAGGCATATGATAGAGTGCCAAGAGATGAGTTATGGTATTGTATGAGAAAGAGAGGAGTGAATGAGAAGTATATTAGAGTGGTGGAAAACATGTATGAGAACAGTGAAACAGCAGTGAGGTGTGCAGTTGGAACAACTGAATGGTTCAAGGTGAAGGTGGGCCTCCATCAAGGATCTGCTTTGAGTCCTTTGTTTGCCGTAGTGATGGATAGCTTGACAGGCAAAGTGAGGCAAGAGTCACCATGGAACATGATGTTTGCGGATGATATTGTGATACGTGGTGAAAGTAGAAAGGAGGTTGAGTTGGGTTTGGAGAGCTGGAGGTATGCATTGGAATGAAGGTGAGCAGTAGCAAAACAGAATACATGTGCATCAATGAGAATGGGGATGAGAGTGTAGTGAAGATGCAAGGAGTAGATGTAAAAAAGTTGGTGAATTCAAGTACCTGGGGTCAACTGTGCAGGAAAATGGGGGCTGCGATAGTGAGGTGAGAAAGAGAGTGCAGGCAGGGTGGAGCAGTTGGAGAAGGATTTTGGGAGTCATTTGTGATAGGAAAGTCCCAGCAAAAAGTGAAAGGTAAGATGTATAAGACAGTAGTGAGACCAGCTGTGACATATGGATTAGAGACCGTAGGGGAGAGCGGGGTAAGATGAGCCACTTTTTACATTTTTCATCATAACTACATGTTAAAGCCATTTTTGCTTCCAGTCTACACACCATACCAAATTTCAAAGTGTACTGTTACTATCTGAGCAAAAAATAATTGATAAGCTCTTATGGTTAGAGTGATATTACCTCTTGAAAAAAAATGTCAAGTGGCTCAACTTACCCCATGCACGGGGTAAGATGAGCCACTGTGTGGGGTAAATTGAGCCAACACAAAACATGTTAGGTTAACAAAGTAAACAACTTTTATTATTAGAAATGCAATCAGTGAATCAAGTCAAGTCAATCAAGTGGGGGATAGGGCCGTTGCATAGAGAAGGGGAGATGAAGAGAGAGGTGATAGAACGAGATGGGATAGGGAGGGATAGATAGATGGATAGAGAGAGAGAGATATGCATAGATAGATAGAAAGAGGGATGGTTAGAGAGGGAATGAGAGATATACTATATTATAGAAATTACTAAAACAGTAGAACAGTGCCAAAAAATCTTATTTCTTTCAGTAGGTTAAAACATTGCTAAAACATGCAGCAATCATTCCATCAATCATTTCATCATTATTCAATGTTCCAAGCGTTCAAATTGCAAGGGAACACCATTTGCCTCTCCCTCCATGCTGTCCCCCCAACAGTAAAGGGGTGGGGCAATTTTTTCACAATATCCTGTCTTGACAGGACAGCCTTATCTTTCTCTTTGAAGACAAAGGTCGGCTTTCTTGCAGAGCCATGGCATGACCGGCTTCTTTTGACAAATCTTGCCTCTATTTCGAAGACATCCAATTTGATTATCTGGCCAATGAAGAAATGCACTTTCTTCTTCCCCGTGAATTTTGCCACAACATAATCCCCCACATCTAACAACTGGTCTTCCTCATCTGATGTCATATATATATATATATATATATATATATATATATATATATATATATATATATATATAATGTTGTTGTCATATATGACCAGTAAATGTGAAAACTTAAGTGTCATCCATATTGGGTAAGCTCAGCCACCAATGGGGTAAGTTGAGCCAGTGGCTCAACTTGCCCCACATCTAATGGCTCGTCTTACCCCGTGGCCACCATTTTGTAGAAAAATGCTAATAAAGGGGATTAGGCTAATCAAAATTATTTTTATTAGCATTCATATCATAGCTTAGAAAGCCACTAACTTAACCCTAATGTGTCTAAATATTATTCTACTTTTGTCTTCTCTAAATCATCTTCACTGTGGACAAACATGGAATTGACTTAGAAAGCACAAAAACACATTTTTATAAATATCTCCCTCACCTAGTTTGACATGTGGTGCTCCTCTCCACAAGTGTAAGTAAATGGTCCCGCCCCCCTTTGAATGTGGTCACATGATCACATTTGTTTACTGTTTCTTAGAAACAGGGGGTGGCTCATCTTACCCTCTGGCTCATCTTACCCTGCTCTCCCCTACCCTTAACGAAGAGACAGGAGGCAAAGTTGGAGGTGGTGGAGTTGAGGATGTTAAGGTTTGCGATTGGAGTGACAAGGTTGGACAGGATAAGGAACGAGCACAATCAGAGGGACAGCACATGTGGAGAGCTTGGGAATTAAGCTAAGAGAGAGATGAGACTGAGATGGTATGGGCACATCCTGAGAAGAGATGCAGAGCATGTTGGAAGGAGAATGTTGAGGATGGAGCTGCCAGGCAAACGAAAACAAGGAAGGCCAAAGAGGAGATACATGGATGTGGTGAGAGAGGACATGAAAGTGGCAGGTGTGGTAGAGAAGGATGCAGAAGACAGTGAGCAATGGAGACGAAGGTTCCGCTGTGGCGGCCCCTAAATCGGAAGCAGCCAAAAGTAGTAGAGCATAATTGATATTTCACAATTTCTGCCAATTTGTCTACAGCATACAAGGTGTTATTTATTATTGCGGAATGCATATTGACTTAGTATGGTCCCCTGCAGGGTTTTGCCTATGCCCTGCAGCTGTTCCTGTTAAGCAAACAGTCTCTCTTGTATCTCTGACATCTCTTCCCTCAGAATTCCCACCTCTCTCTTAACAGTGCTCAGGCTGACTGAACAAAAGACCCAGTTGCTGATGCAGCAGTAAGTAACCCCCCGAGGAATCTTTTCTGGCATGTCTTGCCACTCAGTTCTTCCTCATTTACACGGAATTTCTACAACTGGTCCAACATGTGGATGGTTGTCACCTTGGCATGGTCAGTCCTGTTTTGGGTTTGAGTGTTGGGCCTACCATCTGCCGATTGTGGGGGCAACTTAAGATGTTTGCAATACGCATCCCAGGGATCTAGTCAGACATATATCTGCTGAGTATGAATACGGCAGTTGCTGAGAAGGAGTCCAGGAGACTCTTGGAGGGCAATGCCAGCTGGGGGACCAGGTTCCACCACTTCACCTGACTGGCTAGACTGCAGGGTGAGAAGGATGACAAGAATCCAAAGGAGTTTCATTCTGCAATGCACAGAAGATGGGTTACCTTGTTAGGTGGGTTGACATGGCTGGAAATGTTAGAGCATGCTATGGGGTTAGTGAGGCATGCAAGGTTTATTGGTTATCTGCCCCCCTTTGGAGTGAGGATGACTCAAAGGATTTGATTTGGTTAATGTGGACCCACTTGTAAGTCAGTGTCTGGGTTTTGATATCCTAATACAATTCTTGAGAGTTTCCCCAACAATTTCTAAGGGCCCAGACCAGTTGGGTAGGAACTTCCTTGAGAAGTTCCACTGGCTTTGTAAAGTTAAAAGTATAGGACTTTGTCTCCTACTCAAGGTCAGATGCTTTCCTGTCATAGTAGGCCTTCTGCCCTTTGATGCTTGTCTTGAGGTTTTTCTGGGCTCAGTAAGCCGAAAATGGTGTCATAAGTCAGTGACATACTGGTGAGCTGTGTATGCTGTGGCTATGTTCATGTCTTCTGGCCTGTAGAGGAGATGCAGTGGAAGAGTCATCTCTTGACCAGTCATCATCTCAAAAGGGAGGAGTGACTCCCGTAGTGTGATACACTGTGGCCCTAATGGCCATCAGCACCAAGGGAAGTTTCACATCCCAGTTCTTGCTGCTGACATACTTCCGAAGCATGCTTACAATGGTCTGATTCTCTTGATTCGACTTGGCCAGAGGACTGAGGGTGATACACAATGTGGAATTTCACCTCAACACCTAACATTTCCCACAGAGCTATCATTACCCCACCTGTGAAATGAGTGCCTTTGTCTGAACCAATGGACAGGGGGAGGCCCCAGTGGCTGAAGATGTGATTCATAACCAGGAGAGCAGTGGTCTTCACTGTGTTGTTAGGGGCCAGCAGACACTATCCACTTTGTGAAGGCACATGTAATGGTAAAGAGGTATTTGTTACGACTTAGGCACAGGACTGATCCAGTCTACTTGGAGGTTGGACCAAGGGAAAGTAATTCCTCTACTCTGTAGTGGAGCCTGATTTAAAGGTTGAAATGGGTGGAACTGGCAGCAGATTAGGCATCCCTTGAGATACTCTTATGTCTAATCATGAAAGGCAAGTAGACCATCTGCTGAAGAATCTTGTAAATGGCCCTAGTGTTTCTATGGCCTCCACACAGAGTCGTGGGGATGACCCAACGAGGTGGCACCTGACCACGAGGCACATGAACAGTCCCTTCTTGAGCTTCAGGCAATGCTGGAGGTTATGAAGGTGGCTTAGATCTTTTGACTGCTGTAACACATCTACAGGGATAGGACATTTCTGGGGGTTTGCTATGAGTTGACAGATTCTATGAGTCACTGGGTCTTTGTCCTGCAAAGTCTGAATTTCCTGGCTGTCTGCCTAGATGGAGTGTCTGTGATTGAAGATCGGGATTTTTGCGGCTCTCCCTGGCTTGATGGCAGGTAACAGCATTTACTGCACAAGTCTGTCTATCTGGGAGCCATTCTTCTCGAAACTCCTAGAGAGGGCCATCCACTGCTCCTGTTTTTGCAAGGCAGTCAGCTTCATCATTGCCCATTTTGTCAGGGCCAGGGACTTGAGATTGTCCTTTAACCTTCTTCCAGTATACTGTCATAACCTTGGTCTGTTACAATTTTGCCGCTTACCAAGAAAAGTTTGGAATGTTTTACATCTTTACCTCTGGCATTCTTTATGCTGTTTTGCTTCCATGTAGGCAAGTGGGAAACAGAGCTGTGACAGGCATAGTTGGAATCAGAGCAGATAATTAGCTGGGTGATGCCTGCTTTGCTGGCTTGTTGCAGCACAATGACTATTGCTGCTATTTCTGCATACTGACTCGTCTTTGCCCCTAGCTGGTACCCTTTGACTTTGCCTCTCACCCAAACAGTGCCAACTCCTGCTCGCACTTCGCTTTCATGGTGGAATGAGCAGTCATCCACATAAGCCATTGAAAGGTCCTTACAGACATTTGTCATAGTAGTGGTGGTGGTCAGATGGTAGAGAAGGAGTGGTAACAAGGAGAGTGCTCCTCGGGCTTCCCTTCATATTCGCAATGGTGGCATTCTGCTAAACCCTGGCCTAGAGCCATCTTGGCCATCATATTTCACTTCAACATCATAACCTTGCAGAGCAATCATCCATGCAGCAATGTGGCTGTAGGACACTCTTCTTTCTCTTAGCCTTTGGCTGTTCAAGAAGGAGACAGACTGGTGACAGGTCTCTATTATAATTTTCTCACCAGGAATATAACTGGAAGTGTTTGACAGCCCACACCGTGGTTAGCAGGGCCTTCTCACAGTCAGTAAACTTGAGCTCTACACTACTCAGGGATCAACTAGCGTAGGCAACAACTCACTTGTCCTTATTGTACTGCTGTGACAGAGCAGCACCTAAGCAGCGGGTTGAGAAGCTAGCTTCTAAATAGAACTCCTTATCAGGATAGGCAAGGCATGGAGCAGAGTGGAGTCTGTTTTAGCTCTTGAAAGGCCCGTTTCTGAGAGTTCTCCCATTGGAATGCTTTGTCTTTCCAGAGGAGCTTGATAAGTGGCCTAGCAATTTCTGCGTAGTCCTCAATGAACTGCCTAGAATAGTTGCAGATGCCTAAGAACCTTCTGAGCTCTGAGATAGTAGTTAGGGCCTTGATGTCTTCGATGGCCTGAACTCTCTGACTGGGGTTCAATGCCATTAGGGCCCACAAGTAATCCAATGCATTCAACGTTAGTGTGGCACCACTGGCCTTTCCTGATGGAAAGCTTCACCCCAGCACTGGCAAGATGAGTGAGCACATGTCGAATTTCAGCCATGTGGCCCTCAAATGTTTGTGAATGTTGTCAACATAGATCAAGTTTCCACAGGCAGCAGCATCACTCATAGCTTTGTGGAGGAAGATGTTGAACTCAGCTGATGAGTTTGCATATCCAAAAGGGACACTGGTTCCATGTGAACTGCTGGTTGCCAAAAGAGAAGGCCAATTTGTACTGGTCTGCAGGGTTGACTTCCATTGTCCAAAATCCACTGCACATGTCAGTGGTAGAAAAGAACTTTGCATCTCTCACCTTCGCAAGTTCTTGGTCCAAGTGAATCATCGGCCATCAAGGAACTTGTTTGTTTAGCTGCTGGTAGTCAATAGTGAGGTGCCATTTGTTGTTTGGTTTCAGTACTGGCCATAAGGGTGAGTTGTACATGGAGTTGCATTCCTGGATGATCTGCTCCTGCAGTAAAAAGTGTTTAAAGTCCTTGGAATGGATTCGTAAGCAGCTAAAGGAATTTTGTCATGGCACACAAACGTTGGTGGTGCATTTGGGTCAGTGGGGATATGCACTGTGTGAAGGTCTGTAACCCCACAATCATTAGAATCCTGTGATCAAATGTGCTAGAAGTCCAAAAAAATAAAATATAAAAAGTTCATGGAGTTGCTGTCTGAGCATCCACTGTCAAAGCATCAGCCTTGGTAAGCTGTTGTTGGACTTCCTGTTCAAAACCTGTATACTGTTCATCTGAGGAATCTGTAGCATCCAGTGATGAAGGGGTGTCACTTGGATTAGCTGCGAGAGTATACACCACCATGTCTTTGCCCAAGTCAGGTTTGGCCATGTAGAATTGTTCCTTTTGCAACATGTCATGTGGCCCAATGAAGAGCTTATCAGGAAGAGTGAGAAAGGCCTGCCCAAGGTCTTGTGATCCAACCAAGGAAAGCAGCAGTTCACTGATGCCTGGTATGGTCAATTCAAAGTTGTGGAACAGGCTATCAATCAGCAACCCTAAGGGCTGACATGCAGTCATGGATATTGAGGTGTTAGATTTTGAACCAACAAATAAGATGATCAGTGGTTCAGTTCAAGCAGGGGGGGTCCTGCAAACTTAAGTTGAGCTTCAAAAAGAAGGGCAATGGGTGAAAGAATGCCTGTGAGCTCTTGACCTTTCAGAATAAGTTTGAGAGGGAAACCAGCTGTTTTAGTGGGGATCACTACATGAAACTCACTTGCTACCCGACATGCCTGGGGTATGTGCTCTGGGTCAGCAAGAAGTGGGTAGCATGCAGTGTTACTATGGACCCAGGCTATGTGGCTGACCATATCTAGTTGGACTCCTAATCTGACCAATATATCTGCCCCAACAGAGTGAATGGGTAGTGGGCAGGACCATTGAGCCTGTACAGGAGGTAGATGATCCTGCCCCCACAAGTCTCCCTGCTAGGGGTCATTAGCCCTTCTGTCTAGCGAGCAGGCAGCTTGACAGAATGAAACTTAGGGATGCTCACCCAGCACGTGAGTCAGTTCTGGTGGACTGGGTGGAGGAAATCATTAGATCCAATGGCCAGGAAGGTGGCCAGGAAGGTGGTTCTTTGTGGAGAGCGTAGGGCATGACAGGGCACCAAAGATGTCATGGCCATCCACCAGTCATGATGACTCTTTGTACCACTGGATCCTGACTTCTGAGGCTGAAAGAGTTGATCTGCCCCAGCTTTTCCACTTAAAAACTTTCCCACACAGGTCCTTTGCACAAACCCATCTCTTCAACACTGGTGTTTCTGAAGAAGTCCTGTGGCAATAGGGTGAGGGGCAAAGTGACAGGTGGAGGTAACCACTGGAAGTCATAGTCCCAAACCTGCACATCAGGCAGCCTGTGGACCAGTGGTTGTTCATCTTCTGACCTGGGACAACAGAAGTGTTCAGCAGTATTCCAGGTGACTGAGCAGCCCTTTTTAGGGTTAGCACCCTTATATGAGGGAGGGGACTAGAAAAGGTGTCCCAGACATTGCTTGTCCTACACAAAACTGGCCAGCAAGCCACGGCTAGCAGTTTTACCCTCTAATGCGGTCAAAAAAAAAAAACAGCAAAGAGAAACATGATTTTTGGAGCATGGAATGTTCGTACGCTCATGGACAGTGAGTGCCCCAAGACCAGAGAGGAGAACAGCCCTCATTGCAAGAGAATTGGCATGCTATTGGATTGACATGGCTGCTTTGAGTGAAACCAGGCTTGCAGGAGAACGCTCAGTTGCCAAAGTCAAGGGAGGCTAAACCTTCTTCTGGAAAGGCAAGGCAGAGAACAAAGACAGAATACGTGGAGTGGGATTCACCATCAGGACAAGTCTTCTGCTAATGGCTGCACTCTTTCCAGCCCAAATCATTCGCGACAAGCAGTGTACCCAGTTCATCGAAAACCAACCAACAGACTGAACTGTGTTCGCTCAGGACTTTCAGCTGGCTACACTGTAAAAAAAGAATAGTTGAGAATACTTGAAATTTCAAGGCAACAGGCTGCATTAAGAATTTTATGTTTTGCCAATGATGTGCCCATGATAATCCAAACTATGATAAAACTGTTATCTTTATTAAGAATTCTTAATTAAGTCAATTTTCAATTCCTCATTCTGCCAACATAGATTTCTCTTTTTGCTGAACAGTGGCATTCACAGTAGTGCAAAAAGGCAATTGAGGTTATCAGACTTTTTTGGGGGGCTTTTTTCACCTTTATTTGGATAGGACAGTGTAGAGACAGGAAATGAGCGGGAGAGAGGGACGGGGAGGGATCGGGAAATGACCTCGGGTCGGAATCGAACCCGGGTCCCCGGTATGGTGCCTTATCCACCTGAGCCACGACGCCATACCCACGATGTGGGTTTTAAAAACTTTATTTCAATATTGAAGTTTTGTAATTGTGTAGAACAATGAAAAAAGGCATGTATAGTTTAATGATAAATTGTGGTGGCTCAGGTGGATAAGGCGCCATACCATAAATCCGGGGACCTGGGTTCGGTTCCGACCCAAGGTCATTTCCTGATCCCTCCCTGTCTCTATGCTGTCCTATCCAAATAGAGGTGAAAAAAGCCCCAAAAAAATCTAAAAAAAAAAAATTGTGATAACCTCAATTGCCTTTTTGCACTACTGTGAATGCCACTGTTCAGCAAAAAGAGAAATCTATGTTGGCAGAATGAGGAATTGAAAATTGACTTAATTAAGAATTCTTAATAAAGATAACAGTTTTATCATAGTTTGGATTATCATGGGCACATCGTTGGCAAAACATAAAATTCTTAATGCAGCCTGTTGCCTTGAAATTTCAAGTATTCTCAACTATTTTTTTTTTACAGTGTACCAATCTTTTTCACCATCTAAAAAAATAATAATAATAATGATATTTTATATATATATACTGGGAGAGTGGCTCCAGCAAATCCCAGGAACAACATCTGAAGCCTCAGTCCAGAAGAGCGCAGTCCTAGGAACATCGAAGATACTGCGCAGAACCCTCAAACTCCCAGGCCTCTGGTAGAGGACCCGAGCTTGAGGATGACATGGATACCACCACCACCACCCACCCCCACCCACCCCGGGGGTGAGAAGGATATATATATATATATATATATATATATATATATATATATATATATATATACACACACACACATGACATCTCCATTCCTTCCCCCTCCCAACCTCATGGAATATACAGAGTCTTGTATGATGTGCTGTGGGTCCCTGCACTGGGTGTAGTTTTGAAAACAGGCTGGGACCCAGTATGCCTATGCCATTCTCTATTCCTGTGTTGATAAGAAATAGAAAAAAACATAGAGCATATTTAACCCAGGGGGTAAACCAGTCTAGTCTCCTTCCTGTTTCAAAACAACATCAGAGTGCCCAAGCGGATATTACTTCTAGACTTTCTGTAAAGCTAGCTCTTCTGAATGTTAGATCACTTTCAAACAAGTCATTTTTAATTCATGATCTTATTTGCAAACAATCTTGATTTTTTGCTTCTAACTGAAACATGGCTGGATCAAGCAGAGTGCGCTACCACCCTTATTGAAGCAGCTCCCCCAAATTTTAAATTTCATGAGTGCTACCCGACATGGGAAAGGTGGAGGGATCACAAACATATTCAAAGTCTCTTTTCAGTGTAAACAGTCCTCACTTGGTGATTTCCCTCACATACAGAACAGCTCAATGACTATGGGTAGGAGAGTCATAAACAACAAAACGTGCTCTCTCACGGATCTCAACTAAAATGTAGACGACTTACTGGAAATTTTTTATTCAAATAGGACCTAAATTATGGATTATGGAAATTGCTCCATTCAAAATCATGAGAGAGTCAATGACAAGCAGAAAGCACCATGGAAGCAATACCCAGCTGTTAAACTGCTAAAGAGAGAATGTAGGAAGACTGAAAGAAAATGGTGCAAATCTAAACTTCACATCTATTATCAAATCCATAAAGAGATGCTTTGTAAATATAATTGTGAAATTGGTAAAGCAAGACAGTCTTTCTTCTCCAACATCAACAGGAATATGAACAATGCCCGTGTGCTATTTTCAACAGTAGAGAAGCTAACTAATCCCTCACCACAATTAGCACCTGAACTTCTCTGTTAATAAATCCAATGAGTTTGCATCCTTCTTCAAAGGTAAAATTGATCAAATACGGTAGAATATTGCTCATAATATATCTCAGTTGCAAATAACTGAAAAGCTGCAATCACCAGTGACACAGACAGACAATTTCAACACAATATCAGAATTTTGTTTGATTGATTACGAGACTCTTGAAAAAAAAACTGTACAAAATCTCAGTTCCTCAACATCTGAATTGGACATTCTGCCCACCAACTTTAAGTCTGTTCTTCACCTCATAATTACAGATGTGCTTCAGATCATAAATACAGTGGGGCAAAAAAGTATTTAGTCAGTCACCAATTGTGCAAGTTCTCCCACTTAAAAAGATGAGAGGTCTGTCATTTTCATCATAGGTATACTTCAACTATGAGAGACAAAATGAGAAAAAAAAAATCCAGAAAATCACATTGTCTGATTTTTAAAGAATTTATTTGCAAATCATGGTGGAAAATAAGTATTTGGTCAATAACAAAAGTTCATCTTAATACTTTGTTATATACCCTTTGTTGGCAATGACAGAGGTCAAACACTTTCTGTAAGTCTTCACAAGGTTTTCACACACTATTGCTGGTATTTTGGCCCATTCCTCCATGCAGATCTCCTCTAGAGCAGTGATGTTTCGGGGCTGTCACTGGGCAACACAGACTTTCAACTCCCTCCAAAGATTTTCTATGGGGTTGAGATCTGGAGACTGGCTAGGCCACTCCAGGACCTTGAAATGCTTCTTACGAAGCCACTCCTTTGTTGCCCGGGCGGTGTGTTTGGGATCATTGTCATGCTGAAAGACCCAGCCACATTTCATCTTCAATGCCCTGGCTGATGGAAGGAGGTTTTCACTCAAAATCTCACAATACATGACGATACATGATTCATTCTTTCCTTTACACGGATCAGTCGTCCTGGTCCCTTTGCAGAAAAACAGCCCCAAAGCATGATGTTTCCACCCCCATGCTTCACAGTAGGTATGGTGTTCTTTGGATGCAACTCAGCATTCTTTCTGCTCCAAACACGACAAGTTGAGTTTTTACCAAAAAGTTCTATTTTGGTTTCATCTGACCATATGACATTCTCCCAATCCTCTTCTGGATCATCCAAATGCTCTCTAGCAAACTTCAGATGGGCCTGGACATGTACTGGCTTAAGCAGGAGGACATGTCTGGCACTGCAGGATTTGAGTCCCTGGCGGCATAGTGTGTTACTGATGGTAGCCTTTGTTACTTTGGTCCCAGCTCTCTGCAGGTCATTCACTAGGTCCCCCTGTGTGGTTCTGGGATTTTTGCTCACCGTTCTTGTGATCATTTTGACCCCACAGGGTGAGATCTTGCGTAGAGCCCCAGATCGAGGGAGATTATCAGTGGCCTTGTATGTCTTCCATTTTCTAATAATTGCTCCCACAGTTGATTTCTTCACACCAAGCTGCTTACCTATTGCAGATTCAGTCTTCCCAGCCTGGTGCAGGTCTATAATTTTGTTTCTGGTGTCCTTTGACAGCTCTTTGGTCTTGGCCATAGTGGAGTTTGGAGTGTGACTGTTTGAAGTTGTGGACAGGTGTCTTTTATACTGATAACGAGTTCAAACAGGTACCATTAATACAGGTAATGAGTGGAGGACAGAGGAGCCTCTTAAAGAAGTTACGGGTTTGTGAGAGCGAGAAATCTTGCTTGTTTGTAGGTGACCAAATACTTATTTTACTGAGGAATTTACCAATTAATTCATTAAAAATCCTACAATGTGATTTCCTGGATTCTTTCCCCCCATTCTGTCTCTCATAGTTAAAGTGTACCTATGATGAAAATTACAGGCCTCTCTCATCTTTAAGTGGGAGAACTTGCACAATTGGTGGCTGACTAAATACTTTTTTGCCCCACTGTACATCCCTAGAGACTGGCATTTTTCCTGTGTCCCTGAAAAAAGCCATTGTAAAGCCCCTATTTAAAAAGAATAATCTGGATGCTTCAGTATTGAACAACTACAGGCCAATATCAAATCTACCATTCATCGGGAAAATCCTTGAAAAAATTGTCTTCAGTTAATTAACTGCCTTCTTGATATCAAACAGCTGCTTTGATAACTTTCAGTCAGGATTTCGTGCCAATCACAGCACTGAAACAGCACTGATTAAAGTTATAAATGACATGTGTCTTAATACTGATGCAGGCAAAACATCGGTCCTGGTGTTACTGGACCTCAGTGCAGCTTTTGATACTGTTGATCACAACATACTGCTATATCGACTTGAACACTGGGTTGGGTTGACTGGTAAAGTTATCAATTGGTTAAAATCATACTTAAAAGATAGCTTTTGTTACCATGATGTACCTCAACATCAATGTCCTTGACCTGTGGTGTCCCCCAGTGGTCGATCCTTGGACCATTAATATTCAACCTTTATATGCTCCCACTTGGACAAATTATCAAGAATTCAATTTTGTATCACTGCTATGCAGATGACCCCCAAATTTACTTTGCTCTATCACCTAATGATTATACCCCCCTTGAATGTCTCTACCAGTGTATCAACCAAATCAACAAACTGGAGGTCACAAAATTTTCTTCAGCTGAACACAGATAAAACAGAAGTAATTCTATTTGGGAAAAAAGATGAAAGACTCAGGGTTAGCACTATTCTTGACACAAAGGGGATTAAAACAAAAGATATGGTTAAAAATCTTGGCGTTTTCATTGACAGCTAGCTAAACTTTGACAGTCATATGAAATCAATCACTAAATTGGCATTGTATCACCTAAAAAACATTTCCAAACTAAGAGGACATGTCAAAAAATGATCTGGAAAAACTTATACATGCCTTCATCTCTAGTAGGGTTGACTACTGCAATGGCCTTTTCACAGGCCTGCCAAAAAAGACCATCAAACGACTTCAGCTGGTTCAAAATGCAGTGGCTAGGGTTCCCACACAAACAAAAAGAACAGAGCACATTACTCCAATTCTAAGGTCCCTTCACTGGCTTCCAGTAAGCTACAGAATTGACTTTAAAGCATTGTTGCTGGTGTACAAATCTCTAAATGGTACAGGGCCCAATTACCTCTCTGATATGTTGCAGCGGCCTAACCCAATCAGATCTACCAGATCGCAGCAGCAAAATTTACTGTTTTAACAATCGGTTTTACCAAAGTGTGGTGAAGCAGCTTTTAGCTACTGTGCAGTACAGCTATGGAACCAACTCCCAGAGGACATCAAAAATGCTCCTGCTGTTGGCAGCTTCAAATCTAGATTAAAGACCAAGCTGTTCTCAGATGCTTTCTGCTAACTGATAAATGTCATTATCTTTACATGTTTTAAACTTTACTTAACTTTTACAGTCTTTGCATGTTTTGAATTTTACTTAACTTTTATTCCATTTTATTCTGCTGTTTTTTACTGAACTTTTACTTCATTTTATTACTTTATTTCTACTATTGCTTAATTCTCATATTTTTCTCTTCTTCGCCCTTTCATCTCATCATCTCTAGCCGCTTTATCCTGTTCTACAGGGTCACAGGCAAGCTGGAGCCTATCCCAGCCGACTATGGGCGAAAGGCGGGGTACACCCTGGACAAGTCGCCAGGTCATCACAGGGCTGACACATAGACACAGACAACCATTCACACTCACATTCACACCTACGGTCAATTTAGAGTCACCAGTTAACCTAACCTGCATGTCTTTGGACTGTGGGGGAAACCGGAGCACCCGGAGGAAACCCACGCGGACACGGGGAGAACATGCAAACTCCGCACAGAAAGGCCCTCGCCGGCCACGAGGCTCGAACCCGGACCTTCTTGCTGTGAGGCGACAGCGCTAACCACTACACCACTGTGCCGCCCGTTCTTCCCCCTTTATTTTATGTAATTTTATTTTTTATTGTTTTGCCTTTACCTCTGTAAAGCACATTAAACTGCCACCGTGTATGAAATGCGCTATATAAATAAACTTGCCTTGCCTTCTGCAACAACTCCCAGACCTTCCCACTTGCATCAGTGAGTGATCAAGCTCCGTTTCCCCCTCAACCACCATCACCACGTCACAGTCATCAGTGCCTATGCACCCACACTGACTAGCAGTGATGAAGAGAAAAGGAAAGCTTCTACAGCGACCTGGATCGACTGGCAAAAGCCACCCCTGCTGATTACAAGCTTCTCCTGCTACGGTAGGTGATTTCAATGCCAGAGTTGGCAATGACTTCAGGAACTGGAAAGGGAATTGGAAAAATGAACACCAATGGCTTGATGCGTTTGTGTGTAGAAAATGGCCTGACAATCACCAACACACTTCAGACAAGCCGACAAGTACGCATCACAGATCCAAGCAGTGGTACCTGATTGATAATGCCATCTGTCGCAGGAGGGACAGTCGTGATGTCAAGATCACCAGGGCTATGCAAGGAGCTGAGTGTTGGACCAACCATCATCTGATCAGATCTATTTTCACACTGCACATCATCCCAATACATTGCAGGAAGTCAAAACTTGAGACTGGCCTTCAGTGTTGCACAGCTCAAGCATGCAAGGTGTTGCAACGAGTTTGCTGACAGTCTGGATGACAAGCTGACATTACATGGATCGTTGACTGGAAACTCATCTGAAAAGTGGGACCAGTTAAAGTTGTTGACTAAGGAATCAGCAACATCTACCATCCGACCCAGAGTGCAAGTTCAAGACTGGTTTGATGAGAACAAGGAGAGCATTGGGAAGCTGCTAGAAGAGAAGCAGAAGGCATATCTTGAGTGGCAGAATGACAGGACATCCACCTCCAAGCATGATTGCTTCAAAAACCTCCAGAAGCAGAACCAGACTGCACTTCACAGAATGATGGATGAATGGTGGGAGAGAAAGGCAGATGCGGTCCAGTGCTACGCTGACACTAAGAACTCAAAGACGTTCTTTAGTGCCATCAAGGAGGTCTATAAACCAGCCAAGCCTAGCACCACACCACTTCTGTCCGCTGACAGTTCTACTCTGCTGAAGGAAAGAATAGCATCAATGAGAGGTGGAGAGAACACTTCAGCAACCTGCTGAACAGGCCATCGACTGTTGACCCCATAGTCCTGGACCAGATCCCTCAGAGACCCACTGTGGACAGCCTTGACCTCCCCCCTACCATGGACGAGGTCAAGAAGGCGATCAGCCAGACTAGCTCAGGCAAAGCACCAGGAATGGCTGGAATTCCAGCAGAGTTCTTTAAGGTCACTCAGGCCAGTGTCACTAGAAGCCTTCCACAACATTCTTACCAGCATCTGGGAGGAAGAAGACATACCTAAAGAGTTCAGGGACACTATTGTCATCCTGCTGTTTAAGAAGGGCAGGAAGGCTGACTGCAGCAATTACCAAGGCATTTCACATCTATCAATCACTGGGAAGATTTTGGCTCATGTCATCTTCACCCATCTGATCAACATCTCAGCAGAGAATCTGCCTGAGGCACAGTGTGGTTTCCATCCACGCCACCACTGGTATGATCTCAGTCCATCAAGTCCAAGAAAAGTACATTGAGCAGAACATGGACTTCTATGCTGTCTTCATAGACCTGAACAAGACCTTCGACACAGTAAACAGAGAGGCACTCTGGCTCATCCTGTCAAAGTTTGGATGTCCAAGGAGGTTTGTGAACCTGATTCGCCTGTTCCATGAGGACATGACTGGTCTAGTGTGTTCTGGTGGAGAAGCGGCAGAGCCATTTGACATCACCAATGGTGTGAGGCAAGGATGTGTGCTGGCTCCCATTCCCTTCAACCTCTTTACCTGTGTGTTGGGCCATGCTGTCCGCGAACTGGATCAGGGAGTGTACCTTCAGTACAGGCTGGATGGATTTGTATTTGACCTTCATCGCCTGAGTGCAAAGACCAAGATGATAGAAAAGATCCTAGAAGTGCCATTTGTTGATGACTGTGCTCTCATGGCACACAAGGAGTCAGACCTCCAGCTCATCGTCAACAAATTTGCCGAAGCTTCTCGTCTCTTCGGTTTCACCATCAGCCTGGACAAGATGGAGGTTCTGGTGCAGCCTGCCCCAGCTTCTACTGCTCATCCTCCCTCGATCTACATTGAAGGAACAGAGCTCAAGTCAGTGGAGGCCTTCAAGTACCTTGGCAGCGATGGAACCCTGGACAAGGAAATCAACACCAGAATCTGTAAAGCCAGCCAAGCACTAGGTTGTCTGTGCTCACGTGTGTTGAACCAGCACATCAGGCAGTCCATGAAACTCAAGGTGTACAACCCCATCCTCCTCTCCAGTCTTCTATACAGAAGTGAGATGTGGACACTATACAGAAGGCACCTGAAACTGCTGGAATGGTTCCACATGCATAACCTGCAGTCAATTCTTGACATCTGATGGCAGGACAAGGTCACAAACCTGGAGGTCCTGGATAGAGCAGAAACCACAAGCATCGAAGCCATGATCCTGAAAAACCAGCTTTGATGGACCAGCCACATCATCTGCATGGATCATTCACGGATACTGTACGGCGAGCTCTCCACTGGCAAACAAAACCGAGGAAGGCCTTGCAAGCAATTCAAGGACTGTGTGAAGGCCAACATTACCCATGTCAAGATCACTCCAAAGCAGCTGGAGCAGTGTGCATAAGAGTTGATTGGTGTGCACCGACGAGACAAGCCTACGACAGCATTGAGGAAGCCCAGCGAACAAGCCTTGCTGATGCTTGAGCACAACAGAAGGCTGCTGCTGCCACACCAGCTGAGCCAGAGCAGTTCACTTGCCCACACTGAACGTTCATGCCGCTCAAGAATTGGACCCCATAGCCTCATGAGAGTCCACAACAGAAATTGTGCAAATACAAAGCATCATTATCGAAAGTGGACAACCAAGGAAGGATAATGTGGCTGACCATATCTAGTTGGGCTCCTAATCTGACCAATACATCTGCCCCAACAGAGTGAATGAGGAAGTTGGGGAACCACGCTCATGAAATGTGTGAAGGCTCATTCTGATGGTCATGGAAATGGTGCAGACACCAATAGCCTTGATTGGGATCTGGGATCGTCCCATGGAAAGAAGATGGTGGCTTTTGTGCATGAATGTAAAACAGGAATTGCTTTGACAATGCATCATACAAAGCTTGGCTTATAGCGGACTTCTCAGACCAAAGTGTTAAAATGGCATCGGGTACTGCTATTCCACTGACTCGGACATCATCTGAAATGAGGGGGCAAGGAAACACTGAATCTGAGCTTCCCAAAGAACAAAGGAAAGACAACCAGTGCAACCGAAGCTTGACAGGTTTAGAATGAGTAGGCCATCTATTGAGGTAAATATCTTTGTGAGTTTATCATACATGCATGATAAACATATTGACAGAAACTTTCTACTTTACACTTTCCTATTTGCCCACTGCCAAACATTATAGTTTTTAAATTATCTAAATTAGATGAAACATAAAACTAGTCACCTTCCTCAGTAGGGCGGCACGGTGGTGTAGTGGTTAGCGCTGTCACCTCACAGCAAGAAGGTCCTGGGTTCGAACCCCGGGTCCGGTGAGGGCCTTTCTGTGTGGAGTTTGCATGTTCTCCCCGTGTCCGCGTGGGTTTCCTCCGGGTGCTCCGGTTTCCCCCACAGTCCAAAGACATGCAGGTTAGGTTAACTGGTGACTCTAAATTGACCGTAGGTGTGAATGTGAGTGTGAATGGTTGTCTGTGTCTATGTGTCAGCCCTGTGATGACCTGGCGACTTGTCCAGGGTGTACCCCGCCTTTCGCCCGTAGTCAGCTGGGATAGGCTCCAGCTTGCCTGCGACCCTGTAGAAGGATAAAGCGGCTAGAGATAATGAGATGAGATGAGACCTTCCTCAGTCACAGCACTGAGCGCACAATTATGCATTCATAAAAGACACATTCACATGGTAATGGTATGTGAATCACTTTCACTCTCATAGTTTCGATTTGTTTCTCTCAGGAATGCCCACCGTAAACAGAATAAAATCTGGCAGACATAGTTCAGGCTATTTGGAGGTAAATTTTGGTGTGAGATGGCATGTGGATTTTATGCGCTTTGGATGATTCAAGACAGCAATTCAAGTCATGATTCATTTCATCATTCAGGACAGCGATTTAAATCAGGCAGTGTAAAAAGAAAAACTTCTTTAATGAAGTAGATGGCAGAGGTACAGTAGGGCTCAGGCAAAAATCAGTGGTCAAAGAACGGGCCAGGACGTCAAAAACACAGGGGAGCAGGTAGGTAGGCATGGTCAGGGACAAAAACATCTTCACAAAACCCAAAGAACACAGAGACAAGGGAAATCCAGGCAGAGGAAGCAAAAACACAATCTAAAAGAACAGACAGGCAAAACCGGGGCAAAAAACTGGACAGAAAACTAGACAAAAAAACAAGGAACAATTCAGGCAGGGGGAATCAAGAAGACATAATACCAAAGGGCTGTAACAAGGCGAGGACAATCTACAAGAGACAGTCTGGCAAATGGAGTAGCTCCAAACAGTTCTTAAAAAGCCCTGGCTGATGGGAGAGGAGTGGTAGCAGGTGTGGGAGTGCCGCTTCAGGAAAATGGCCTTCAGCAAGGCAGGACTGAATTCCTGTCCTGGATCCAGCCTGAAAGTCCCACAATCTCAGGCATGGATGGACTGGACTGTGATAGGGAGGGGTTTTAACTCTCCTCATTGAATGAATGGAAATTGTTTACCCTTCTCATTGAATACCCTTCCCACTGCCAACCCTTTATCCCAAAACAATAAAACATTTTCTTTTTTATGGCCAGTTAATTGTCCAAATCAGTGGAGCAGATTTAAGTTTTGTGCTTGATACATTCCTAAGACTGAACAGAATCACCTCAGGTGACCAAAATGGTTCGACACAATGGACAAGATTATGTTTTTTTTTAAACACATTCGAACATAGTTCTAAAACTGCTTTTTACATCTTCATTTATCTGCTATTTTTTAAAAAGTACAATCATGATATGCATACTATATAGATATTATTGTAGCTGAACTTGTGCTGAATACAAAAAAAGTCATATGAAAATTTCAAATCATTCCATCCTCCTGGATAGACTAGAAAATGTTGTGGGAGTTAAGGGAACGGCCTTCTCCTGGCTTAGGTCTTATTAGTGTGCTTGCTCAAGCACACTATTGTTCTTCTTAAGTTTACTTATTCTGCCACGTTTTTTGGATCCACTACTCCTCCTAGGGTGTTCGAGATAGAGACACCATTCCAACTCTGAGACATCTGGCCCAAAGTGGTGTAGTGTGCTTGTATACAGCTTTTGGATCAACGTGCCCGTTCTCTTGTTCTTGTCATTTTTCTTTTGTTTTTTTCCCATAGAGAATGAATAGGGCTCTTGAATCGAATCGTCCTACTCGGACATGCTCCATCACAGATGCACCAAACCTCATGTGATACTTCAGGCCAACTCCCCTGACACATACACGCAATCGGTTCTGACCCGCACTCATTTTTCCTTTCTTTTTGTTCATCCCTTTTTCCTCCATAGGCTTGCATTGATTTTTGGCCCCATTGAAAATGAATGGTGTTTCAGGAGAAAAACTTTAACTCTCCATCAATTTTTTTAACCAAGTGACCAAACTTCAAGAAACTTCACTTGATGCCTCAGGCCAAGTCCCTGCACAGATCCATCCCCTCATCTGAGACCTGCACTCGTCTTTTCCTCGGTTTTCACGCATCACTCCATAGGCTTCCATTGATTTTTGGCCCCATTCAAATGAATGGAGTTTTGCGCAGTAACATTTCACCACACATCCACCAAACTTCATATGGCACCTCAGGCCAAATCACCCATCACACACATGATATGGATTCTGACCTGCACTCGTCTTTGTCTTGCCTTACATCCATCCATTTTTTCTCCATTTTGCCGCTTATCAGTGGAAGCTTGACTGAGTCATTCCTCCCTTCCCCCATAGGTGATGATGCATTTGGCAAGGATCTGCTCATTTGAGACTTTGAGAGCAAATCAACTTCAACTCAATGGCCACTTTATTAGGAATACTTACACACACACGATAGCAATTTGCATATAAGCATTCACGTGTTACCATGCTAGCTGTTAGCATGTTACCCATTATGATATCATGCCTGCTGTTAGCTCACAAGTTGTTAGCATGTTCACCATTTGCATGTTATCTTGTTAGGATTAACATGGTAGCATGTAGAGTTCGCATGTTTGCTGTTAGCGAGTTCGCCTGAGCATGTTAGCATGCTAACTGCTAGCATGTTAGCTGTTAGCATGTCACCCTCAGTGTGTAGCATGCTAAAAGTTAACATACTATCCATTAGCATGTTAGCCTGTTAACATGATAGCTGTCCACATATTAGCCTTAAAGTGTTAGAATTTTAACAAATAGCATGTTAATCATTAGCATGTTAGAATGCTAACTGTTAACATGTTATCTATTAGCATGTTAGCAATAACATGTTAATATGCTAACTGCTAGCATGCTAGCTGTTCTGCTACAGCTCAGCAAGCACACTTCGCATTTTCTCTGCGGAAATGCAGTCTAGTTTAATTAATTGCTGTCAGCTTGTTGATGTAAATGGTGATTTTCCTATACATATTGAGGTAAAGTTTGGTGTTCCGTCTTAGGTCCACTGCTTTTTTCTTTTCCTCTGGGTAATATTATTTGTAAGCATGGTATTAGTTTCCACTGTTATGCTGATGACACACCATTGTATGTTTCTGCAAAGCCAGACAAGAAACACCATCCATCCATTTTGGCATATCACTACAGTGACGTGGCTGCTCTGATGATTTCAGCCATCAAAGTGTCTAGGGAGCATTACAGTAGTGGTTTCCCATTGCCTTCTACTGGATTATTATAGAGGTTTTCTCCTCTCAACCATTCACACTTATGGACAATTTAGAGCCTAACCTGTGACTGTGGGAGAAACCAGAGCACCCGGAGGAAACCCACATAGACACAGGGAGAACATGCAAACTCCACACAGAAATGACCCCCCATCAGCCACTGGGCTCAAACCTTCTTACTGTGAGGCAACAGTGCTAACCACTTGCACCACTGTGCTACGTGGGAAACATCAGCTTAATAAAATTGAGAAATGTGTAAAGGACATTAGACACTGGATGCTTAATAACTTCCTTCTGCTTATCCCTGACAAGACAGAGGTAAATGTACTAAGACCACATGCAGCTAGATGTAAGTTTTCTGATTACATAGTAACTCTGGATGGCCTTTCTGTTTCTTCACATGCGGCAGCAAAAGACCTTGGTGTAATCATTGACTCCAGTCCTTCGGTTGAAACTCATATCGATAACATTACCCAAATAGCTTTCTTTCATCTCAGAAATATCGCTAAGATCAGAAATACAGGGTTAGTCAAAAGTATGTTAACACTAATGGATTATTTTTCTCCTGCAGATAGATGTACGCCACGGGTGACAGATTAAGTGGTACTGTAACTCACTGGTTTTTGTGAGTTGAACATGATGGCGAACAGGTTGAGACCGTCCTGTAAATCATCTTGCACATATGTATGTTTTGTGAATAAATGGTTTCTACCACTTAAGTGTTGACAAATTTTGACTAACCCTGTATAATGTCACTACATGACACAGAAAAACTAGTTCATGCTTTTGTTACCTCTAGGTTGGATTATTGAAATGCCTTACTGTCTGGATGTTCCAATAAGTGCATGAACAAGCTCCAGTTAGTTCAAAATGCCACAGCAAGAGTCCTTACTAGAATTAGAAGATATGACCACATCACCCCTATCTTATCCATATTGCATTGGCTCCCAATCAAATTTCATATTGATTATAAAATCCTACTATTAACCTTTAAAGCACTAAATGGTCTTGCGCCACAGAACCTGAGTGAACAACTGGTCCTTTATGACTCGCCATGCCGACTTAGATCAAAAGGTGCAGGCTATTGTTGGTACCTGTGGCAGTGGGGGCGTGGTCAAGCGCCGCTCTGTGACAGGAGGGTGGAGTCAGGGAAGGTAAGTGGCAGAATCACTACACCTGAGGGCAATTAACCTGTTTGTGTGTCTTCCCAGTGACCGCACCCTACTTAAGGAAGGTGAGCGAGAGCAGAGGGAGCTCATTCCCGAACCAGACGCCGGTCGTGTATGTGTGTGTCTGGTGTGTTCAAAGTTGTTCACTGAAAAGTGTGGCAATAAAAGCCCTGTTTTCAAACCTGATCTCTGTCCTGCCGTCCTCTGTGCTCCACCCACCCTTACGAACCGTTACAGTGGTGCCGAAACCTGGGATCTGGAGCGCAGCAGCCGATCAGCCCCATGGAGTCCTCCCCATTCGCCAAACTGGTCCACGCCCTCACCATGGCCCAGCAAAGCCAGCACCAGGCACTAGTCACCCTCTGAAAGGAACAGGAACAGCAGTTTGAGGCCCTGGTGCTGGCCCAGCAAGAAGATCGCAAGGCGTTCTGGCACCTCCCCGCGTTGGCGGGGGCCACCAGCGCTCCCACCATGGGCCCATCCCCCCTCACCCTAACCAAGATGGGCCCGCAGGACGACCCCGAGGCATTTATCACGCTCTTCGAGCAAGTCGCGGAGACCTCAGGGTGGCCGATGGAGCAGCGCACAGTGCGCCTCCTCTCCCTGCTAACGGGAGAGACGCAGCTGGCCGCACTACAGCTCCCCGCCGACTGCCAGCTGGCCTACGCGGACCTTCGCCGGGCCGTCCTCCAGCGTGTGGGGTGCACCCCTGAGCATCAGCGTCAGTGCTTCCGCGCTTTGCACTTGGAGGAAGTCGGCCGGCCATTCGCGTTTGGCCAGCAACTCCGGGATGCCTGCTGGCGGTGGCTGAGGGCCAACAACCGCGACGCTGAGGAGATCGTCGACCAGGTGGTACTGGAACAGTTCATCGCACACTTGCCAGCAGGAACCATGGAGTGGGTCCAGTGCCACCGCCTGGCGTCGCTGGATCAGGCCATCGAGCTGGCGGAGGACCATTTGGCGGCTGTCCCGGCAGCAGGACAGCAGACAGCCTCTTCTCTTCTCTCCTCTTCTCTCTCTCTCCCTCTCCTCCTGTGTCCCGTCCTTGCCCCATTCCCCCACCCTTGGAGGCGGGGGCCGGCGCCACCCCAGCCGGCCCACCGCACCCATGGTGCCCTCCCGTTTCTCCCTTCTGTGTCTGTCTCTCCCCCCCCCTCAGGTGAGTGAGCCCCAGAACACCGGTGTGGAGAGGAAGCCCAGGCCGGTTTGCTGGCGCTGCGGGGAGCCGGGCCACCTCCAACAGCAGTGCACGGCAATGGAGGTGGGCGCGGTGGTTTGGATCCCTGACGTGCCAGGAGCCGCCCTCGATCGGGCCGGAGCATATCGCGTACCGGTGAGTATTCAAGGGGATACATATCAGGCATTGGTGGATTCTGGTTGTAATCATACCTCAATTCACCAAAGCCTGGTGCAAAATGAGGCATTGGGGGGAGCACAGGGGGTGAAGGTGTTGTGTGTGCACGGGGATGTTCACAGCTACCCTTTGGTGTCGGTCCACATTTTTTTCCGAGGGGAAAAATTTATAGTAAAGGCGCCGGTTAATCCTCGCCTCACCCACTTGATAATTTTGGGGACTGATTGGCCGGGATTCGGGGAGTTGATGAGCCATTTAGTGAAGAGTGGGTCCTGCCATACTTCAGCAGGGGGAGGTCCCGGTGTTGCCTTGGCGGGAGCAGCTGTCACAGAGCCGTCTACGTCATCTCCACATCAGAGTGAGGAGCCGCAGGCTCCTCCTCTCTCTTTTGGGGAATCCCTTGCGGATTTCCCGTTAGAACAGCCGCAAGACGAGACTCTGCAGCATGCGTTTGACCAAGTGAGAGTAATTGACGGTCAAACGCTCCCGCTGAACGTCACCCCGTCCTTCCCCTATTTTTCTATTATGAAGGATAGATTATACCGAGTGATGCAGGACACTCAGATGAAAGAGCAAATCACACAGCTTTTAATTCCAAAGAGCCGCCGGGAATTGGTATTCCAGGCAGCTCACTTTAATCCCATGGCTGGACACTTGGGGCAGGATAAGACACTAGCCCGAATAATGGCCCGATTCTATTGGCCGGGGATTCGCGGTGATGTTCGTAGGTGGTGTACGGTGTGCCGCGAATACCAGTTAGTAAATCCAACGGACATTCCAAAAGTGCCTTTGCGCCCTCTACCATTAATCGAAACCCCGTTTGAAAGAATTGGGATGGATCTCGTCGGGCCATTAGATCGGTCAGCACGAGGGTACTGCTTTATATTAGTTCTGGTGGACTATGCAACGCGATACCCGGAAGCAGTGCCTCTGTGCAATATCTCAGCACGCAGTATTGCAGAGGCGCTCTTCCGTGTTATCTCCCGATTGGGAATCCCGAAAGAGATTCTGACTGATCAAGGCACCACGTTTATGTCACGGACACTGTGCGAACTGTATGGGTTATTGGGGATTAAACCGATCCGCACCAGTGTGTATCACCCACAAACAGACAGTTTAGTTGAACGGTTCAATCGCACCCTCAAGAATATAATTAAAAAATTCATAAGTGAGGACGCACGTAATTGGGATAAGTGGCTCGAGCCCTTGTTGTTTTCAGTGTGAGAGGTCCCTCAAGCCTCCACGGGGTTCTCCCCATTCGAATTATTATATGGGCATAAGCCGCGTGGCATTCTAGATGTGCTGCGGGAAAATTGGGAGGAGGGACCTTCACAACGTAAAAACAAAATTCAATATGTTTGTGGCAGCGGGGGCGTGGTCAAACGCCGGTCTGTGACAGGAGGGTGGAGTCAGGGAAGGTAAGTGGCAGAATCACTACACCTGACATGAATTAACCTGTTTGTGTGTGTCTTCCCAGTGACCGCGCCCGACTTATGGAGGGAGAGCGAGAGCAGAGGTGGTGATCTCCGAACTAGACGCTTCTTATGTTGATGTGTGTCTGTTCATTTGAAGGTTGTTAGACTGAAAAGTGTGGCAATAAAGCCCTTTTGGAAACCTGGTCTCTGTCCTGCCGTCCTCTGTGCTCCACTCACCCTATCGAACTGCTACAGTGGTGCTGAAACCCGGGAAAAGTGGAGCACCAGCCGAGCAGCCCCATGGAGTCCTCCCCATTCGCCGACCTGGTCCACGCCCTCGCCATGGCCCAGCAAAGCCAGCACCAGGCGCTCATCACCCTCCGGAAGGAGCAAGAGCGATGCTTTGAGGCCCTGGTGCTGGCCCAACAAGAAGATCGGGAGGCGTTCCGGCACCTCTTCGCGTCGGCGGGGTGCACCAGCGCTCCTACCGTGGGCCTGTCTCCCCTCACCGTCACCAAGATGGGCCCGCAGGACGACCCCGAGGCATTCATCACGCTCTTTGAGCAAGTCGCCGAAGCCTTGGGGTGGCCGATGGAGCAGCGTGTGGCGCGCCTCCTCCCCCTGCTAACGGGAGAGGCACAACTGGCCGCGCTACAGCTCCCCGCCGACCACCGGCTGGCCTACATGGACCTCCGCCGGGCCGTCCTCCAGCGCGTGGGGCGCACCCCAGAGCAGCAGCACCAGCGCTTCTGCGTGTTACGCTTGGAGGAAGTCGGCCGGCCATTCGCGTTTGGCCAGCAGCTCCGGGACACCTGCTGGCGGTGGTTGAGGGCCAACAACTGCGATGCCAAGGGAATCATCGACCAGGTGGTGCTGGAACAGTTCGTTGCTCGCTTGCCAGCAGGAACTGCGGAGTGGGTCCAGTGCCACTGCCCGGCGTCGCTGGATCAGGCAGTCGAGCTGGCGGAGGACCATTTGGCGGCGGTCCCGGCGGTAGGACAGCAGATGGCATCTTCTCTTCTCTCTCTCTCTCCCCATCCTCCTGTGTCCCGTCCTCGCCCCATTCCCCCACTGCGGAGGCGGGGGCCGGCACCACCCCAGCCGGCCCGCCGCACCCGCAGTGCCCTCCCGTTTCTCCCTTCTGTGTCTGTCTCTCCCCCACCTCAGGTGAGTGAGCCCCAGATCACCGGTGCAGAGGGAAAGCCCAGGCCGGTTTGCTGGCGCTGCGGGGAGCCGGGCCACCTTCAACAGCAGTGCATGGCGATGGAAGTGGGCGCGGTGGTTTGGATCCCCAATGCGCCAGAGGCCGCCCTCGATCGGGCCAGAGCATATCGCATATCGGTGAGTATCCAAGGGGATACATACCAGGCGTTGGTGGATTCTGGTTGTAACCAGACCTCCATTCACCAAAGCCTGGTGGAAAATGAGGTATTGGGGGGAGCACAGGGGGTGAAGGTGTTGTGTGTGCATGGGGATGTTCACAGCTACCCTTTGGTGTCGGTCCACATTTTTTTCAGAGGGGAAAAATTTATAGTGAAGGCGGCGGTTAATCCTCGCCTTACCCACTCTTTAATTTTGGGGACTGATTGGCCGGGATTTCGGGGTTTAATGACACGCTTAGTAAAGAGTGGGTCCTGCCCTTTGGTCCTGGTTTCGCTTTGGCGGGAGCAGCTGTCACAGAGCCGTCGACATCATCTCCGTGTCAGAGTGAGGAGCCGCTGGCTCCTCCTCTCTCTATTGGGAATCCCTCGCAGATTTCCCATTAGAACAATCGTGAGACGAGACTCTGCGACATGTGTTTGACCAAGTGAGAGTAATCGATGGTCAAACGCTCCAGCCGAACACCACCCCGTCCTTCCCCTACTTCGCAATTATGAAGGATAGGTTATACCGAGTGACGCAGGACACTCAAACTAAAGAGCGAGTCACGCAGCTTTTGATTCCGAAGAGCCGCCAGGAATGGGTATTCCAGGCGGCTCACTGTAATCCCATGGCTGGACACTTGGGGCAGGATAAGACACTAGCCCGAATAATGGCCCGATTCTATTGGCCGGGGATTCACGGTGATGTTCGTAGGTGGTGTACGGCATGCTGCGAATGCCAGTTAGTAAATCCAGCGGCCATTCCAAAAGCGCCTTTGTGCCCTCTTCCATTGATCGAGACCCCGTTTGAGAGAATTGGGATGGATCTCGTTGGGCCATTAGATCGGTCAGCATGAGGGTACCACTTTATATTAGTTCTGGTGGACTATGCAATGCGATAACCAGAAGCAGTGCCTCTGCGCAATATCTCAGCACGCAGTATTGCAGAGGCACTCTTCCACGTTATCTCCCGAGTCGGAATCGCGAAAGAGATTCTGACTGATCAAGGCACTACATTTATGTCATGGACACTGCGCGAACTGTATGGGTTATTGGGGATTAAGCCGATCCGCACCAGTGTGTATCACCCACAAATGGACGGTTTAGTGGAACGGTTCAATCGCACCCTCAAAAATATCATTAAAAAATTCGTAAGTGAGGACGCACGTAATTGGGATAAATGGCTCGAGCCCTTGTTGTTCTCAGTGCGAGAGGTTCCCCAAGCCTCCACGGGGTTCTCCCCATTCGAATTATTATATGGGCGTAAGCCGCGCGGCATCCTAGACGTGCTGCGGGAAAATTGGGAGGAGGGACCTTCACAAAGCAAGAACGAAATTCAAAACATTACGGACCTGCGCGCAAAACTCCACACGCTCACCCACCTAACTCAGGAGAATTTGCGGCAGGCCCAGGAACGGCAAGCCCGCCTGTACAACAAGGGTACGCGCCTTAGGGAGTTCACCCAGGGAGATAAGGTACTCGTACTGTTGCCCACTTCGAGCTCCAAATTGATCGCCAAGTGGCAAGGTCCCTTTGAGGTCACACGGCGAGTCGGGGACATTGACTACGAGGTGAGGCGAACGGACAGGGGTGGGGCGCTACAAATTTACCACCTCAACCTGCTTAAACTCTGGAATGAGGAGGTCCCCGTGGCGTTGGTGTCGGTGGTTCCGGAGAAGGCGGAGCTGGGGCCGGGGGTTCAAAAAGGGGCATTGGCATCCCGTACCTCTCTGGTCCCCTGTGGAGACCACCTCTCCCCGACCCAACTCACGGAGGTCGCCCAGTTGCAGACCAAGTTTTCGGATGTGTTCTCACCCCTGCCCGGTCGCACTAACCTCATAGAGCACCACATAGAGACGCCCCCAGGGGTAGCAGTGTGTAGCCGCCCTTACAGGCTACCCGAACACAACAAAAGGTGGTTCGGGAAGAACTTGAGATCATGCTCGTAATGGGCATCGTCGAGGAGTCCCACAGTGACTGGAGCAGCCTGGTGGTCTTGGTACCCAAGGCCGACGGGTCGGTCCGGTTCTGTGTGGACTATAGAAAAGTCAACGCGGTGTCTAAATTTGACGCGTACCCAATGCCTCGTATTGATGAGTTGCTCGATCGACTCGGCACGGCTCGCTTTTATTCGACACTGAATTTGACGAAGAGATATTGGCAGATCCCCTTGACTCCACTATCCCGAGAAAAAACGGCCTTTTCCACACTGTTTGGTTTACACCAATTCGTCACACTTCCGTTTGGGCTGTTTGGGGCGCCCGCTACGTTTCAGCGGCTGATGGACAGGGTCCTCCGCCCCCATGCCACCTATGTGGCCGCCTATCTCGACGATATCATCGTATATAGTAATGACTGGGCGAGGCACCTTGAACACCTAAGGGCCGTCCTTAGGTCGCTGAGGCGAGCGGGTCTCACGGCCAACCCAAAGAAGTGTGCGATTGGGTGGGTGGAAGTACAGTATTTGGGCTTCCACTTGGGCAACGGGCAGGTGCGTCCCCAAATTAATAAGACCGCAGCAATTGCGGCCTGCCCAAGGCCCAAGACCAAAAAGGGGGTGAGACAGTTCCTGGGGCTGGCTGGCTATTATCGTAGGTTTATACCTAATTATTCGGACGTCACCAGCCCGCTGACTGATCTCACTAAAAAGGGGGCACCAGATCCAGTCCAGTGGATGGAGCAATGCCAGCAGGCTTTTTCTGAGGTAAAGGCTGCACTGTGTGGGGGGCCACTTTTACACTCCCCTGACTTTTCTCTCCCTTTTATGTTGCAGATGGATGCATTGGACAGAGGGCTGGGGGCAGTTTTGTCCCAGGAGGTGGAGGGGGAGGACTGCCCCGTCCTGTACATCAGCAGGAAGCTGTCGGTGCGTGAGGGGCGCTACAGCACAATAGAAAAAGAGTGTCTGGCCATCAAGTGGGCAGTCCTCACCCTCCGTTACTACCTACTGGGGCGCCCTTTCACCCTCTGTTCGGACCACGCGCCCCTCCAGTGGCTCCACCGCATGAAGGATGCCAGTGCGCGGATCACCCATTGGTATCTGGCACTCCAACCCTTTAATTTCAAGGTGGTCCACAGGCCGGGGGCGCAGATGGTCATGGCGGACTTCCTCTCCTGTCAAGGGGGGGGGAGTCGGCTGCAGGCCAGATGGCCGCCCGGCCTGAATCGGGCAGTGGGGGTATGTGGCAGCGGGGGTGTGGTCAAGCGCCGGTCTGTGACAGGAGGGTGGAATCAGGGAAGGTAAGTGGCAGAATCACTACACCTGACATGAATTAACATGTTCATGTGTGTCTTCCCAGTGACCGCGCCCGACTTAAGGAGGGAGAGCGAGAGCAGAGGGGGTGATCTCCAAACTAGACGCTTCTTATGTTGATGTGTGTCTGTTCATTTGAAGGTTGTTAGACTGAAAAGTGTGGCAATAAAGCCCTTTTGGAAATCTGATCTCTGTCCTGCCTTCCTCTGTGCTCCACTCACCCGATCAAACTGCTACAACGTTATTGACCTGCGCGCAAAACTCCACACACTCACCCACCTAACCCAGGAGAATTTGCAGCAGGACCAAGAACAGCAAGCCCGCCTGTACAACAAGGGTATGCACCTTAGGGAGTTCGCACCGGGAGATAAAGTACTCCTATTGTTGCCCACATCGAGCTCCAAATTGATCGCCAAGTGGCAAGGACCCTTTGAGGTCACACGGCGAGTCAGGGACGTCAACTACGAGGTGAGGCGAATGGACAGGGGTGGGGCGCTACAGATTTACCACCTCAACCTGCTTAAACTCTGGAATGAGGAGGTCCCCGTGGCGTTGGTGTCGGTGTTTCCGGAGAAGGCAGAGCTGGGGCCGGAGGTTCAAAAAGGGGCATTGGCGTCACATACCTCTCCGGTCCCCTGTGGAGACCACCTTTCCCCGACCCAACTCGTGGAGGTCGCCCAGTTGCAGACCGAGTTTTCGGACGTGTTCTCGCCCCTGCCCGGTCGCACCGACCTCATAGAGCACCACATTGAGATGCTGTCTTGCCTCGCCTCAGCGACTGGACTCGGTCTCCCAGTTGCAGACCGAGTTTTCGGATGTGTTCTCGCCCCTGCCCGGTCGCACTGACCTCATAGAGCACCACATTGAGATGCCCCCAGGGGTGGTAGTGTGTAGCTGCCCTTACAGGCTACCCAAACACAAAAAAAAGGTGGTTCGGGAAGAACTCGAGGCCATGCTCGAAATGGGCATCGTCGAGGAGTCCCACAGTGACTGGAGCAGCCCGGTGGTCTTGGTACCCAAGGCCGACGGGTCGGTCCGGTTCTGTGTGGACTATAGAAAAGTCAACGCGGTGTCTAAATTCGACACGTACCCAATGCCTCGTATCGATCGACTAGGCACGGCTTGCTTTTATTCGACACTGGATTTAAAAAAGGGTTATTGGCAGATCCCCTTGACTCCACTATCCCGAGAAAAAACGGCCTTTTCCACACCGTTCGGATTACACCAATTCGTCACACTTCCTTTTGGGCTGTTTGGGGCGCCTGCTACGTTTCAGCGGCTGATGGACAGGGTCCTCCGCCCCCACGCCACTTATGCGGCTGCCTACCTCGATGACATTATCTTCTACAGCAATGACTGGCCGTCGCACCTCGAACATCTGAGGGCCATCCGTAGGTCGCTGAGGCGAGCGGGTCTCACAGCCAACCCAAAGAAGTGTGCGATTGGGCGGGTGGAAGTATGGTATCTGGGCTTCCACTTGGGCAATGGGCAGGTGCGTCCCCAAATTAACAAGACAGTAGCAATTGCGGCCTGCCAGAAGCCCAAGACCAAAAAGGGGGTGAGACAGTTCCTGGGGCTGGCTGGCTATTATCGTAGGTTTATACCTAATTATTCGGACGTCACCAGCCCGCTGACTGATCTGACTAAAAAGGGGTCACCAGATCCGGTCCAGTGGATGGAGCAATGCCAGCGGGCTTTCTCTGAGGTAAAGGCTGCACTGTGTGGGGGCCACTTTTACACTCCCCTGACTTCTCTCTCCCCTTTATGTTGCAGACGGATGCGTCGGACAGAGGGCTGGGGGCTGTTTTGTCCCAGGAGGTCGAGGGGGAGGACCGCTCAGTCTTGTACATCAGCAGGAAGCTGTCGGTGCGTGAGGGGCGCTACAGCACCATCCAAAAAGAGTGCTTGGCGATCAAGTGGGCAGTCCTCACCCTCCGTTACTATCTGCTGGGACGCCCTTTCACCCTCTGTTTGGACCACATGCCCCTCCAGTGGCTCCACCGAATGAAGGATGCCAATGCGCGGATCACCCATTGGTATCTGGCACTCCAACCCTTTAATTTCAAGGTGGTCCACAGGCCGGGGGCGCAGATGGTTGTGGCGGACTTCCTCTCCCGTCAAGGGGGGGAGTCGGCTGCAGGCCGGACGGCCGCCCGGCCTGAGTCAGGTGGTGGGGTATGTGGCAGCGGGGGCATGGTCAAGCGCTGGTCTGTGACAGGAGGGCGGAGTCAGGGAAGGTAAGTGGCAGAATCACTACACCTGAGGGCAATTAACCTGTTTGTGTGTCTTCCCAGTGACCGCGCCCTACTTAAGGAGGGAGAGCGAGAGCAGAGGGAGCTCATTCCCGAACCAGACGCCGGTCGTGTGTGTGTGTCTGGTGTGTTCAAAGTTGTTCACTGAAAAGTGTGGCAATAAAAGCCCTGTTTTCAAACCTGATCTCTGTCCTGCCGTCCTCTGTGCTCCACCCACCCTTACGAACCATTACAGTGCCTCATATAGTGAAAGCTACATCAGGGGGTAGAGCCTTTTCTTACAAAGCCCCACAGTTATAGAATAGCCTTCCAAATCATGTTTGGGACTCAGACACAGTCTTAGTGTTTAAGTCTAGGCTGAAAACATACCTTTTTAGTCAAGCCTTTTGTTAATAGCTTTTTATTCGGTAAAGTAGTAGCTCTGGAGGGTCCTCAGGCATAGAGTGTTTTGATAAACTAGGATGTATGGATGTTCTCTCACACATTCACTCAGGTTTGAAGATCACCAGATCAGCCCAACCATCCATCCAGGACCTATACTCATCCCGCTGTCGCAAAAGAGCCATCAACATCATCAAGGACCCCACCCACCCTGCACACAAACTGTTTACCCTCCTACCATCTGGCAAGTGCTACAGCAGCATATGTTGCAGGACTATCAGACTCAGCAACAGCTTTTTTCCCCCACAGGCCATCAGACTGCTATACTCACTCATGAAAACTCCAAGAACATAACCCCCCACACACACAAAAGACCAGCAAACTGTCAAACAGTATACTCAATGTCTATACAATGCTCTTTCTATGCACATATGCCAATATTCTTTTTTGCACAAGAACATACAAGTTTACAATACTTATTTATCTCCATGCTGCTATTCTGTTTACAAGTTTACAATACTTATTTATCTCCATGCTGCTATTCTGCACTTTACCATACTGCACCTTGTATTACATTTCTGGACTACATACCGCACCAGACTACATTTCTGGAACTACATTACCTCAAACTTGTCTACATTTCTGGACTACATTTCTGGATCACGGTGAATATTCTGGGAACTGTATGCCCACTGTCTGTCTATATGTTGTGTTAATTTGCTTATCTGTTGATGTCTGTGTGCACTTTTATGTTTAGTTGTGTGTCATATTTTTACTACTGCACATTTGGAGTTTGGGGAAACGCAATTTCAATCCTCTGTGTAATTCTGTTACATGGTCTGATTGACAAAGTTCACTTTGATTTTGGTGCAGTGGCTGGACCATTATGTCTCAGGGCTCCCTCATGTCTGTGTTTCCTTCTGGCTCTCCCTTTTAGTTATGCTGACATGCAGTGGGGCAAAAAAAGTATTTCATCAGCCACCAATTGTACAAGTTCTCCCACTTAAAAAGATGAGAGAGGCCTGTAATTTTCATCATAGGTATACCTCAACTATGAGAGACAAAATGAGAAAAAAAAATCCAGAAAATCACATTGTCTGTCTGATTTTTAAAGAATTTATTTGCAAATTATGGTGGAAAATAAGTATTTGGTCAATAACAAAAGTACATCTCAATACTTTGTTATATACCCTTTGTTGGCAATGACAGAGGTCAAATGTTTTCTGTAAGCCTTCACAAGGTTTTCACACACTGTTGCTGGTATTTTGGCCCATTCCTCCATGCAGAACTCCTCTAGAGCAGTGATGTTTTGGGGCTGTCACTGGGCAACACAGACTTTCAACTCCCTCCAAAGATTTTCTATGGGGTTGAGATCTGGAGACTGGCTAGGCCACTCCAGGACCTTGAAATGCTTCTTACGAAGCCACTCCTTCGTTGCCCGGGCGGTGTGTTTGGGATCATGGTCATGCTGAAAGACCCAGCCACGTTTCATCTTCAATGCCCTTGCTGATGGAAGGAGGTTTTCACTCAAAATCTCACGATACATGGCCCCATTCATTCTTTCCTTTCCACGGATCAGTCGTCCTGGTCCCTTTGCAGAAAAACAGCCCCAAAGCATGATGTTTCCACCCCCATGCTTCACAGTAGGTATGGTGTTCTTTGGATGCAACTCAGCATTCTTTCTGCTCCAAACACGACAAGTTGAGTTTTTACCAAAAAGTTCTATTTTGGTTTCATCTGACCATATGACATTCTCCCAATCCTCTTCTGGATCATCCAAATGCTCTCTAGCAAACTTCAGATGGGCCTGGACATGTACTGGCTTAAGCAGGGGGACATGTCTGGCACTGCAGGATTTGAGTCCCTGGCAGCGTAGTGTGTTACTGATGATAGCCTTTGTTACTTTGGTCCCAGCTCTCTGCAGGTCATTCACTAGGTCCCCCCGTGTGGTTCTGGGATTTTTGCTCACCGTTCTTGTGATCATTTTGACCCCATGGGGTGAGATCTTGTGTGGAGCCCCAGATCGAGGGAGATTATCAGTGGTCTTGTATGTCTTCCATTTTCTAATAATTGCTCCCACAGTTGATTTCTTCACACCAAGCTGCTTACCTATTGCAGATTCAGTCTTCCCAGCCTGGTGCAGGTCTACAATTTTGTTTCTGGTGTCCTTTGACAGCTCTTTGGTCTTGGCCATAGTGGAGTTTGGATTGTGACTGTTTGAGGTTGTGGACAGATGTTTTTTATACTGATAACGAGTACAAACAGGTGCCATTAATACAGGTAACGAGTGGAGGACAGAGAAGCCTCTTAAAGAAGTTGTTACAGGTCTGTGAGAGCCAGAAATCTTGCTTGTTTGTAGGTGACCAAATACTTATTTTACCAAGGAATTTACTAATTAATTCATTAAAAATGAATGTTTTTTCCTGGATTCATTCCCCCCATTCTGTCTCTCATAGTTGAAGTGTACCTATGATGAAAATTACAGGCCTCTCTCATCTTTTTAAGTGGGAGAACTTGCACAATTGGTGGCTGACTAAATACTTTTTTGCCCCACTGTAGTTAGTTTTGATGGAGTCTCTGCTTGCACTCAGTCCAAAATCTATACTCATGAGGTGACACTGGGCATACCTAACAACCTGTGTTCTCTGTCTCTCTCTGTCTCTCTCTCTCTTCTCTCTGTCGAGTTACATGTCGATCCTGAGACACCAGTGGTGCTGACCTCTTCTGCTCCTCAGACCTGCCTGATCCATCATGATGCCATATGTCTGGCTGAAGTTTCATCACATTGCTCCTGTGGATGATGGCCCCATATGGACAGTCAAAAGTCACACTTGGAAGATGGCTCTGGACACTTACAGTAATGAATGCATCTATGGCTGAGGACTACAATTGAAATGATAACTTTTGGACTGAAGTTGTCATGAACAGTTTTGTACTCAAGTTTCCATCAAGGAACATTTTATAACCTCAACAGGACAAACTTCATTCTGGGATTATAATGATTTTCCTGGTTGCACGGTTGTGCTTTGTGACTGTGTTGGACACTGTTATGGAAGCAAATTATTTATAATCATGCTGTCTGTCATCACCCAAATTAGGATGGGTTCCCTTTTGAATCTATTTCCTCTCAAGGTTTCTTCCTCATGTTGTCTGAAGGAGTTTTTCCTTGTAACCATTGCCACAGGCTTGCTCATTGGCAGGGCTCTACACTAACTTTTTTTTTTTCAGGATCATACATGCTCCTAAGTTAAAAATTTTAGGAGCACAGGGAAAAAAATGGGGGCACAAGCACAAGTAGGTTTTCATTTTAAAGGTTTATTGCAGCTCA
This sequence comes from Neoarius graeffei, assembly GCF_027579695.1. Classification (NCBI taxonomy): domain Eukaryota; kingdom Metazoa; phylum Chordata; class Actinopteri; order Siluriformes; family Ariidae; genus Neoarius; species Neoarius graeffei. The sequence continues at coordinate 14,752,330 of NC_083577.1, forward strand.
AACCTTAGACACACCAACACATAAAACACAAAATTCAATTGAGAATGAATGAATGAATGAACAAACAAATGAATAACGAACAACTGAATGAATGAACAAACAGTAGCTAAACAGAGAGCAGAGCTCAGCAGAGCTAACAACATCATCAAGGACAGCTCCCACCCTGGCTCTGAGTTCTTTGACTTGCTGCCCTCAGGCAGGCGTTACAGGTGCATCAAAGCAAGGACCAACAGACTCAAAAACAGTTTTTTTTCCCACAGGCCATAACCACCTTGAACAATTAGCCTTTTTCACATTACATCACTTGCAGGGGAACTCATATCCATTTTCAGCCTTTTGAATGGAAGAAGAGGTATACGGCGGCAACATACGTATGTTAACAAAACTGTGTCATTCACAGATAAGATTGATAATAATATTGCACATTGTTGTTTATCATTACGTATTGTTAGCGACCATTCCAGTCACCTATCTGCCTTGTTTTGGAAAGGAAGTTTACTGACTTTCTATGGTTGCTACTTGTTAGCCAGCAGATTAGCATGCCGCCTCTTCTTCCATTTAAAAGGCTGAAAACGGATGTGAGGTTCTTCTGCAAGTGACGTAATGTGAAAAAGGCTAATTACATGCACTGACTGATGCCACTTCTGGCAGGTGCAACAATGCACCAACAAGGACCTAAAAGGACAATATTCTCACACTTACCTGATACAGTGCAATACTTATTACAGTGCAACCTCACAGAGCAACTTTTTAGTTTTTATAGCTTTTGTATATTTTATATTTATATTTCTACACTTTTACATCCATACCCAATACAATGTAATACCAAATACAGTGTAATATCCTGAGTTTTGTAGCTGAACTGAGTTTCTATAACTAATGTGTATACTCATCTGCAACTCAACATGCCCAGTTGTATATATATTCTTTGTTTTTCTGCTGTGTTGTGACATGCACCATTTGTATATACTGTATATTATTTGTTTTTCTGCTGTGTTGTATGTTCCCATCTAAATGTTTGCACTGGGGTGTGTGCTTTCCATCTCATTATATAATTTTCCCGCACCTTCTCCTGTCGTTCTAGCTTTCTTCACTACACTTTCTTCCTCGTCCGTTCTTTTATTCTTGTTTCCACCATCATTGCTTTTAAAAAAACGCCATTATTCTCTGCATAGCGAATATATTTCTCAGCTCGGTCCGAACCAGCTCTCAGTTATCTCTCAGTTGAATGATCTGATGAATCCCTAAAAAGCACTTTTCCCACCTAATGCCACACCCACAACATACAACCATGGGAAAGAGGGGCAATCACAGAAAGATGAGTAGAAAACGGGAAATGTTATGGGGGATATTTATTGTGATAGTAGGCTATTGTAGCGTCAGCACAAAAGCACCAGACTCAACTTTAACTGAAAGTGTTATTCAGTAGCCTAAACATATTCAAGCTACAGACCGAGAAGAATAAAAATGCTGAAATCTCATGTCCCGGTAAAATGCACTAGCATGGCAGAACGGCAAAAAAAATGTAACTTTCACTCACCCCCCCGGCTACCGTGGGAACCACCGCAGTGCAAGACAGAGGCAATGCACGCAACTACAGACAGGGAGCAAGGCGCAGGCAGAACACACACACACACACACACGTACACAACACTGAACACACACACACGTACACAACACTGAACACACACACTTACAACAATACAGGCGGTTATACTCGTTACACTATATTAGGTAGGCTATCCAGCGCTGGATTTACATCCTTTGCAGTTTAACGTTTGATACATTTTAGAATGTTAAACTCATCGCGTCTGTGCTCAGTGCTTTCCTAAACTGTCGGCCGCAAGAAGCCCTCGCACGAATGCGCGTGGTTTTTTTTCATCATTCGCATGCCGAAAAATTCGCTCGCAAATGCGAGTGAAATGTGCGCACTGTAGAGCTGTAAAGCTGCAAAGCTGCTTTGTAACAATATCTGTTGTTAAAGCACTATACAAATAACTTCAGGCTGAACTTTTCATGCTGTCATGAGCTGCAAGGTCCAGTTAGCTGTGCTGGGGGTTCCTGCTTACTGCCTCATAGCAGGTCTTACAGGGAGCTGGCAAACAATTAAATGAGTATATTATAAATAGAAAACAAAAATAACCTCAGTAAAAGTGAAAAAAAAAAACCAGTAACAGTTATTTACATAACTGTTCACTTGCAAATCATCTGGAGGTGGAGTTTTGACAAAATAAAGAATCAAAGTGCCTCACTGTGAGGCGATAGATCAGAGAATGTTAATTTACTTTTACATAGCACAATGCAGTCAGCCTTTTTTTCCCCACTTACCCTTGCTCCAGTTATTCACACCTGTAATTTGCTTTGGAGTTGTGATGACAACACAGCATGTCCTCTCATTCCTCAGTAAGTGAAGGCAGAGAGATGATCATATTATCCAACCCAAGCTTTTGAAACAATTGTATACGTACATTATTTATTTTTCATTAACACAAAAATGAATACCTTTAGCACAACCTCTAACATCACCAGTGTTGACTGGATAACAACAAGGATGTCATATTGATACAGTCTGCACAAGGAATCATGCAGGGACATCCAGTCATAACTGCTTATCCTGTGCAGGGTTGCAGGCAAGCTGGAGTCTGTCCCAGCTGACTATGGGCAAGAGGCAGGGTACACCCTGGACAAGTCACCAGGTCGTCGCAGGGCTGACATGTAGAGGCAAACAATCATTCACACCTATGGTCAATTTAGCCTCATCAGTTAGCCAAACCTGCATGTCTTTGGACTGTGGGGGAAACCAGAGCACCCGAAGGAAGCCCATGCAGACACGGAGAGAACATGCAAACTCTACACAGAAAGGCCCCTGTTGGCCACTGGGCTCAAACCCAGAACCTTCTTGCTGTGAGGTAACAGTACTAATAACTACACCACCATGCCACCCTATGCAGGAACATTCACATGCTTACCATCTAGACGGCTGTAGTGCATTCTGGGAAGTGTAGTTGAAAATCTCTTAGTGTTTTATTCTTTTATACAGCATGCTCAAGGAAGAAAGACTACAGTTTCTATAACTCTTTACTCAGACATATGGCAACTTGGAAAACCCCCCACTATTTTTGCAAGTTTTTTTTCTCATAAATGTATGATTTTAATCCCAGAGAATTTCTGAAGTTTGTTCTCACAAATTTATGACTTTATAATCCTTTAATCTTGGAATTTATTAGATTTTTCTTAGAATATTACCCCTTCCTCAGCCCCATATTTATTTATTGTGCTTAGAATGGGCATAATAAAAAAAAAAAATAAATCTGTCATACTAATCCCACAGTTCTTCACAGCAGTGATTTTGGGGAAAGTCTGCTCCTGAACTCTGTATTTAAATAAATTTCAAGGCCATTTCACAAATTTCACTGGAGCTAATACACTAATGGAAATGTCCTTCAAGAAGTCCTCTCAGTGTGTGGTGGTCCAGGAACAAAGTCATTCCTTTCATCCTTGAATTAAATGGAACCACATCAAAGACCACATGTCAGCTAATCAAAGGGCCAGTCCCATAGTATAGGAACTACTTTTGTTATTTTAACACAGTTCCCACATGTAGTGCCACTGTCTCAAGCGCCAGTGTGCTTTTGCCTTAAACATACAGCACCATCTGCTGGACATAACTACAGAAAACACTGCCCATGGCAACAAAATTAAGGAGTCCAGTGACACTCGACTGTTTCTGCCCTAACAACAGCACTTGGTGAGTTGAGTCAGGTGTTATAGAGAAGAAAATTTCAGTTGTGTTGTGCACTGACCCTCCCACTTAAATTTTATACATAACACACCACTTCATGTTCAGCAATAAAGTCATGAAGAATATTCTTTTTTTCCAAATAAGAGGAACATCCTCTTATTTGGAAAAAAAAAATTCTTAGTGACTTTATTGCTGAACATGAAGTGGTGTGTTCCCTTCTGGAGGTCATCTAACCCAGTGGTTCTCAATAAATAAGGAATAAAATGGATGAACTTCAGGCTAATGTGAACCATCTGCATGAGTACAGGAATGCTTCTATTCTGGCGTTTACTGAAACTTGGCTCAACCATGGCGATGACAACAAAGCGCTGTACATCGATGGATTTGGCACCCCCATCAGGCTCGACCGTGACAGTGATGTCACCGGTAAACAACATGGTGGTGGTGTGTGTTTCTATATCAACCTCCGGTGGTGCTCCACTGTCCATGTCAGAGAGAAGCTGAGCACTCCAGACATTGAGCTCCTGGCTCTGTCTCTTCATCCCTTTTACCTTCCCAGAGAGTTCCATCAACTCTTCTTCATCCTGGTTTACATACACCCCAAAGCTAACTCCACTTCAGCAAATGACCTCATCAAAAGCTCCCTGGACAAATTTGAACATTTATCCCCTGATTCCCCCAAATTAATTCTTGGAGATTTTAATTGCTGCAATCCTGGAAAATCTTTGAAAGGCTTTGCACAATACATCCATTGCTCCACTCGTCTGGGAAAGACACTTGATAGATGCTATGGTTTTGTCCCAGATGCCTACAGAGCTGTCACTCTTCCTCCCCTTGGCTCTGCTGATCACCTCACCATCCTGCTTGCTCCTGCCTACATCCCAGTCATCAGGAAAATTAAGAAGGTTACCAGGACTATCAAGCAGTGGACTAATGAGAGTATAGCAATCCTCCAGGGTTGCTTCAAGTCTACTAACTGGACTAACCTCCTTTCCTCTTCTGATGACATAAACAAACAGGTGGATGTCGTCTCATCATACATCAACTTCTGTGAGGAAAGCATTATAACCCCCAAGACTGTTACCATCTTCCCTAACAATAAACCCTGGGTTACCAAGGAGCTAAAAACCATTATCAATAAGAAGAAATGGATCTTCTTCTCTTGGTCAGAGATGGAGAAAAAGGAGGTTAATAAAGAGGTCAAGAGGGCTATTAAGATTGCCAAGCTGAACTACAAGAACAAAGTGGAAGAAAAGTTTTCTCATGGAAACCTCTGCTCAGCTTGGCAGGGCCTGAAGAGAATGGTAGCTGTTAACCTTCCTATCAGTAACAACCCTGTTAACATCCCTGGCAGTACACCAGCAGATCTCCTCAATGACCTTCTTCTCCAGATTTGAGATCAACAACTCCACCCAGTTAGAGGACATCAGATCCAACCTCATACCTGATGACCTTTGCATCTCTTTCCCCACCACTGACGTAGTGAGGGCCCTTAAGGGGTCTAAGGTTAACAGTGCACCTGGAGCCGATAACGTCAGTGGCCAGGTCCTTAGGTGCGGACCAGTTAGGGAGTGTTTTCCAGAAACTGTTTCAGACCTCCATCAACACAGGAACTGTCCCCAAATGTTGGAAACACTCAACAATTGTCCCCATTCCCAAGAGAAGCCCCCCCATGGCCCTGAACGATCTGCGCCCAGTGGCCCTCTCCTCCCAGGTGATGAAGGCTATAGAGAGGCTTGTCAGGCAATACATTCTCACTCTGACCAATTCACAACTTGATCCACTCCAATTTGCATACCAAAGCCATAAAGGTGTCGACGATGCCAAAGCCTTCATTATCGACACTATCCACAGACACCTGGAGCTTCCCAATACCTCCGCCAGACTCCTGTTTGCAGATTTCTCCTCGGCCTTTAATAACCTGCAACCGCATATTCTGGCAGAGAGACTCCACCGGAACTTCAACATGAGCAGCCAGAACCGAACCCAGCGTGTCCGCATTAACAATAACCTGTCTGATCTCCTCACCACCTCCACTGGCTCCCCACATGGCTGTGTGCTTTCTCCGCTGCTCTTCATTCTGTACACTGATGAGTGCAGATCAACGTACCCCAACTGTCACCTGGTTAAGTTTGCTGATGATACAGTTCTCCTGTCCCTCCTGTTCTCCCTTCCCTCCATCATGGACCCGCTCTTCAGCAGTTCGTAGAGTGGTGTGACCCTTCCTGCCTGGAGTTGAATGTTAGTAAAACTAAGGAGATGGTGGTGACCTTCTCCAGCAGCCAAAGGGAACTGGCGGCGGCTGTCACCACTATGGTCCACAGTTTTCCGGTCGAGACAGTTGAGGAATATAAATACCTGGGAACCATTCTGGACTGCCAACTGAGGTTCTCTTCCAACACAGAAGGGATCCTGAGGAAGTGCCACCAGAGGATGTACCTACTAAGGAAACTGAACTCTTTTTCTGCTAGTCAGAACATCTTGTTGACATTCTATTATACATTCATTGAAAGTGGTTTAGCTTTTTCTATATGCTGTTGGTATTACTCCATTACTGTACAGGATAGGAACCGCCTGCATAATATTGTCAAGGTGTGTTCTAAGATTATTGGACTTCCTGCTCGCCACCTGAATACTGTGTACGAGCAGCAGGCTAGCGGCCTGGCTCGTCGAATTCTTAAGGACTCGACTCATGCTTTGTTCCCGGCATTTGAGCAGCTGCCATCTGGTCACAGGTTCCACTGTCTGGCCTGTAAGACCCAGAGGAGGAGAGCAACCTTTGTTCCAAGTGTTATTCTCCTCCTGAACTCTAAGAAGTCTAAGACAGTTACAATAACTTAAGTCTTCTGTACAATACTCTAGTGCAATTTCACATGTCCTGATGTGCAATATTACAATATCACCTTGTCACTTTAACTACAATGTCACTCTAATCATATTGTCTTTTTAATTTTATCCATGCGTCATTTTATTTATTTGCCATATTTTATTTGCTGCCTTTTTTTTTTGCCCACCCATTTTTGTGATTTTATTCTTTTTGTGATTTTATTTTCTTGCTCTTTTAGTGTACCGCTCTTCACCTTTCTAATTGCCCTTCGGGGATAAATAAAGTTTTGTCTAAGTCAAACTGGGGGGAACATTCGGCGAGTGGGGCGTGTGGTCACAGACCACTCAGTGACAAATGCAAGGGGCTGGTTTACAGTTGCACCAACAAATAATGAACGTCTTCATCTTCAGTCCAGCCAATGAAAACGGAGAGTTATTATTTGAAATCTCAGCAAGGAACTTTTATAGACACACCTCAAGTACATAAGAGACCACAGACATCGGAAACACACCACTGTGCAATCAAGTCGAGCTCGTACCATTGCAGCTTTCATATAGCCTACTGTTAGCTTTTCAATTACCTTTTACCAATAGCCCTTTAAAAGGCTATATCCTTGCATATATAGCTAGCCTTCCAACACTGCTACTGCAGTAATAATTTAAACAGTCTTTTTAAAGACTATTTCAGCCCTCTTTTCTCGCTTTAAAACTCCACTTAAATCCGATCTTACCATCTCGCTTTCCTACTTGTCAACTTACTTGTCCTTTGTCTCCTTTGCCTACTTGTCAACCTTCTCTTTCTCCTTTCTTTAATCTTTCTCCTACTTTGTGTCTTTCCGCCACCTTTTCTCTTTGATTAAAAATTGTAGGGTCCAACACTGTATCACAGTTAATTATATTTTAACTTAATTACATTAAGCACGGTTTGTAGATTGCTCATTTCAGCGGAGCTGAGTCTGGTGTGTGGTGGTAAGGTACTAGCATTCTTAGCTGAGCAAGTCCCTTTGCTACATTCACACTTACAGCATAACAAGCTTTTATTGTGTTTATAAACAATATGGACAAATTTCTAATTCGTGAAAAAAGAGCTGGGCCCTGTACTACGAACGGAGGTTAACCTACCCAGAAGTAACCCAGGGTTCCCCCGCTAAACTGGGGTTGACAAAACCTGGTTATCTTGTTTGGGGTTAAACGGTACTACGACGCCAGTTATGAAGTTGATTTGTTGAACCTGGTTTAACTTAATCAGGGTTAATGCGCGTTCACGTTAAAGGGGAGGTTATCAGCGCAAATCACCACTGTTCACAATGGCACGGTCGCCGTACTTCACGGAGGAAGAATGCGCTGTCATAATGCAAAGCTACGAGGAGTTCAAAACAACATTAAGAGCAAAATCTAACACAGCGGCTGCCAGTAAGGAGCGGCAAGCATGTTGGCAACGAATTGCCGATCGGGTAAATGCGCAAGTACATTCTCCCTTCTATATGTTCCAGAACAGAAGTATAGGATGAGAGAAAGCTTCATGATCAATCACAAGTCACAGAAAATGGTCCTTCGACGTGGCCCCAGTCATATATAGCTTGTTTAATGTCCGAAAAATCCTGAATAAAATTTGGTATGGTAAATTCATGGAGTAGCCTACTTAAGCTGATATGTGCACAGAGTCACATGAATTAGGATGACTGACTGTTCAGTCCCTTTGACTAAGTTGGTGTATGTCCTGTGAACATTTCAGAGGCAACAGCAGTGCCAAACGCACCTGGCAACAGGTGAAAATGAAATATAAAAACATCATTCATAATGGTGTGTGTGTGCGCGTGCAAGCAAGCATTCATTTGCCTTTTATTTATTCAAGTTTTATCTGTTTGCCTAATAGTTCAAATTGTTTTGTATATAGTTTATAATGTTGTTGTGTGATATTAATGATAATATTGTGGGGAAACTACTTTGCACGGACGTTCATTTAATTTATTCTCTCGTCATTTTGTTTGTTCTATTTTTGTGTATTTTATTTATTTATCTGTTTGTCTAGTTGTATCTATTTTTCTAAGAATAATATATTTTTTGCATTAATAGTTTGTTTTTTCCTATTAAAATAATCTTGTGTTCTTGTTATAACTTTATCTATTTATCTGACTGTTTAGTTGTATCTATTTTTGTTACAATTTCAATATTTTTAATATAGAAAGTTTTTTTTCTATTAAAATGTTCTTGTGTGATAACTAGTTATTGTGTTATATTTATTGTAGTTGTGTCTATTTTGTATCTCAGACTTAAATATTTTTGTAAAACAAGTGTTTTTTTATAAAATATTCTTGCGTTCTTGGTAACTATGTTCTTGAGTGGGTTCTTTTTTTTTTTTTTTTACAGAAAAGCCGTTCTGCATGGACATTCATTGAAGCCCTCATTGTTTTTTAATGGTTATTTATGAGCGTTTAGGGGTTACAATAATGTAAGTCTAGGTTGCTTTATATAAAAGGTATGTCAAGAAATATTGATGTCACTGTCTAAGCAGAGGGATCTGGCTTCTTTAGACGCTGTCTTCTTAAAACTGAATAAATATTTAAAAAGAGCCAAATGAGCCAGTCTTTTGAACGGCTCTTTTCAAAGAACGGATCACAAAGATGCGGATCCCATCAAAGAGCCATAAATCCCATCTCTAATCTGCGCTCCGATATCGCACGGGTCATCCAGGTACGCTGGCATTGTCTCTAGAGGAAATATGGGTGGAGAGGTGGTGTTTAAAAAGGGTGTGGTTAATCGGAAACCTCGGGTTAACCAAGAACATAACCTGAGACGAGCAGGTTTGAGATGCAGCGTAAGTTGCCATGGCAGCATACCTCGGTTTGAACATAGCCAACTTTCGTAGTATGGGTTAATCGGGAAGTTACGCTGCACGTGATCAAGTTACTCTCGAAGTTACCCTGGTAAGCCAGAAAACCCGCTTCGTAGTACAGGGCCCTGGTTCCACTGATGCACCAATTTCCAAAAAAACAAAACTCCGCAAATATGATGAAAGTTATTTACAATACGGTTTTTCCGTTCCTGGCACATCTGCAATGTGTCGTTTGTGCGGAGGTGCTTGCCAATGACAGCATGAAACTGTACAAATTAAAGAGGCATTTGGACACCAAGCACCCTGACATGAAAAACAAACCAGTAGATTATTTCAAAAGAAAGCATGACCAGACGTCCCTGATTTCCGGGGACAGACCCTGATTTTAATTATCTGTCCCCAACTGCATCTGTCCCCGAAAATGTCTCCGATTTTGGCTGCGAACCCCCGGTTCCAATCGAGTGACAGAAGTATTTGAAAGTAGCCTTGGAGAGGACGTGCGTGGGTTGCTTTGACAGTAATCCTATTTCAGAACGACACTGGCTTTCAAGTGCCCCTATAGGTGGATCATGCCATGGTCATTACATCAGATAATGTTTAATAACATTTGACAGAACCGTGCGCTTCTAGAGATCCTCGTCTTGTTAGGCTACTCATCATCCTGGTATAAGTTACAGGTCAGACTTCATCACTGAGGCATGTAGCAGTGATTTCTCCTCTATTTTTCAATCAGCTGCAGATCACCTTTCTGGACTTAAGCAGCAGTTAGTTTCTTATTTCAAGGAGGACTACTGGTCATTTTCATGAGTTCGGGACCCATTTGTTTGCACCGCAAACGATTTGTCACTGCAAATGCAAGAGAGCTTATTGAGCTGAAAAGTGACAGCAGGCTGACGCACCTTTTTAGCACCTGTTCTCTTACATCCTTCTGGGTAACACTGATGTAGGAGTACCCCCAGCTCTGTGACGTTGCCTTAAAAATTCTCCTACCTTTCGTGTCAACATATTTGTGTAAGGCAGGCTCTTCAAAACTGATCGCACTCAAAACTAAGTACCGCAATCGCGCAAAGATTGAGGATGACCTGAGGCTGTGTTTAACTAAAATTGAGCCGAGAATTCGAAAACGCTACCAAACAAAGTGGGCTCATGTGTCGCATTGAGACATTCGTTAAGTCGAGTGAAGTCAAGATTATTTTATAGCGCTTTTAACAATTGTCGCAAAGCAGCTTTACAGAATTTGAACGACTTAAAACATGAGCTACTTTTATCCCTAATCTATCCCCATTGAGCAAGCCTGTGGCGACAGTGGCAAGGAAAAACTCCCTCAGATGACATGAGGAAGAAACCTCAAGAGGAACCAGACTCAAAAGGGAACCCATCCTCATTTGGGCAACAACAGACAACATGACTATAACATTCACAGTTTTAACATGAAGTCAGTTTCCTTGGTGTTATAAACCCTTCACTGATGGAAACTTGAGTACAAAACTGTTCATGACAACTGCAGTCCTAAAGTTAGCAAGTCAATTGTAGTCCTCAGCCATAAAAGCATGACTGTAAGTGTCCAGAGTGTCCTCCAAGTGTGACTTTCAACTGTCCACATGGGGCTGTCCTCCACAGGGGCGATGTGATGAGACTCCAACCAGACACAGGGCACCAGGATGGATCAGGCAGGTCCGAGGAGCAGAAGAGGTCAGCATCTCGATCCCAGGACTGACTGTCCCAGGGACAGATTTTTATGGGTGGGGAGAAAACACAGGTTGTTAGGTATGCCCAATGTCACCTGAATAAGTAGGAACAGTATACATATTGTACTGAGTACAAGCAGGGACTCCGGCAACTAACTATGACAGCATAACTAAAAGGGGAGAGCCAGAAGGTAACACAGGCATGAGGGAGCCCCAGGACATAAAGCAGCCAGCCACTACACCGTCAACAAACTTGGGTGAGCAAGCGAGTGGGGGACTGACAGCATCCATACATCCCAGTTTAACAAAACACTGTCTGAGGACCCTCCAGATCTACACCTTTACCTTATAAACACCATTAACAAAAGGCTTGACTAAACAGATATGTTTTCAGCCTAGACTTAAATGCTGAGACTGTGTCTTATTCCTGAACATTACTTGGAAGGCTGTTCCATAACTGTGGGGCTTTGTAAGAAAAGGCTCTGCCCCCTCCCTGATGTAGCCTTCACTATACGAGGTACCAGCAGATAGCCTGCACCTTTTGATCTAAGTAGGCATGGTGGGTCATAGAGGACCAGAAGTTCACTCAGGTACTGTGGTGCGAGACCATTCAGTGCTTTAAAGGTCAATAGTAGTATTTTATAATCAATATGAAATTTGATTGGGAGCCAATGCAGTGTGGATAAGACAGGGGTGATGTGGTCATATTTTCTAGTTCTTGTAAGGACTCTTGCTGCAGCATTTTGAACTAATTGGAGCTTGTTTATGCACTTATTGGAACATCCAGACAGTAAGGCATTACAATAATCCAACCTGGATTGGATAAGTCAAGTCAAGTTTGTTTGTATAGTGCTTTTAGCAATAGACATTGTCCCAAAGCAGCTTTACAGAATTTGAATGACTTAAGACATGAGCTTTATCCTTACATCTATACATCCCTGTTTACCAAAACACTCCATGTCTGAGGACCCTCCAGATCTACACCTTTACCTCATTTACACTACCTCCAGTAATCCGTTAGACTTTGTTTGTTCGTTCATGTGTTTCTTTGTTAGCAACGTTGCAGGAAAAAAAATGTACAGATGGATTTTCATGAAACTTTTTCCAGATACGTGTCTTGGCCCAATGAAGAACTTAAATTTTGGAGGTGATCCGGAACCGTGTCTGAATCCACAAAGTTTTAAAAGGATATAGGGCAAAACTGAATATTTTCAGTCTCGGACTGTGTTGTCTAACATTTTAATAATACAATAATACACAACAATAAAAACAGCCCAATGATAATAATAATAATAATAGCTTATCTATTTTTTTTTTTGGGGGGGGCCTCAAAGTACACTTGCTACAGTCGGGGGGGGGGGGGGGGGGGGCAGATCACAAATGTTTGAGAACCCCTGATCAAACCAAATCACATGAGCCTCAGTGGTCTTAGACTGAACTCTTTCAGAGATTTCACTTGTTTAGCTCATTAAAATGGACAAATGTACTCATTTGAGTGGTTCAATTCTTATTCTTTTTTTCTGCTTTTGTTTTCCTGTAACCCCACCACCACCTCTGTTTAATTGTTGTTGTTATATTCATTCACATTTGGTTTGAGAATGCTTCTTCAGTTAAAATAATTATATAGCATTTTATATATATATAGGAGGAATTCAATCCAGACAGAATATATTTGAGGGTGGTGCATGATAAAATATATAATGGAGGGTGTGACTCTCTGATCTGTGAGATTTTTAGGTCTCACCTAAATACAACACATATTACAAGACCTACAACAAATTACCCAGAACCTTGCCACTCTGTCCAACGCACTCAACCTTCTCACCATGCAGATGCAGTGCTGTCAAGCCGTGCCTACCCCTGCTTAGCCATCTCCTACTTCAGCTCCTGCCACCACCTTTCTTCACGAACCGAGACTTCCAGCGCCTCAGACCTACAATGGAGAACCAGGTACTTGCAGATCGTTTTTGTCTCAATGTTCATTAATCCTAGAACTGCAACCTCTGGCCTTTCCCACAGAACGCTCCCGGGTAGCATATACAATAACGCTCCTTACCGGCAAGGCCAGAGAGTGGGGAACAGCAGTCTGGGATGCCAATGTGCCCTTTTGTTCCAGTTTCAAGGATTTCTCAGAGGAGATGAGGCAAACTTTCGACTGTTCTCTGTCTGGCCGGGAGATGGCCAGAGAGCTCATGGAGCTGCAGCAGGGGTCCCGGTCTACCTCAGATTACGCCATCGAGTTCCGGACGTTGGCGGCTTCGTACGGTTGGAACGAGAATGCCCAGGTCGACGTGTTCCTGCACGGCTTGTCTGATGCCATCAAGGACGAATTGGTATCGCGGGAACTGCCATCAGACCTTTCCAGCCTCATGGACCTCACCAACCGCATCGATGCTCGGATCCAGCAATGGAGGAAAGAGAAGAACCGCCCCAGATTCACCTCCTCTCCACCTCCCGCAGAGTCTGTCGAACCCATGCAGGTAGACCAGGTTCGGGTGTCAGCGGAGGAATGAAATCGCCAGCAGAGCATGGGGGCCTGCTTCTACTGTGGTCAGCTGGGACACATCTGTCGAGCCTGCCCGCTAAAAGGACGAGCCCACCAGTGAATCAAGGGGCCCTGGTGGGCAACGCTCGGAACCAGTCCCCCGCTAATCGTCCATTACTTCCTGTGACAACCAGCATCACCACCTCCAGGCCCTCGTCAACTCAGGGGCGGACAGGAACCTGATCTGCTCCACCACTGCCAAGCGTCTGGGAATCCCGCTACTTGCTCTTGATGTCCCTCTCACTGTCCTGACACTCAATGGCACCAGCTTGACCAACATCACCCACCTTACCGCCCTGCTCACCCTAAGGATTTCTGGTAAACACTCAGAAACCATCCAGCTTCACATCATGAACAACCCCCATGTACCCATCGTCCTAGGATTACCATGGTTAATGTAGCACAACCCCCACCTTAACTGGGCTGACAACACCATCCTAGGCTGGAGCCAGTCCTGCCTAGCTTCCTGTCTGAAATCCGCTCTGCCTCCCGCCAAACCACCACAGCTTTCAGCCAGCGAGTTCCCCGGCCTCTCTCACATGCCTCTGGAATATCTGGATCTCAAACTTGTTTTCAGCAAGACCCGAGCAGTGTCCCTCCCTCCTCACAGACCCTATGACTGTGGAATCGACCTCCTACCCAGGACAATGCCACCCAAAGGATGACTCTACTCTTTCTCTTCCATTGAAAGGCAAGCTATGGAGAAGTACATCTCCAAATCTTTGGCAGCTGGGATCATCCATCCTTCCTTTTCCCCAGCAGGGGCGGGATTCTTCTTCGTGGAAAAGGACAAGTCGCTCCGCCCCTGCATTGACTATCGGGGTCTCAACGCCATCACGGTCAAGAACCGCTACCCACTACCGCTCATGACCACGGCCTTTGAACTACTCCAGGAAGCCAAATTATTTATCAAGCTAGATCTATGCAATGCATACCATCTTGTCAGGATTAGGGAGGGGGATGAGTGGAAGACAGCCTTTAACACCACCACTGGTCACTATGAGTACTTCGTGGTCCCTTTCAGCCTGACCAACAGCGCAGTCTTCCAGGCACTCGTTAACAATGTCTTAAGGGACGTCCTAAACATCTTTGTTTTCGTGTACCTGGATGACATCCTGATCCTCTCCTGCTCCCTGGAGGAACATCGGGGTCATGTCCAGCAGGTCCTCCAGCGCCTGCTAGAGAACAAGTTGTTCGTCAGGGCAGAAAAGAGCGAATTTCACCAGAGCTCTGTCTCGTTTCTAGGATTCATCATCTCCCCAGCAAGGATCCAGATGGACCCCCTCAAGCTGGAGGCAGTTCAAGATTGGCCCACCCCATCTTCAAGACGAAAGCTCCAGCGCTTCCTAGGATTCGCCAACTTCTACAGGCGCTTCATTCGCAACTTCAGCACGGTGGCCAGACTTCTCTCAGCCCTGACCTTGACCAAGATCCAATTCAAGTGGGGGGAGGAAGCAGAGAAAGCCTTTTCCACATTCAAGCACAGGTTTACCACAGCACCCATTCTCACCATACCCGATCCTACCAAGCAGTTTATTGTCAAGGTCGATGCTTCCAAGTCAGGGGTTGGGGCTGTACTATCCCAGAGGGCCAGTAACGACAAGGTCCACCCATGCTCCTTCTTCTCCTGCCGGCTATCCCCAGCCGAACGGAATTACGACATAGGCAACCAAGAACTACTGGCTGTTAAACTAGCCTTGGAGGAGTGGAGGCACTGGCTCGAGGTGTCGGAGCTCCCCTTCCTAGTCTGGACTGACCATAAGAATCTGGAGTACTTCAAGTCCGCCAAACGCCTTAATTCCTGTCAAGCCTGTTGGTCTCTCTTCTTCTCCCGGTTCAACTTCACGCTCTCCTACCGCCCAGGCTTCAAGAATGGCAAACCCGATGCCCTGTCCAGGATGTTCTCTTCCCACCAAGAGGAGTCTAAGCCGCCCGAGACCATCCTTCCTCTATGCTGCCTGGTGGGAACCGCCATTCTAGAGGTTGAGATGCTCGTGCAGAAGACCTTGGAGCAGGACCCCGGTGAAGGTAACTCCAACAACATTCCACATAATCTCTGCTTGTTTCCTGTCCAGTGAAAACCCAGGTGCTGCAATGGGGTCATGGCTCCAAGCTGGCCTGTCATCCGGGAGCCGCCCAAACCCTGGCACTCATCCAGCAGTACTTTTGGTGGCCATCCATCAAGGAGGACATCAAGGAGTTCGTGGCAGCCTGCAACACATGCTCCTGGAACAAAACAACCAATCGACCCCCTGCCGGCTTGCTAAGACCCCTCGCGACTCCACATCGACTTTGGTCTCACATCGCCCTGGACATTGTCACAGGACTCCCCAACTCAGGTGGCAACACATGCATCCTCACTGTCATTGACCGTTTCTCCAAGACTGTCCATTTCATTCCTCTGCCCAAGCTCCCCTCAGCCAAAGAAACCACCGAATTACTTGTCCACCATGTTTTCCACCTACATGGCCTACCCACCGACATAGTTTCTGACTGGGTTCCTCAGTTCACTGCACAGTTCTGGATGGCTTTCTGCAAACTCATCGGGGCCACCTGTAGTCTCACCTCAGGCTTCCACCCACAGACCAACGGCCAGGCAGAACAGGCAAACCAGGCTTTGGAGGTTGCACTCAGGTGCATGGCATCCAGGGATGCCAGTTCTTGGAATAAGTACCTACCCTGGATCGAGTACGCACATAACACTCTTCCTTCATCTGCCACAGGTCTCTCACCCTTCCAGTGCTCCCTAGGTTACCAACCACCACTCTTCCCCAACCAAGAGGAGGAGGTCGCCGTACCCTTAGCCCAGATCTTCATACGTCGCTGCAGGAGGACGTGGGCATTGGCCCGGAGAAGACTCATTCGCTCCGCCCTAGCATCCAAGAGGCAGGCCGACAGACGCCACTCTAAGGCGCCCACTTACCAGGTGGGGCAATGAATCATGCTCTCCACACGGCATCTGCCACTCAGAACCGTCTCCTGCAAGCTGGCTCCCAGGTACCTAGGACCCTTCCTCATCAAAAAGGTAATCAACCCATGTTCCGTCAGACTGTCACTACCACTCACCATGCGACGCATCCACCCCACGTTCCACGTGTCACAGCTTAAACCTCTGGCCTCTAGTTCTTTGTCTCGTTTGTTTTCCCTAGCCGTCTCTGTGTCTTAATGCTTTTTCATGTTTTTTTCTCTCCAGTGTTTTTCCCTTGTTCATGGTTTTTTTTTGCACTAGCTTTTTCTCGTTGATTTTTTTTGCACTAGTGTTTTTTTCATGTTCATGTTTTTTTGCACTCGTGTCTTTCTTGTCCTTGTCTGCCTCGTTTGTTTTGTCAAGTTTTTGGCTCCTTTTTTACATGGACTATTTTTGCTACTTTTTTCCTGGATTAAAACCACCTCATTTATTGGATTACTGTGTGAGTCGTGTTCTGCTTTTGGATCCTATCTCACCACACCTCCACGTGGAGGAGGGTACCACCCCTAACAATAAGACTTTATAACATATTATGACCCTCATGATTTCTCACTTACACAGAGAAGAGTCAAACACCAGTGATGATCATTTTGGCACTTTTCAGTGTATTAGATCATTTGGCTTAGCTCACCTAAAAGAATCGGCTCAAAGAGTCGGTTCGCTCGTCACTGGCACATCGTTACAAGAAACTCTTTGGCATTTTATCTGATAAATCGCATTTAATCTGGGAAAGAAACAGCAGCAGCAGCAACAACAACAGACTTCGTGCGTAAACCAGGGAACTGTAATTTCACTGGTTGTGGCTTAAAGTCGGTCTTCCATTAGTACTGGCCAGAAAATGGGCTGTCATCATGTCCTTTAGACTAACACGCACGCGTGCGCGCGCCGGAATATAAAAGTGTGACAGTAACTTCTCACCTATACACACACACACACACACACACACACAGTGCATCCGGGTGATACCATGGCGAATGATCCGCTGGTTGGAGCAGTGGACCAAGGGACCAGCTCCACAAGGTTTCTGGTGAGAGAAAGACGTGTGTGTTTGTGTGTGTGTGTTATAGACGGCACTGTATTCATTCAACAATGCTAAACGTTGCATACTACTGTACTCCATAGTTCCATAGTGTGTTCTGTCCTAATCTGGAAAAGTTATACAAACTATAAAGTAGCACAGAAACAATAACATTTATATATTTATTTAAAAAACTTCAAAAACAACAACAACAACAACAACAACAAAATAATAATAATAATAATAATAGTGCACACCTGCTGAGATTTTATATTGCATGCAGTCTTGTAAAGAAATGAGTACATTCCAGATTAAATATAGCTTTGTTTTGTCACTTTGGAGGAAACCTTTAACTGTAATTACATGGGGTGCTGCCATGGCCTGAAGGTTAATGAAGCAGTCTTGGGCCTAAAGGGTCACTAGTTTGATTCCCAGGACAGGCGGGAAAAATGTGAGGGGAGTTGAGTGAATGAACAGCACTTTCCCCTCCCTCTATATCAAGGCTGGAGTAGCAAGGTGCCTAATCCCCAACTGATCCCTGGGTGCTGTTGCATAGCTGCCCACTGCTCTGGGTATTTGTGTATGCTCACTGCTTCAGATGGATTAAATGCAGAGGAGGAATTTTGCTGTGCTTGAGTGTACATGTGGCAAATAAAGGCTTCTTCTTCTAAAGATTTTTTTCTCCCCTTTAGGAACAGCAGAACCCTTAACCAGACCCTTGAGGAATTTTATTTTTAATGAGAGAAACACAGATATTTATGTATACAAAATACTTTTTAGAGTATTTTGGTTTTAGGCTTTTTTGGTCTTATGACAAATTCATCCTATTGTTATAACATTTACACCTTGGAACTTGGAAAAGATCCTAGATTTTGTCAACTTTTTAACAGTCACAACCAGGGCTTTGAACCGGTTCAAGGAACGAAAACGAAAACCGGGAACTTTTTCTATTTCACATGGAACAGAAACGAAACCAGAAACTTTATTATTTTTTATGTTCCGGAACAGAAACGCTTATTAAAAATAATGGTAACCGGTTAATACCGGTTTTTATTTCGTTCCTCAAAGTTTCCGTAGCCTACAAATAAAAAAAGTCATTCTTCTCCTGCGCAAGTTTCTATGACCCGCTGGGGTTCACTTCCTGTGTGATGTTCGCTGACTGAATGGAGAGAGCGGGAAGGTGGACTAGTATCACGTCTCCACGTGATAATAAGTGAGTAAGTGCATTACTGAGTGTCTGAGCAAAGAAGAGCCTGAACGTTGCAACCTCCCTATTGGCTGTTTGTAAAAATGTATCAATTGTTGCCCTTCCCATGGGAATCATCGCGGGCTCGAGAGACGAGACCTGACGAATTAGTTCGTTGGTAGCAGAACAAAATGTCTGGACACAAATCGGGTTTTCAGAAAAGGAAAGAAAATAAACTGAGGGTCGAAAATACAAAAAAGGAGGCAGAAAATGCAAAATGAGTTTTAAGGTAGGACAAATGGTTACTTTTCTGAGGCAGCCCGCCGTGGCTGCAGGCTTTCAGTTGTGTCATTGAATGGTTACTTTTCTGAGGCAGCCCGCCGTGGCTGCCTGCAGGCTTATTGATTATAGCTCATTTAGTTAAAATAGTTGATCTAAAATGTTTATAGTTATAGTTATGTGATGGTTGTCCTGATTTAGACTGGTGTTTTTTTTTTTTGGGGGGGGGGGTTGCGCGATGTTGCACCCGGGTCCAGAGGTCCAGATTAGGGCAGAACCGGCCCTGGCTACATTTCAGGTGTAGTTTGTTTTATGTATGTATGTACTTGCATAGATGTGTACTTGGTCTTCCAATATGGCGCCTAACAAAATCTCGCGGCGCGGTGACGTCATGCGGTAGCCCTCTATAGGGCCTGACTAGCCTTTGGTAACACACTAAATGAATTATCTTTCATTTTTGGCACTTTTTCTGTTTGTGTAGATGGGAAGACATACTGAGAATCCAAATCGCCAACATTTGAAATAATAGTTTTGAATTATTTCTTGTCTTATTTAATGAAGGTTGTAATAGAATTAGCCTACATTTGGCTTAAGCTGGATGAGACAGAGACATAATTTTATAGCCATTTGTTAAACAGCTGACCAGGAACGTAATTAACCGTTCTGGGAACGAAATTTTTTTGTTCTAACCGGTTCGGGAACGTCTATTTAATGGTGGAACCCAAAACCGGAAACGTTAAAATTCCGTTTCTGTTCAGAACGAACCAATAGGAAAAAAATTCTGGTTCAAAGCCCTGGTCACAACAGTGTTGTGACTGTTAAAAAGTTGACAAATTGTGTTATTATAGTCAGGCTGTCTGTTGTTGCCCAAATGAGGATGGGTTCCCTTTTGAGTCTGGTTCCTCTCGAGGTTTCTTCCTCATGTCGTCTGAGGGAGTTTTTCCTTGCCACCGTCGCCACAGGCTTGCTCATTGGGGATAGATTAGGGATAAAATTAGCTCATGTTTTAAGTCGTTCAAATTCTGTAAAGCTGCTTTGCGACAATGTTTATTGTTAAAAGCGCTATACAAATAAACTTGATTTGATTTGATTTGTTGCAACTTTTGTTTCATAGGGTTGGTGATGTTATGACTCAGGCTTCCATGAAAAAGCCTTATATTTGTTACATATACAGTACTATGCAAAACTGTTAGACAACCTTTTTTTCCTATAAACTTTGTTATAGATTTCTATTTTATGACTTCTACATTATTTAGTCAATACTAAAACATTTTAGAGATCTAAAGTTTGTTTTCGGGTGCAGCACGGTGGTGCACTGGTTAGCACTGTTGCTTCACAGCAAGAAGGTTCTGGATGTAAGCCCAGTGGCCGGCGGGGACCTTTCTGTGTGGAGTGTGTATGTTTTCCTTGTGTCTGCATGGGTTTCCTCCGGGTGCTCCAGTTTCCCCCCACAGTCCAAAGACATGCAGCCAGGTTAAATTGTCCACAGGTGTGAATGTGTGTATGAATGGTTGTTTCCCAAGCCCAGAAATGGGAGGATTATGACAGGAAGGGCATCCAGTGTAAAACTATGCTCCAATTAATATGACATGAGTATGAATAGGGTCCACATGGCAGTGACCCCACACACATAAATGGGACAAGATGGAAGAAGTGAATGAGTGAGTTCCAAATATTAATTTTCCAGCACAAAATTAAATGTTACAGAAAAAAACACTGTATCTGAGCAGCATATTACATAAAAGACCACTTTTCAGATTAAAAAGAAAACATAATGAAGGCTACTGGGTTTCGCTGCAAAATTAAAAAGGAAATGTAGCAGTCAAAGTGTCCAGAAGAGCTGTGGCTGGTTTTGCAAGATACTCAGTAAAACCTACAGCTCATTTCCTGATAAAACTGCACTAATTTTACCAGAGACTACTATTATTTTTTAAAATAAAGGGTCGTCTCACACTAGATATTGACTTTGTTTCTTTTATTATGGCTTACTTCTGTTTATAGTAGTTTTTTTATGTTGCAACATTTAATTTAATTATTTTTAAGCCATTTTTGGTCTACATAATTTCTTTACATGTGCCTAAGACTTGCACAGTACTGTATATTACAGCACAGTGAAATTCTTACCTTCGCATATCCCAGCTTGTTAGGAAGCTGGGGTCAGAGCACAATTTCAGCCATGATATAGCGCTCCTGGAGCAGAGACGGTTAAGGGCCTTGTTCAAGAACTCGACAGTGGCAGCTTGGCAGTACTGGAGCTTCTGATCTTCTGATCAATAACTGAAAGCCACTGTTGAGCCATGACTGCCCCATGTAATTAGACATCATGAGATAAAAATAATTGAATTTGCTGGATGCAATTATGTATACACAGATTATTGGAGAAGGCAGTGCAGTGCAGAAAACAATGCTAATTTAAAAAATTTTGTTGTCTTTGAACTCTGCTTTTTGGTTCATCTCTTAGTGATGAATGGAGTGCAGCTGGATGGTGGGCTGGACTGGAGGAGTCATATGGAGACTGTGTATAGGAAGGCCCAAAGCCGACTTTATTTTTTAAGAAGGCTGCGATCTTTTAATATCTGTCAGCCCTTACTATGCAGTGTCTACCATTCAGTGGTGGCAAGTGCCCTCTTCTTTGCTGTTGTATGTTGGGGTGTGGGAGTCTGTGCTGCTGACAACAAAAGACTGGACAAGCTAATTAGGAAGGTGGGATCAGTGGTAGGGACTGTTTTCCCAACAGTTCAGCAGGTGACAGAGGCTAGATCACTGAGTAAATTGAGGGCAATTTTGGACAACTCTAAACACCCACTCCATGCCCTGAAAGTGGTTAACAATAGCAGTTTTAGTCAGAGACTGATTGCACCAATATGTAAAACAGAGAGATTCAGGAAGTCCTTTATACCAGCTGCTATAAGGTTCTATAATGCACAAAAGTAACTGCACTCCTTCTGCTTTAGTATTATTATTTTATCTATTTTAACCTATTAATAGTAGTATTCAATTATTAGAGTTATTGGTGAGGTAATGTGTGATGTGATGTTTGAATGTTGTGCTGCTGTGACACTGTAATTTCCTGTAAAGGATTATTAAAGGATCTATCTATCTATCTATCTATCTATCTATCTATCTATTAGGGCTGTAACAATATGCGTATCGAAATCGTGATACGCAGAGCCACGATCCGTGTCGCGATACAAGAAGGCAGAATCGCGGTACACCCTTTCAAACTTCTCCTCAGCCCAAAAACAGAGGCGCTTCCAAACTTCAATTTATGAATACTTTACTTTTTATTTAAATTACATTTTAAACTTACTTAAATTACTTTTATTTTTTTATATCTATTAGTAAGTCGTTTTTTCGCCGACCTGCGACAATCTTCTGCGAGTCACGCAACGTCCACACTCGCCACTGGCAGAGCATTCATTTCTTTTAAGCGGTCGCCATTCTGGTTGTGACGCGGGTAGCGAATCTGTAAACAAGCAGCTCATTGGCTGGCTAGGTGTGCCACAAGCCAATCACAATCACTTGACCGGAAAGGCATGCAGTGTTGCCAGATTGGGCAAGTTTAGGTGCTTTTTGGCTGGTTTTGAACATATTTTGGGGTGGGAAACGTTAGCAATATCTGGCAACACTGAAGGCATGTCTGCTTGGGCGGAAGCCTTCTGCGGTAGTTACATTTTGACACGCGAGCAATGTTTCACCATAAAAATTCCGTAATTTCCATCTGTTTTCCACGATCACAGAAAATCATTGGCCCTATGAGAGTGAGACAGTGAGAGAGCCACCCCCCCCAAAAAAAAATCTTAACGGATTTACACGATTTGGAAAAATGACTTTTTCAGAACCGAAAAAAACAGAGCTTCCGGCTCAACAGTATTATTTTGAGAAATAAAACAATCTTTGGATATACATTTGTTCATTTTTGCATACATATTACTCATTCTCTGCAGTGGTCTGAATTATTTGTTTTAATGTAAGTAAGTAAATGTTAATAAGTCAAATTTACTACTTTAAAAAAAACATTTTTTTAAAAAATCGTGGGTGTATCGAATCGTGGGTAAAAATCGCGATACGAATCGAATCGTGAGTTGGGTGTATCATTACAGCCTATCTATCTATCTATCTATCTATCTATCTATCCAGGGACGTCACTAGGTTTGAGAGACAGGGGTAGCTTAGCACCCAGAGGAGAAAAGGTATTGTGCGCGCGCAGCGCGCGCCGAACATTTTTCAGAGCACCTACTAAGGCTGTCAATCAATTCGTTATTTCAAGAGCATCACACCTTGGGGACACACTTCCCACCATTTCTATTCTATTTTAAAATTGCTTTCATCATTTAATTGCTTGCTGAAGCAACTTCAAAACTACAAAAATGTGAAAAAAAAACAATGGTAGGTGTCATGCATTCCTGCGCAAACTGAAGAGGGCAAGTGCTTCACAAATCATCATGTAAACATTCTACAGAAGACTATGTTCTCTAACCACCAGATTTACCAACATCTTCATCTCCCCCCCCCCGCCAGGAAACTAGAAATCTGCACCACTATGCTGCCATTAAGCCAGGAATGAAAACTTGGTCTCAAACCCCCCCATGTCTACCACATTACTTGCACTATACCTTTTGCACCATTTATTTTACATGACTTTGCAATACGCCCTCTGCTGCTTTGCAATAACCCTGTTTATGTGTGTGTGTGTGTGTGTGTGTGTGTGTCCTGTATACTTTGGCATGTCTTTGTCTACACCTGGCACAGTGAGAAACATAGTTATAATTTCTTTGTATGTCTACTACATGTGAGAAAATTACAAAAAACGGCTTTGTCTTTGATGGATTTGCTCATAACCTACAGTTTAACCTAAAATACAAGTTGTCATAAATAGACAGTAGACAATAGCATCATCACAAAGAAGGATATCCTTGAGACTTTTTCACATTAGTCTGTTGACAAGTTTTAATGCAAATAGCAGTGATGTGTTATGAAACAAAGGAAATGTCAATTTAACAGATTAAGTAAAATTAACAGTCTATGAAAACTATCCAGGAGATAGGCTCTTGCTGCTGACTCCCTTTCTTAAAAAATCTTCGTATATCCATCTAGCCAAAGGATAGACAGACAGATAATCTTTTCCCATGCCAAAACTAATGCTAGTAGGCTACAACCCACACAGCTTAGTAAGTTTGTTCACCATGCTAACGTGCCAGATTTACAGTTGAAATAGAAAAGCTACAATATCGTCTTTCCTCACTACCCATTGCTCAATATAGTCTAGGTAAAGTTAAGCAAATGCAAACCACTGACATCAAATTACAATCTCACCGTGTGTGTCTGCAAATGAAAGCATAGAATTCTGACTCTGCAAACCCAACTCAATGGAAGCCCGCACCGCGCCTGCTGCAGAATGCCCGCGTAGTTTTTTAAGTCCTACTAGCCTACCACTCGACGTGACGCTTGACACAGAGCCAATGAGGAGGAATCATAACGATATTAATAATATTGCATTAAACAATAAATAAGCAAGCAGAAACTGTTGTTCGGATTAACTTGCATTCTTGATGGCTCATGTTCAGTGCTTTACTGCCTTTGTTTTTTTTGGGAAAAAAAATAAAAATATAAATAATTTAAAAAAGGGCAAAAAATATAGGGTGGCTTTGCCATAAGATAGGGTGGCTGGAGCTACCCTAAAATGGGTCTGGCGACATCCATCCATCCATCTATCTATCTATCTATCTATCTATCTATCTATCTATGTGGAGAGATCCAGGACACCAAGTGAAAAAAGCTTCCCATATTATCACCATGCCATGCAATGTATTAATTCTAACACTTCCTTTCTGATGTACAGTGTTGAGATACAGTCTCCTTTTTATTCTTAATTATGATACTGAGGCTTTGCAAGATGCCAATATATGTATTGGGTTATGGTGATATGACAAAAAAAAAAACTCACAAAAAACAACAAAAGCAGCAACAAGTGAGGTATGGTAAGCTTAAACTTTGTAACATTTTATACAGTGCCTTATGTATGCAAAAATGCAATATTGTATGAGTTTTTAAACTTCCTTAACTAATCTACTTTCTGATTCAAAATACATCCTCATGAAGACATTCCCCAAAGGATAAAAAAGTAAATTTTACTTTTACAATCACAGGTGTGACAAAATACTGGGTAAAAAGTTCAAAACAAAATAAAAATATAGCCGCTAGCGGTGATAAAGGGTCCTCGCACTCTAGGCCAGGCCTCTATCCCTGAGTAGCAGTGGCCAGGACTGATGTCTGTACCAAATTTCATGAGTCAGATTTTTTTCGGCAATGTAATCATTACTGTTCAGGTCCAAATGGTGGCACTACACAAGAAGCTCACTTTGGGCATGGGGATATCATCAGAACCCTGATGTCCTATAACCTGTGAAGTATTAGCTACAACAGGCAATGCATGGTGAATTTATGACACACTTCCTTTTTGCATGGCGAAACATACAAATTTATTGGTTCACCTTTTCAACATCATGCAAGATATCGCAAATCCTGTTGCAAGTCAATTGGCTAAAACAATGTGCATTTCAGTATTGTTCATCTTGAGGCACCTCACACACCTACCAATTTTGACATGGATAGGTGAAACTATATACCGGGCAGAAGTCTCAATGACATGTGGGGGCGCTATGGAGCCCCCCAGACACACCCGGGGTCAAGCCTCTATCTCTGAGTAGCAGTGGCCAAGACTGATGTGAGTACCAAATTTCATGGGTCAAAGTTTTTAGGCAATGGAATCATTACTGTCCAGGTCCAAATGGTGCCGCTATACCAGAGGGTCAAATTGGGCATGTGGATATCATCAGAACCATCATATCCTATAACCTGTGAATTTTCAGCCATATGAGGCAATGCACGGTGTATTTATGACACGATTCCTGTTTGTGTGGCATAATATAAATTTATTGCTTCGCCATTTCAACATCTTGCAACATATCTCAAATCCCTCTGCAATTTAAAATCAGGAACATCTTGACATGATGTATACCAAATATGGCATGAATCCAACAAACCACTTAGGAAGAGTAAATCAAAATGTAACAGGTGTTTTGGCAATGGAGTCATTCCTGTCCATGTCCAAATGTTGGTGCTATACTAGAGGGTGTCTTTGGGCATGTGGATTTCTTCTGAACCATGATATCCTATAACCTGTGAAGTTTGAGCCATATCAGGCAATGCATGGTGAATTTATGACTCACTTCCTGTTTGCGTGGCATAACGTATAAATTTATTGGTTTGCCATTTCAACATCTTGCGAGATACCGCAAATCCCTTTGCAATTTAACATCAGCAACATCTTGACATGATGTATACCAAATGTGGCATGGATTCAACAAACCGTCTGGAGGAGTTCGTTAAAACATAAAACATGTCAAAATGCACAAAACCAAAAATATCTCACTTCCTGTTAAGTGTGACTGATGCAATGTATATTGCAATTTTGTTCGTCTGGGGGCACTCCACCAAATTTGACACGGATAGGTGAAACTATATACTGGGCAGGAGTCACAATGACATATGGGGGCACTATGGAGTCCCCTGGATGAACCTCAAGTCAAGCCCCTATGGCTGAGTAGCGGTGCCCATGACTAACGTGTGTACCAAATTTCATGAGTTTTCGAATATTTCCAAGGTACCAAATCTGTATTTTTGGACTAGGTGGCACTATGGAGTTACTGAAGCCCAACTAGACTGATTTACCATATCACCTCAAATTGTATCATAGGACAAATGTGTGTGCAAAATTCTATCAGTTTTTAGCCTTTGTAAGCCCCTCAAAAGAGCGCGGGAAAATTTCAAAATCCCACATTCCATCCAACATGGCTGACTTCCTGTTGGGCGAAGTCAAATACAACTAAGTGAACTTTGTCCTGTATCACAAGAATATCGATCACACCAAATCTTTTGCCGATCTGAGCAACTTCATCTCAACCATAGCTTGTTCTTGGGGGCTTGTTCTCCGGGACCACGCACAGTCCCTTGCTCAGTGTAACTTTGTGATTTTACGCACATTTGATCAGTGTGCCAAAATTCGTGAGTTTTCAACCATCGCAAGTGCCTCAAAAATGAGTTTTCACACAAGAAAAAAAAGAAGAAGAAAAACAGGATGAAAACAAAAGTGCTCAGGCCTTAATAAAACAAATACTACTACTGCTAATAGTAGTAGGAGTCGTAGTAATCTTCACCATCATCTACATAATATGCTTGAGGAGATATGTTAAATTGATGTTATGCAGGAAGGGAGAGATTGAACATTTCTGGAATGTACTATGAACAATAAAGAAGTGTTAAAAATTAACTATGTGTGTGATTTGATCCATGTAGTTTACTGAGGCTGGAATAGACCTTTCACCTACCTTGGATTTCTACAGCCAAGTAAACATAACAGACAGGTCAAAGTATGGGTTTGGAACCTTTGACCTCTTAACAAATAAAGTGAATGTTACAGTACTTTCACTATATTGTTGAGTAGTAGTGTTTTTCTGCTGTATTAATGTAGATGAAGCCCATGTTACTAATAATGTTTTAAGAGCAACAGTATAGCTTATGTTTTTTAATTCATTTTTAATACCATTTTTAATAGAATAATGCTAATAAATCACCTCTCTCTCTCTCTAAATATATATATATATGTATACATACACAACCCCGATTCCAAAAAAGTTGGGACAAAGTACAAATTGTAAATAAAAGTGGAATGCAATGATGTGGAAGTTTAAAAATTCCATATTTTATTCAGAATAGAACATAGAGGACATATCAAATGTTTAAACTGAGAAAATGTATCATTTAACCCATTGACGCCTGAAACGCCTGCAAAAAACGTCTGCAAATGCCTAAGCCAGTTTTTAGAAAAGGTCCCCATCTGCCTGAGGGTTTTCTGAAATAAAAATAATTAATTGAAAACGTCTATGAAAAATTCAATATCTCAGCCTCTGAAGCACATAAAGACATGAAATAAGTTGCATTTAAAAGATAAAATTCTCTGCTTTTATTGGATCATGCTCATTCAGCATTAACGCTAACACATTTGTTAACACATAGATGAGTCTTGAAAATAATGACAAATCAACAATGCTGCGTTATGCAGCAACCGGCATTTGGGGCAATGTTGCGTTATGCAACAACCGGCGCTAGGGGCAATGTTGCGTGACGCAGCATCCGGCGTCAGTGGGTTAAAGAGAAAAATTAGGTGATTTTAAATTTCATGACAACAACACATCTCAAAAAAGTTGGGACAAGGCCATGTTTACCACTGTGAGACATCCCCTTTTCTCTTTACAACAGTCTGTAAACGTCTGGGGACTGAGGAGACAAGTTGCTCAAGTTTAGGGATAGGAATGTTAACCCATTCTTGTCTAATGTAGGATTCTAGTGGCTCAACTGTCTTAGGTCTTTTTTGTTGTATCTTCCATTTTATGATGTGCTAAATGTTTTCTATGGGTGAAAGATCTGGACTGCAGGCTGGCCAGTTCAGTACCCGGACCCTTCTTCTACGCAGCCATGATGCTGTAATTGATGCAGTATGTGGTTTGGCATTGTCATGTTGGAAAATGCAAGGTCTTCCCTGAAAGAGACGTCATCTGGATGGGAGCATATGTTGCTCTAGAACCTGGATATACGTTTCAGCATTGATGGTGTCTTTCCAGATGTGTAAGCTGCCCATGCCACACACACTAATGCAACCCCATACCATCAGAGATGCAGGATTCTGAACTGAGCGCTGATAACAACTTGGGTTGTCCTTCTCCTCTTTAGTCCGAATGACACGGCATCCCTGATTTCCATAAAGAACTTCAAATTTTGATTCGTCTGACCACAGAACAGTTTTCCACTTTGCCACAGTCCATTTTAAATGAGCCTTGGCCCAGAGAAGACATCTGCGCTTCTGGATCATGTTTAGACACGGCTTCTTCTTTGAACTATAGAGTTTTATCTGGCAACGGCGGATGGCACGGTGAATTGTGTTCACAGATAATGTTCTCTGGAAGTATTCCTGAGCCCATTTTGTGATTTCCAATACAGAAGTATGCCTGTATGTGATGCAGTGCCGTCTAAGGGCCTGAAGATCACGGGCCCTTAGACGGCACTGACCCTTACGCACAGAGATTCTTCCAGATTCTCTGAATCTTTTGATGATATTATGCACTGTAGATAGTCTGGTTAACACCAGACCATATCACAAGTGAAATATGGTCTGGAATCCGCCTATTGAATTTCTCGTAGGGGAGGTGTGGTTTACGATTGTCAACGGCCGTTTATTGGACGTTGCAAATGTCTATCATTTGGCATATACGTAGCTCATGGCCAATCATGGCAGTTGTACCCGGTGATGTAGTTAGAGCGACGAAGAAGACGAAGAGGCAACTCTTGATAGCATTTTCCTGCTCTGGCCCAAGCTGTGCCACAGAAATCTCGAGATCGCCTGCCTCCTTTACCTGGTCTTCCACCAAGGCAGTCAGTGGCGAGACTACACAGTTATGGAACAGCCTTCCAAGTAATGTTCGGGAATCAGACACAGTCTCAGCATTTAAGTCTAGGCTGAAAACATATCTGTTTAGTCAAGCCTTTTGTTAATGGTGTTTATGAGGTAAAGGAGTAGATCTGGAGGGTCCTCAGACATAGAGTGTTTTGGTAAACTGGGATGTATGGATGCTGTCAGTCCCCACTCGCTTGCTCACTCGAGTTTGTTGACGGTGTAGTGGCTGGCTGCTTTATGTCCCAGGGCTCCCTCATGCCTGTGTTACCTTCTGGCTCTCTCCTTTTAGTTATGCTGTCATAGTTAGTTGCCGGAGTCCCTGCTTGTACTCGGTGCAATATGTATACTGCTCCTACTTATTCAGCTGACATTGGGCATACCTAACAACCTGTGTTTTCTTTCCCTCCCCCCCACCCCAAATCTGTCCCTCTGAGTTACATGGAGTCAACAGGAAATCTTTTGGTGGAGAGGGTGGAGACCTCGACTGGCTATCGTAGCCTGCAGGGAATCGGCCTTCAGACATTCTGGCGCATGTCCCAGACTCGGTGAAATGTAACTGAATTGTCTTGGCCAGCCCTAAGGGTCCCATCTGCATCTCATCATTGCTGAGGAGTGTGCTCCCATCACCCAATCAAGCATCCAGCCAGAGCAGGTCATGATATTTTTTACCATATTAACATGCCATTGTTGTGTGTTATGCCTGATGTAAAGACTCTCGTCTCTGCGAGCCTACCACACAGATTTAATACTTGTCATTTTTAGGGCATACCTAACAACCTGTGTTTTCTTTCTCTCTCTCTCTCCCCCCCCCCCCCAATCTGTCCCTCTGAGTTACATGTTGATCCTGGGATTGAGATGCTGGCCTCTTCTGCCCCTCAGACCTGCTTGATCCATCCTGGTGCCCTGGGTCTGGTCGGAGTTTTATCGCACCGCTCCTGTGAAGGACGGCCCCATGAGGACAGTTGAGGGTTATACCTGTTAAAACTGTTAATATTATAGTCAGGCTGTCTGTTGTTGCCCAAATGAGGATGGGTTCCCTTTTGAGTCTGGTTCCTCTCGAGGTTTCTTCCTCATGTCGTCTGAGGGAGTTTTTCCTTGCCACCATCGCCACAGGCTTGCTCATTGGGGATAGATTAGGGATAAAATTAGCTCATGTTTTAAGTCGTTCAAATTCTTTAAAGCTGCTTTGCGACAATGTTTATTGTTAAAAGCGCTATACAAATAAACTTGATTTGATTTGATTTGACTACCGCAACGACCGGGGTTTGGCTAAACCCCATCTGCTTAGCCACTGTAACGGCCAAGGTGGAGTTCATATAGATGTGAATTACAATTTATGTTACATGGTATATATAATTTCATTTGAGTGTGTAATTTCATATAAGTAGTTTATGTCATGATTAAGATGATGAATAATATGTGGCAAGGTTAAAAGAATTAGAATTAGAATCAGAATTCATATGTTAAGAATTAGAACTGTCTCACGCTTCTTAAGAATTCATATGTGAAGAATTAGAACAAGAATTAGAACTGTCTCACACTTCTCAAGAATTAGAATTAGAATTCATTCAGCTATATAAGAACGGTCTCGCGCTTCTCAGGGTAGAGCTCGAGAAGCCGTGGAAGCGAACAGTTTTTCTTACCTGACCCACTGACCCTCTGACTCTCTGATATTGACTCACCGACTCTCTGTATCTTAGAACCTTTGTGATAGTTAAACGAGGATTAAAGTTCAACTTTCAGGACGTTTCAAGTGGATTTATTGCAAGGCACACGGACACTGAGAGTGGAAACAGTTACTTTGGGACAGAGACTTCGTCAGCGTAAGCTATAGCACTTTTCTCAAGGTCTCACTACGAACGAGCCTCTATATTAGTAAGAAAAACTTGCTTGACATCGGATTACAAAACGCTGGAGAGGTTCGCTGAAACTGGAAAGAAGATTCATCGAGGGGTTTACCGAGGGACTTCTGAACTTTCGCGATCGCGCGCTACACTCGTGGCTGGTGATTGACAAGTGGACGTGGCTGCAACGTGACTGTCGCAAGTGGAATCGGAACGAAAAACCGGACCGACGTTCAAAGCAACCATGACGGATGAAGAAGAAAAGACGGTAAGCCTTCCGAGGGAAAAACGTCAGCGTAAACCAACACAACGGTCATTGGAAAATAGTCTGCAGACAAGAATTGACTCCAGAAGAGCAAAGCTAAAGAAACTGACTGAGAAAAAAAATGAATTGCGTGAGTTGATGTATGATGATGCAAACGTGGAAAATATAACAAAGGAATTGTTAACCGAGTATGAAGAGCTGATAGAAGAATTCAGTAAGATAAATGCTGATGTCAAAGACCTGTACAGTCAACTTGGATACATGGAGAATATGAATACAGATCAAAGTAAGTGGTTTCAGCCAAGATATGATAAGCAATGCAATTTTGTGCAAGAGGTTAGATCATGGATACAGGATGCAACGCATCGCATAGAAGAGTCTGAAAGAGTGAACAATGAGGTAAATCCTGAAGATAGCATTTCAGTTACATCCAGAAAGAGTAAAAAGACCAAGTCTGTCTCTTCTGCTTCTGTAGCATCATCGGTTCGCTCTGAGCGCTTAAAAGTTGAAATGGAGAAAGCCGCTTTGTTAACCAAGACAGCTGTGTTGAAACAAAAAAGGGCTTTGGAAAAGCAGGAGCTACGGCTCAAAGCTGAAAAGGAAGAGCAGGAGCTACGGCTCAAAGCTGAAAAGGAAGAGTTGGAGTTACAAGCAAAGCTCGCTGCATCGAATGCAAGATTAGCTGTGTTAAGAAAATATGAAGACTCGGATGTGTCAAGCGGCTCTAAAGGCAGTAGAGTGGATTCACTGACGGCTACACGGAGACAACATGTCAGCTGCAATAGGAACAGTGGGGCTAGTAATGTATCTCAGCATAGCCATAGTAGTGGAATAGCTGCCGATGCAACGCCTGTTGTGCGACAAGAGCCTGTTATTTCAAAGGGCAATTCTGCAAACACAGATAACCTGGCTTCTGTCATGCAACGCCAAAATGAGATAACTGAGAGTCTAATAAAGCAACAAAAGCTATCTACATTGCCATCGCCGAATATTCCAGTTTTTAAAGGAGATCCAATGGAATACCATCTATTCATGAGAGCTTTCGAGCATTGCATAGAAAACAAGACTGAAAACAGCAAAGATTGGCTTTATTATTTGGAACAGCACACAAGTGGTCAGCCTAATAGCTTAGTGCGCAGCTGTCTTCATATGGACCCTGAACGGGGCTACCCTCAAGCCAAGAAATTATTAAAGGAGCGCTTTGGTGACAAATATAAGATCTCGATGGCATACCTGGACAAGGCTTTAAATTGGCCTACTATCAAGTCGGACGACGCTAAGGCACTTGAAGCATATGCTCTGTTTCTGATCAACTGTAACAATGCAATGTCGGATCTAGAGTACTTGGATGAGATGGAGAATGCTGCTAACATGCGCACAGTCATCTCCAAGCTCCCATACAGGCTGAGGGAGAAATTCAGGAGCATCGCCATTGACATTCAGAAGAAAGATCGGCGAACAAAGTTCCAAGACGTGGTGTCATTTGTAACCAAACAGGCTGAAATGGCAGCACACCCTGTGTTTGGTGAAATCTCGGGTCAAACAAAGCGCCAACCTGAAAAACCAGCTGGCAAGAAAACCATCATAACGCTAGCCACTGAAGCTAAAGAGCAGAGGGTAGTGAAAGATGTTGCTGGTGCCGAGAACAAGAAAGCTAAAGAGAAGAAACCAAACATGAACATGGTTTTCGTGAAACCTTGCATCTTCTGTCAGGGAGAGCATACCATGGAACAGTGCAAGAAACTTCAAAAAAAGCTGCACAAAGAAAAATTGGAATTCCTTAAGAGTAAAGGACTCTGCTACAGCTGTCTTATAGGAGGACACATGAGCAGTGCCTGTGAAGAAAAGAAGAGCTGTGAGATGTGTTCAGCTAAACACCCTACACTGTTACACATGAAGCAGAAACCTAAAGACATACCAAAGGAAGACACTTCAAGGGAGGAACCAAAAAAGGAGTCTTTACAGGAAGAACAAACTGTGGTCAGTGGATTCGTGGATGCAGGGGAAACTTGCTCTCAGATGGGGGCTGGGGGTGCAGGAACCGTCCTCGCCATTGTTCCGGTGAGAGTGAAGGCAAAGAAAGGCAACAAGGTGCTGACCTGTTATGCGTTTCTGGATCCAGGGAGCAACGCCTCCTTTTGCACTAACAAGCTAGCCAACAGCCTTAACCTGCAAGGAAAAAATGTGAACATCCTACTTACTACTATGGGAGACCAAAAGACCGTCTCGTGCAAGGTGTTGCCAGACCTGGAAGTCAGCAGTCTGGAGGGGGATGACTTTGTCGGGCTCACTGGTGTGTTTACGCAAAGGGCCATACCTGCTAGTCAGGAGAATATCCCAACCCAAGAGGACGTGGATAGGTGGCCACACTTACGAGGTGTACGAATTCCATTGATCAAGGCGGATATCGATCTTCTAATTGGGACTGATGTCGCAAAAGCTTTAGAGCCAGAAGAGGTAATCCACAGCGTGAAAGATGGACCGTATGCAGTACGTACAGTCTTGGGATGGACAGTGAACGGGCCGCTGCGTGAGAACATCGGAAGCTGGTCAAAGGACGGATACCCACAGATCCAAATTAATCAGATATCGGTGGCTCGACTTGAAGAATTGTGGACCCAGCAATTCAAATATGATTTTCCCGAGAATGCTCAAGGAGAGCAGCTTGAGATGTCAAAGGAAGATCAACTGTTTATGGACAGAGTCACCACATCCACAAAACTGGTTGACGGTCACTACTCTATCGGACTGCCATTGAAGAACAAAGATGTGAAAATGCCTAACAATAGAGCAATGACAGAGCAACGAGCGCTCAACATGAAAAAGACGCTTCAGAGAAACCAGACGTTCAGAGAGGAATACGTCAGCTTCATGAACCAGGTCATAGCCAAGGGATACGCCGTCAAGGTCCCAGACGAAGAGCTTAACAGGAGTGATGGAAAGGTGTGGTTTATTCCACATCATGCTGTCTACCACCCCAAGAAGCATAAACTTCGAGTGGTATTCGACTGCGGTGCTTCATATCAGGGAACCACACTTAACGAGCAACTACTGCAAGGGCCTGACATGACAAGCAGTCTGGTTGGAGTCTTAACACGATTTCGTCAGCAGCCAATCGCAGTTATGGCAGATGTGGAGGCCATGTTCCACCAGGTCAAGGTCCCATCTGAAGACGCAGACCTTCTCAGGTTTTTATGGTGGCCTGACGGGGATATCTCAAAGGAGCTGCAGGAGTACAGAATGGAGGTACACTTGTTCGGAGCCACCTCTTCACCCAGCTGTGCGAACTATGCGCTGAGAAGATGTGCCGAGGACAACAGGAGTACTTTTGATGCAGCAGCTGTGAAGACAGTGTTGAACAATTTTTACGTCGACGATTGTCTAAAATCAGTTAACTCAGAACAGGAAGCGATCAAGCTACTCCACGACTTGATGGCCATCTGTCAAACAGAAGGCTTTAGACTGACAAAATGGACGACCAACAGTCGAAACGTGTTGTTAACCATTCCGCTTGAGGACCGAGCAACAGAAGTCAAAGATCTCGACCAGGACTCACTCGCCATCAAGAGAGCCTTGGGAGTACAATGGTGCATCCGGTCAGATCATTTCAAATTTCAGGTGAACATCGAGCAGAAGCCTCTTACCAGGAGAGGAATCCTGTCTACAATGAGCTCTGTCTATGATCCACTAGGAATGTTGTCACCAGTCACACTACCTGCTAGAAACATCTTGCAAGAATTGTGTAGACTAAGAACAGCCTGGGATGACACTGTGCCAGAACACCTCGCACAACAATGGACCAAGTGGACTGAAGAACTCCAACAGCTCACTGACTTTCGAGTAACACGATGCTTTAAGCCACCTGAATTTGGCAAAACTGTGCAAGCTCAACTGCATCACTTTTGTGACGCATGTGAAATAGGCTATGGTACTGTCACGTACTTAGTCCAGAAGAATAGCAGCAACCAAGTATACTGTGCATTCGTCTTGGGGAAGGCGGGGGTCGCCCCTCTGAAACCAACTACCATCCTGCGGTTGGAGCTGACGGCGGCTGCCTTAGCTGTGAAGGTGGACGTCATGCTGAAGAAAGAGCTTCAGTTGCTGCTATCAGATTCCAAGTTTTGGACAGACAGTACCGCCATACTCAAGTACATAGCCAAGGAGATAGAGGATCATGGCTAATGGGAGGAATCGTGAAGACTGTGGAGGACGAACATGGAGTCGTCTGCAAGGTTCGAGTCAAGACGAAGATGAATGAACTTGAGCGGCCGATCACCAAACTCTGCCTGCTTCAAGAAGCAGAATGAAAAGGACTGTTAAGTACATTCAATGTTGTAATTGTTTCTAGGCTAGAAAGCAATTAGGGGCCGGGTATGTAACGGCCAAGGTGGAGTTCATATAGATGTGAATTACAATTTATGTTACATGGTATATATAATTTCATTTGAGTGTGTAATTTCATATAAGTAGTTTATGTCATGATTAAGATGATGAATAATATGTGGCAAGGTTAAAAGAATTAGAATTAGAATCAGAATTCATATGTTAAGAATTAGAACTGTCTCACGCTTCTTAAGAATTCATATGTGAAGAATTAGAACAAGAATTAGAACTGTCTCACACTTCTCAAGAATTAGAATTAGAATTCATTCAGCTATATAAGAACGGTCTCGCGCTTCTCAGGGTAGAGCTCGAGAAGCCGTGGAAGCGAACAGTTTTTCTTACCTGACCCACTGACCCTCTGACTCTCTGATATTGACTCACCGACTCTCTGTATCTTAGAACCTTTGTGATAGTTAAACGAGGATTAAAGTTCAACTTTCAGGACGTTTCAAGTGGATTTATTGCAAGGCACACGGACACTGAGAGTGGAAACAGTTACTTTGGGACAGAGACTTCGTCAGCGTAAGCTATAGCACTTTTCTCAAGGTCTCACTACGAACGAGCCTCTATAGCCACTAAGGGGGCTAGTTGGTAAATGAGACTTTTACCAAACCCTGTCGGGAGCAAGGCAAAGGCATCTGTCTTCGTGTCAACGAAAGACTGTAACGCCAAACGCTGTTCTTTTTTTAAAACAAACTTTCGCTCTAAACTATTCAGAACAGTGTCTAAAGCTTGATCGAAAGTTTGGTTCGTATCGCTCGTCGCCATGTTAAATGTGATCCGTAAACAGTCCCAAATAAACTACAAGCTTCCGTTTGTCGAGTAGTACGCGTCACCGTCTTTCCACCCCTCCCCACTCTCTGATTGACTCCCTAACTCAGGCGAGCCGTTAGACCATAGTTTCCATGCTGTCTTTTCAGATCGGAACAATTGTGCAAAGCAGCATGGGATTTCCCAGGCTACACTGTAGATGGTGATATGTTCAAACTCTTTGCAATTTTACACTGTCGAACTCCTTTCTGATATTGCTCCACT
Organism: Neoarius graeffei; assembly: GCF_027579695.1. Lineage (NCBI taxonomy): Eukaryota > Metazoa > Chordata > Actinopteri > Siluriformes > Ariidae > Neoarius > Neoarius graeffei. Next base: position 14,789,458 of record NC_083577.1, read on the forward strand.
ATTTGCCGGCGCAGAATTAGGGGGATTGGTGATCCTCTTCCCATCTTTATTTCTGAGAGCCGCTGCCACTCCAAGATGCTCATTTTATACCCAGTTATGTTAATGACCTATTGCCAATTGACCTGATGAGTTGCAGTTTGGTCCTCCAGCTGTTCCTTTTTTGTACCTTTAACTTTTTCAGCCTCTTATTGCCCCTGTCCCAACTTTTTTGAGATGTGTTGCTGTCATGAAATTTCAAATGAGCCAATATTTGGCATGAAATTTCAAAATGTCTCACTTTCGACATTTGATATGTTGGCTATGTTCTATTGTGAATACAATATCAGTTTTTGAGATTTGTAAATTATTGCATTCCGGTTTTTTTTACAATTTGTACTTTGTCCCAACTTTTTTGGAATCGGGGTTGTGTATATATATATATATATATATATATATATATATATATATATATAAAAAACACACACACACACACACACACAGATACACACACAGGCTTTCCCCAAAGCGCGGATACACGGCACTCCGCTATGCTGTGTGACGTCAGTGCCACGCTGTCATGTGCACACCAAAATAATAATAATAATTAAAAAAACATAAATTGAACAATGCAGAGTACTTTCCGCACCAAAATATTCCTCTCTAAAAATTAGTAATAACTATAGACATAGGTCTAGACCCGGGCTATTCAATTGGTGGCCCGTGAGGCAATGTATACCGGCCTTTTAAGTAGTGTTAAAAAACATTGAATGCAATCTATTTTTCTCTCCCTCTCTTTTTCTCTTTTCTTTTCTCTCTGTTTCCCTCTTTTGCTCCTAAACAAGTCAGAATTCAGTAAAATCTGGCCAATGTCTCATAATGTTACTTCTTAATTTAAACTCCTAAGAAATAGTCTATTGTCAAAGCCCAATTAAGTCTAATTTAAGTTCAACTTAAGATCTTAAAATACTCTTCTGCTATTCTTTTGCTCCTTAAGGGATTTTAGGAGAAACAGATCAGAATACAGATCAGAATCTTATTTATTTCTGTGAGACAAAGACAAGATTACTGCATTAAATTAAGCAGTAATATTTTCCTCTGGCTCATTTCATACTTTGCACTGGTCTTTTTGTTTTTTATTGGTACAGTTGTGTGCAATTCAGTCTTAGTTAAATGAGTGAAATTCTAAATGTGATATGGCTCAGACTAATTCACAAACTATATATCTCCATCATTGATGGAACAATGAATTCTGAATTATACCAGCAAATTCTAAAGGAAAATGTCAGGACATCTGTCCATGAACTGAATCTCAAGAGAAGGTGGGTCATGCAGGAAGACAGTGACCTTAAGCACACAAGTCATTCTACCAAAGAATGGTTCAGGAGGAATAAAGTCAAGTCAAAGTCAAGGCCAAGTCAAAGTCCTGACCTTAATCCAATTGAAATGTTGTGGAAGGACCTGAAGTGAGCAGTTCATGTGAGGTAACCCGCCAACATCCCAGAGTTGAAGCTGTTCTGTACAGAGAAATGGGCTAAAACTCCTCCAAGCCGGTGTGCAGGACTGATCAACAGTTACCAGAAATGTTTAGTTGCAGTTATTGCTGCACAAGCGGGTCACACCAGATACTGAAAGCAAAGGTTCACATACTTTTGCCATTTACAGATATGTAATATTGGATCATTTTCTTCAATAAATAAATGACCAAGTATAATATTTTTGTCTCATTTGTTTAACTGGGTTCTCTTTATCTACTTTTAGGATTTGTGTGAAAATCTGATGATGTTTTAGGTCATATTTATGCAGAAATATAGAAAATTCTAAAGGGTTCACAATCAATAGATAGATATAAATACGATAAGATAAAAGATACAGTGCCTTGCAAAAGTATTCATCCCCCTTGGTTTTTGTCCTGTTTTGTCACATTACAAACTGGAATTAAAATGGATTTTAATTCAAATGATTTACACAACATACCTACCACTTTAAAGATGCATATTGTTGTTTTTTTCTTGTGACACAAACAATAATTAAGATGAAAAAAACAGAAAACTGGAGTGTGCATAAGTATCCCCCCCAAAAAAGTCAAAACTTTATAGAGCCACCTTTTGCTACAATTACAGCTGCAAGTCTCTTGGGGTATGTCTCTATTAGCTTAACACATCTAGCCACTGGGATTTTTGCCCATTCCTCAAGGCAAAACTGCTCCAACTCCTTCAAGTTAGATGGGTTGCATTGATGTACAGGAATCTTCAAGTTATGCCACAGATTCTCAATTGGATTGAGGTCTAAGCTTTGACTAGGCCAGGGGTCACCAAACTTTTTTTCTCCGGGGGCCACATTGTCGTTCCTGACTGTGATGGGGGGCCGGGGTCGGGTCAGCTATATAACATAGAATTGTATGGCCCAGACAAATATGACCACCAGCAGGCCTCATTGTGTAGTAGAGATTACTAGCCTGGCACAGCCATCCCCACTACTGTATCCCCCACTACTATATCCACACTACTATATCAACACTTGATTCCTGGCACATATTTGTTTACCTTTACTAGTGGTTTGCAAAAGTAGTAATTGAGTCTTCACACTTTGTTTTAATTTGAAATACAACAGATATTCCATTTATTTATTTTCTAATAAAAATAACATCAAAACTGTCAAGGTAGGAAACATCTGCCTAGTTGAGGTGATTGACACTGGCAAAGGTGAGTGGAAAATTATAAATTGTAGGTAGGCCTGTTGATATTATTAATAATATTAATAATAATTGTGTGCAGCACTTAATAAAGGTCAAATAAATAGGCCTATAAAATAAATACATTTAAAAAAAACAGTGAAATAATAATATGAGCAATAGATCAATAGATCACAGCAGTTGTGCTGTGTCCTGCACGTCATTGCTCTCATCCATGGCCAAAGCAAAAAAATCGAATTCTGATGCTCTCTCTTTCAGCTGGTCATACACGTTGTCCCCCAAATCTTCGGTTCGCCTGATCATAGTAGGTGCGGAGAGACTCACCGCGTTGAGCGCATCCTTCTTGTCGGGACACACCTCCTCGGCCACAGCAAGCATGCATACTTTAACAAAGTCCCCATCAGTAAACGGCTTTCCATGGGTAGCTAGTAGGTGAGCTACCTTATAGCTAGCTCGGACAGCAGCCTGGTTGATCTGGGTTTGGCGAAGGAACACATTCTGTTGTGCAGCCAGTCCGCATTTCATCCTCCAAATCCTGTCTTCTCTTGTTTGCCCTCGCAAACTAGCATACTCTTTGTGGCAGGTTTCATAGTGACGACGCAGATTATATTCTTTGAAAACCAACACACTTTCTTTACATACAAGACAAACTGCACGGTCCTTACACTGAACGAAAAAATAATCGGTGGTCCACTGTTCTTTAAAAACTCTGCACTCTCTGTCAGCTTTTCGCTGACCGCTAGCCATTATGCTGTCCTGAACACTGACAGTTCTCTGCGCGTGCGCTGCCTGTCACTGCTTGATCACGAGCATATGACGAAAATTTGGAAAATATTAATAGTTCATTTTATAACTATCAATTTTAATTGATAAAATCAACAAAATACAAGATGTAGACATGTTATTATTTGCCAAAAAGCAATTTAAAAAAATAGGCCATGACCACTTTTGGGGATTGCCTCATAGGGCCGGTTCAAGTGGTGGGGGGCAGAGGGGCTGGGGGACCGGTCAAAGGGGGGTGGCGGGCCAGAGTCGGCCCGCGGGCCGTAGTTTGATGACCCCTGGACTAGGCCATTCCAAGACATTTAAATGGTTCCCTTTAAACCAATTCAGTGTAGCTTTAGCAGTACGTTTAGGGTCATTGTCCTGCTAGACCGTGAACCTTCGTCCCTGTCTCAAACCTCTGGCTGACTCTGTTAGGGTTGATGGAAGTATGGTGAAGTTAGGATCCACAACCAGAACACATACAGTAATCCAATAAATAATATGATTTAATTCAGGGAAAAAGGGCGTGGCAAAAAGGTAAACAAACAGGACAAAAAAAAACAAATGGTAAAAATAGTCTGGACAAAATAAGACAGACAACTTGATAAAAACATGAGACAGGCAAAGACAAGAACACTGGTGCAAAAAAAAAAAACCATGAACAAGAAAAGACCCTGAGTGCAAGAAACCATGAATCTGAAATAACCCTTAGTGCAAAAAACACCATGAACCAGAAGAGCGCTAGTGCAAAAACCATAAAACAAGAAAAAGTCACTAGAGAGAATAACCATGAACAGTAATAGAGACACAGAAACAGCTAAAGGAGCAAACGAGATGTTCTGACAAAGTCTGAGTCTGAAAACGGCTTATTTATACACAGCAGTGAAAACCAGGACGTGAATACGGGTGGGAGGGAATTCCTGTTCCGGATCCGGATCAGCGCTGGCGTGAGAGATCCGTAATCTCCGGAGTGGATGTCCGAGGCGGAGCATGACAGACTGAAACAGGTTTTCCTCCAGAATTGCCCTGCATTTATTGCCATCCATCTTTCCTTCAGTCCTGACCAGCTTTCCTGTTCCTGCAGATGAAAAAACATCCCCACAGCATGATGCTGCCACCACCATGCTTCATTGCAGGGATGGTGTTCTCAGGGTGTTGGGTTTGCGCCACGCATGGCATTTCCCATGATGGCCAAAAAGTTAAATTTTTGTCTCATTTGACCAGAGAATCTTCTTCCATGTATTTGTGGAGTCTGCCACATGCTGTTGGGCAAACCCCAAACGTGATTTTTTTAAGCAATGACTTTTTTCTGGCCACTCTTCCATAAAGCCCCACTCTGTGGAGTGTATGGCTTATTGCGATCCTATGGACAGATACTCCCATCTCCACTGTGGATCTTTGCAGCTTCCTCAGCATTATCATTGGTGTCTTTATTGCATCTCTGACTAATGCCCTGCTTGCCCGGTTTGTGAGTTTTGGTGGTTGGCCTTCTATTGTCAGGTTTGTAGTGGTGACATATTCTTTCCATTTTGCTATAATGGATTTAATGGGGCTCCCTGGGATATTCAAAGTTTGTGATATTTTTTATGACCCATCTATGCTTCTCCACAACTTTGTCGCTGACCTGTTTGGAGTGCTCCTTGGTTTTCATGTTACTTGCTAAGCAGATTCAGGGTCCTTCCAGAACAGGTTAATACAGACTTGATTGATTGATTGATTGATTGATTGATTCGGTATAAACATGTAAAAATTTTACATAAATAAATATATAAAATATTGACAATCATACCAGGATAACACAATAAAGCGCACAGCGCTTGTTTCCATTGTGGTCCTTGGGTCAAGTGTAACAAGCATGTAACAAGTGACTAAAAATGAAAATAGAATATTATACAAATTGTTAAAATAAATTAAACAAAATAAAGAGTATAAAATCAAAATGACTAGTAATATACATAAGGACTGTGTTCCTGGTTAATAAGTTCACTGAATAAAAACTGTTTGACTAGCAACTTGAAGAGAGACCTGCTTTGTGTACACTGAATATGAGATGGAAGCTCATTCATGTGACAGATCATGTGACACTTTGATTGCACACAGGTGGCTCTTCATCAACTAATTATGTGACTTATGAAGTGAATTGGTTGGACCAGATCTTATTTAGGGGTTTCATATGAAAGGGGGTGAATACTTATGCACACTCCAGATTTCTGTTTGTTCATCTTAATTATTGTTTGTGTCACAATAAAAAAAAAACAATGTACACCCTAAAAGTGGTAGGCATGTTGTGTAAATCAAATGGTGCTAAACCCCCCCCCCAAAAAAAAAAAAAAAAAAAAAAATCCATTTTAAATTCGAGCCTGTCATGCAACAAAACAGGACAAACACCAAGGGGGGTGAATACTTTTGCAAGGCACTTTAAGATAAAACTTTATTAATGCTGAAGGAAATTCTTGTGCCAGAAATCTCTCCATAACAATGCAGTATGTTAAAATACAACAATACAAGATGAAAAACTGTATGTAAAATAAAACTGTACAAGAAATAAATGCCTAAAAAATACAGTGCCAACAATAAAATAACAATAGAAATACTGTAGGTTACATAAGGAGCTAAACTAAAAACTAAGATGGGGAGGGAAAAATAGCTAAAACCAGTGCCAAGAAAGTTAGCATTCTAACAATAAAAATAAGGGAAGTTATGTAAGAGACTAACCTGATGGTGAAAGTAAATCTTGCATGTAATGTTGGGAAAAAGAATGTTGTTTGTGTTGGGAAAAACATTATTGCACATGACAACTCAGTATATTGTACATGTATATTGGTGTTATTGTCTTCATTGATCAGCTGTCCATCCTGCAGAAGGGGGAGGAATTATACAATTTGATGGCCACTGGTCGGAAAGACCTCCTGTGGCATTCAGTGGTGCTCCTCAGTGGACTCAGTCTCCCACTGAAGGTGCTCTGACTCCACTGTGTCATGCAGTGTCATTTTTTTGTCACAGTTGAGAGGGGGAGAATGACATTACAACCAACAATTGTGAACTGCTAAGAACAATGTGTGACAAATGTAACATTTTATAAAAACAAATGGCTGTACACAGCCTTGCAGAGGGCGTAGCCTACATCCAACTAATAAGATGATTTGATTACAGTACACATTTGTCTGCATGAACACATAAACCTGTGTAAATACAGTGAATACATTGCTACACATACAAAGTAGTATATGTCTCATCTCATCTCATTATCTCTAGCCGCTTTATCCTGTTCTACAGGGTTGTAGGCAAGCTGGAGCCTATCCCAGCTGACTACGGGCGAAAGGCGGGGACAAGTCGCCAGGTCATCACAAGGCTGACACAGACAAAGACAACCATTCGCACTCACATTCACACCTAAGGTCAATTTAGAGTCACCAGTTAACCTAACCTGCATGTCTTTGGACTGTGGGGGGAAACCGGAGCACCCGGAGGAAACCCACGCAGACACAGGGAGAACATGCAAACTCCACACAGAAAGGCCCTCGCCGGCCACGGGGCTTGAACCCGGACCTTCTTGCTGTGAGGCGACAGTGCTAAGTAGTATATGTAATTAACTCAAAATAACAAAATAAGGGTCATCTCAGCTCACAACTGTATTGGTCAAGTTTTGGGTGAAAGTTGGTGAGATGATGCTGCCTGCCCTTGAACACACCAAGTAGATCCCTCCTCACCCTGAGACACCATCTCACACACCATCCTCATCCACTGATCATGTTCTAAAAATAACAAACACAAAAGAAAATGCAAGCACAATCATTGCACACAAAATTGCACACATATTCAACTGTTCTTATTCTTGGTTGAAATACATTCTATTATATTTTTCATTCAGGTTTTTAAAAATGCTTACCAATGTGTGGTCTGGCCAGATGTCTGACACCATTTTCCTGTGGCCAGTGCTTCAATGTCTGGTTTTAGGTCTTGTGCAATCTGTAAAACTGTGTGGAGGTTGGCATCGATGATGTGTGATCTGTGCCTGGTCTTGTTTAGATTCATGATTGAAAACATCTGTTCGCACAGATAGGTGCTCCCAAACATGGACAGAACATGGGCAGCATGAAGTCGGAGCTGTGGCATCAAACCAGGGGGCAGTAGACGGTAAAAGTCCTCAATTGCGGCATCCTGAAACTTTGCTCTCAGGCCACCATCACTTTGAAGCTCAATTAACTCCATTTGAAGGTGTATACATTGTCTCCTCCCTGCTCTGCAGCCCTGGTCCTTCTTCCTCAGCTCCTTGGGGATTTCAGGTCAGGCCATGCTGCTTTTCCAGAGGCTCATCAGCTGATCCCTGGTATAAACAATAGAGCCTTGGTGCCAGGATGGGGATCCAACATGGTAAAAGTATTCCACAAGCAATTAAAATGAAAAAGAACATGCCAAACCACATCGTACCACTAAGACCAAAAATGTTGTTACAGTTGTAAGTTCTCTGTGAGGTCTAGAGATTCAGCTGGCCATGACAGGGTCTTGATCTTGTGTTCCTCCATCTACACCTTGATTGACCTGTCTGTGTGGCATGGAGCATTGTCCTGTCCCCATTCCAGCCTTGCTGAAGCAACTCCAGATCATCACTGATCCTCCACCAAATTTCACAATGGATGCGAGACACTGTGGCTCGTAGGCCTCTCCAGGTCTCTGTCGAACCATTAGATGACCAGTTGATGTGAAAAGTTGAAAATTGGACTCAGAGAAAATGACCTTACTCCAGCCCTCTTCAGTCCAATCCTCATGGTCTTTAGCAAATGTCAGCTTGGCTCTTCTTTGCTTCTCATTGATGAAGGACTTTTTTCTAGTTTTACATGACTTCAACCCTACCCACAGGAACCGGGATACATCTGGGACATGGAGAACCAAAACCATGACATAAATCTCTATATGTCACTTGTGAGGAAATTAAATGTTTTGATAACTTTGGGTACTTTTTGTTTGTGAATGTGTCTATATAATAAGACAATCACACGTTGGCTTGAAGATGTTGAAAAACTTGCATTTTTCATGCAAACTCCATCGTGGATCTGAGTGACATATTTTCTGATATTTCACTCCAATGACATCACTCCCAGTGTTTTCCTGCTGACTGAACACACAATGCCAACATGGCAAACCGGTTCAAAATTAAAATTCTTTTTTTTTTTTTTTTTGTGTGTGTTTGTGTCCATATAATATAAAGAACATTAAACGGTTGCACGAAGATATGAAGTTTATCTTCTTGTGTTGAAAATATTTTCGCTCATTCACTATGCTCACTCATGAATATATTCACCACTCGAAGACAAACTTCATATCTTCGTGCAACTGTGTAATATCCTCTATCTGAGTCTTTTTTGTGCACCATAGCCTACATTACTAATTAAGCCTTTAACATCCACATTCCTGTCTATATTCCCATGTATTATTGCTATTATTAAGGCCTGAGCACCGTTTGGTGCGAAGACCCTATTGTTTTTCGAAGTATTATTATTCTGCCTTATTTTTTTTGTTTGGCCTTATTTGAGGCATTTCCCATGCAGGAAAACTCATGAAATTTGATACACACATCAGTCATTGTCATCGCTACTCAGCCACAGACTTTTGGCCCCGGGCATGGCCCAGGGACTTCATAGCGCCCCTTTTTACATTTCCCATTGAAATGAATGGGTAGAACTTTGGAATGATGTTGTCATAAGGCCATTTGGAGTGAAATTACACATGGTCATTTTTAACGTACTCCTCCTAGACGGTTCATCAAATTCATGTTAAACTTGGCAAACATGATGCCAAGATATTGCTGAAGTTGAATTGCTAATGGATTTTTGGTATGTTGTAATAAGTTGAAATATAACATAATATGCCAAGATATTGCTGAATGTTGAACTTGATATCTTGTAATATGATTCTGATTCTGATACTCTTTAGCTGTTATGGGCCTGTCTGGTATAGCGCCACCAACTGGGCAAGGAAAGAATAAGGTTTTGAATATGTGTGTTTTGACACATGATGAATTTTACCATGCTCCTCCTAGACGGTTCATGAGATTCATGTGAAATTTGTTATACGTGATGCCAAGATGTCGCTGATATTAAATTGCGAAGGGATTTTTGATATCTTGTAATATGTTGAAATGGCCTTAGGATTTTAATATCTTGCCACATAAACAGGAAACGTGTCAGAAAGCCACAGTGCATTGACTATATGGTCAGACACTTCTTACTTCAATAGATATTATGATTATTATGATACCCTGACGCCCAATGGGCCTGCCTGTTATAGCGCCACCACTTGGCCAAGCAGGAAATGTGCCAGAAATTGGCAATGCCTTAACTGATTGATCTGACACTTTATAAAATATTGTGCATTATGATTGTGATAATATTCACGTGTAATTCAGATGCCTAGCACAGCGCCACCATCTGGCCAAGCAGGAAATGGGGAAAAAATGTTCAGTTCTGTAGCAAGTGTTCTAGGTGGGTGGAGCACAGAAGTATGGCAGGCCAGAACTGAGTTCTCAAAAACCCGTTTATTTTAGCTTTTCAGCCTTAACTACACATACACACACGCACGCACACAAGTCTCCAGGTTGGGGAGTAGCTCCCTTCCTCCGCTCTCCCTCTCCTCTTATAGGGTGCGGTCACTGGGGAAGACACACAAACACAGGTTAATTCCCGTCAGGTGCAGTGATTCTGCCACTTACCTTCCCTGACTCCGCCCTCCATTCACAAACCGCCGCTTGACCACGCCCCCACTGCCACATACCCCCACCGCCCGACTCAGGCCGGGCAGCCGTCTGGCCTGCAGCCGACTCCCCCTCCCCCTTGATGGGAGAGGAAGTCCGCCACAACCATCTGCGCCCCCGGCCTGTGGACCACCTCGAACTTAAATGGCTGGAGTGCCAGATACCAATGGGTGATCCGCGCGTTGGCATCCTTCATGCGATGGAGCCACTGCAGGGGCGCGTGGTCCGACCAGAGGGTGAAAGGGCGCCCCAGCAGATAGTAGCGGAGGGCGAGAACTGCCCACTTGATGGCGAGGCATTCCTTCTCTATGGTGCTGTACCTGCCCTTGCGCACCAACAGCTGGCAGCTGATGTACAGCACTGGACAGTCCTCCCCCTCCACCTCCTGGGACAGAACAGCCCCCAGCCCTCTGTCCGATGTGTCCGTCTGTAAAACAAAGGGGAGAGAAAAGTCAGGGGAGTGTAACAGTGGCCCCCCACACAGTGCAGCCTTTACCTTAGAGAAAGCCCGCTGGCATTGCTCCGTCCACTGGACTGGATCTGGTGCCCCCTTTTTTAGTGAGATCAGTCAGCAGGCTGGTGACGTCCGAATAATTAGGTATAAACCTACGATAGTAGCCAGCCAGCCCCAGGAACTGCCTCACCCCCTTTTTGGTCTTGGGCCTCGGGCAGGCCGCAATCGCTGCCGTCTTATTGATTTGGGGACACTGGAACGTAGCGGGCGCCCCAAACAGCCCAAACGGAAGTGTGACGAACTGGTGTAAGCCAAACGGTGTGGAAAAGGCCATTTTCTCTCGGGATAGTGGAGTCAAGGGGATCTGCTAATATCCCTTTTTCAAATCCAGTGTTGAATAAAAACAAGCTGTGCCTAGTCGATCGAGCAACTCGTCAATACGAGGCATTGGGTACGTGTCAAATTTAGACACCGCGTTGACTTTTCTATAGTCCACACAGAACTGAACTGACCCATCGGCCTTGGGAACCAAGACCACCGGACTGCTCCAGTCACTGTGGGACTCCTCGACAATGCCCATTTCGAGCATGGCCTCGAGTTCTTCCCGAACCACCTCTTTCTTGTGTTCGGGCAGTCTGTAAGGGCGGCTGTGCACTACCACCCCCGGGGGCGTCTCAATGTGGTGTTCTATGAGGTGGGTGCGGCCGGGCAGGGGCGAGAACACGTCAGAAAATTCTGTTTGCAACCGGGCGACCTCCGTGAGCTGGGTTGGGGAGAGGTGGGCTCCACAGGTGACCGGAGCGGTGGGTGATGCCGATTTTCCCTTTTGAACCTCCGGCCCCAGCTCCACCTTCTCTGGAACCACCGACACCAGCGCCACGGGAACCTCCTCGCTCCAACGTTTTAACAGATTGAGGTGGTATACCTGTAACGCCCCGCCCCTGTCCGTTCACCTCACCTCATAGTCAACGTGCCCGACTCGCCGTGTGACCTCAAAGGGTCCTTGCCACCTGGCGATTAATTTAGAGCTCGACGTGGGCAATAACACGAGTACTTTGTCTCCTGGTGTGAATTCCCTAAGGCGCGTGCCCCTGTTGTACAGGCGGACTTGACGTTCTTGAGCCTGCCGCAAATTCTCCTGGGTTAGGTGTGTGAGTGTGTGGAGTTTTGCGCGCAGGTCAATAACGTATTGAATTTAATTTTTGCACGGGGAAGGTCCCTCCTCCCAATTTTCCCGCAGCACTTCTAGGATGCCACACGGCTTACGCCCATATAATAATTCGAACGGGGAGAACCCCGTGGAGGCTTGTGGGACCTCTCGCACTGCGAAAAGCATGGGTTCGATCCATTTATCCCAGTTACATGCGTCCTTGCTTACAAATTTTTTAATTATGTTTTTGAGGGTGCGATTAAACCATTCGACTAAGCTGTCCGTTTGTGGGTGATAAACGCTGGTGCAGATTGGCTTGATTCCCAATAACCCATACAGTTCGCGCAGTGTGCATGACATGAACGTAGTGCCTTGATCAGTCAGAATCTCTTTGGGGATTCCGACTCGGGAGATGACGTGGAAGAGCGCTTCCGCAATACTACGTGCGGAGATATTGCGAAGCGGCACTGCTTCCGGATATCGCGTTGCATAGTCCACCAGAACTAAAATAAAGCGATACCCTCATGTTGACCGATCTAATGGCCCGATGAGATCCATCCCAATTCTTTCGAACGGGGTCTCGATTAATGGTAGAGGGCGCAAAGGCACTTTTGGGATGGCTGCTGGATTTATTAACTGGCATTCGCGGCATGCCGTACACCACCTACGGACATCGCCGCGAGTCCCTGGCCAATAGAACCGGGCCATTATTCGGGCTAGTGTCTTATCCTGCCCTAAGTGTCCAGCCATGGAATTAAAGTGAGCCGCCTGGAATACCAATCCAGGTGGCTCTTTGGGATCAAAAGTTGGGTTATTTGTTCCTTAGTTTGAGTGTTCTGCATCACTCGGTATAACCTATCCTTAATAATGGAAAAAAAGGGGAAGGACAGGGTGGCATTTGGCTGGAGCGTTTGACAATCGATTACTCTCACTTGGTCAAATGCATGCCGCAGAAACTCGTCTCGCGATTGCTCCAACGGAAAATCCGTGAGGGATTCCCCGAGAGAGGGAGGAGGAGCCGGCGGCTCCTCGCTCTGACACGGTGATGACGTAGACAGCTCTGTGACAGCTGCTCCCACCAAAGCCACTCTGGGACCTCCCCCTGCTAAACTATGGCAGGACCCACTCTTCACTAAGTGCGTCATTAAATCCCGAAATCCCGGCCAATCAGTCCCCAAAATTATAGAGTGGGTAAGGCGAGGATTAATCGCCGCCTGAACTCTAAATTTCTCCCCTCGAAACAGAATGTGGACTGACACCAAAGGGTAGTTGGTGCACCCCCCTGCACACACAACACCTTCACCAATTGTGCTGTCCCCAATGCCTCGTTTTGCACCAGGCTTTGGTGGATTGAGGTCTGATTACAGCCAGAGTCCACCAAAGCCTGATACATATCCCCTTGGATACTCACCGGTATGCGATACGCTCCGGCCCGATCGAGGGCAGTTCCTGGTGTGTCAGGGATCCGGACCACCACGCCCACCTCCATCACCGAGCACTGATGCTGGAGGTGCTCCGGCTCCCCGCAGCGCCAGCAAACCGGCCCAGGCTCTCTCTCTGCACTGGTGTTCCGGATATCACTCACCTGAGGGGGGGAAGACACAGACACGGAAGTAGGAAACAGTAGGACACCACGGGTGCGGTGCCGGCGGGTGCCGGCCCCCGCCTCCGCGGTGGGGGAATGGGGCGAGGGAGAGGAACAGATGGGGAGAGAGAGGGCGAGGAGAGGAGAGAAGGGGAGACATGCTGTCCTGCCGTTGGAACGGCCACCATATGGTCCTCCGCCAGCTCAATGGCCTGATCCAGTGACGCCGGGCGACGGCACTGGACCCACTCCGTGGTTCCTTCTGGAAGTCGAGCGACGAACTGCTCCAGCGCCACCAGATCGATGATCTCCTCGGCGTCACGGTTGTCGGCCCTCAGCCACCAGCGGCAGGCGTCCCGGAGTTGCTGGCCAAACGCGAACCGCCAGCTGATCTCCTCCAGGCGCAGCGTGCAGAAGCGCTGCTGCTGCTGCTCCAGAGTGCGACCCACGCGCTGGAGGACAGCCCTGCGGAGGTCCGAGTAGACCAGCCGGCTGTTGGCGGGGAGCTGTAGCGTGGCCAGCTGCGCCTTGCCCGTGAGCAAGGGGAGGAGGCGCGCCGTGCGCTGTTCCACCGGCCAACCCCACGCCTCTGCTGCCTGCTCAAAGAGAGCGAGGAAGGCCTCAGGGTCGTCGTGCGGGCCCATCTTCCTTAGGGTGAGGTGGGAAGGGCTCGCGGCGGTGGAGGTGGTGGACCCCGCCGACGCGAGTAGGTGCTAGAACTCCTGGCAATCTTCCTGCTGCGCCAGCACCAGGGCCTCGAACCTTTGCTCCTGTTCTTCCTGGAGGGCGACCAGCACTTGGTGCTGGCTCTGTTGGGCTGTGGCGAGGGCATGGATCAGGTCCTTGAAGGGGGAGGACTCCATGGGGCTGTTCTCTTCTGTGCTCCGCCCCGGGTTTCGGCACCACTGTAGCAAGTGTTCTAGGTGGGTGGAGCACAGAAGCATGGCAGGCCAGAACTGAGTTCTCAAAAACCCGTTTATTTTAGCTTTTCAGCCTCAACTACACATACACACACGCATGCACGCACGCACACAAGTCTCCAGGTTGGGGAGTAGCTCCCTTCCTCCGCTCTCCCTCTCCTCTTATAGGGTGCGGTCACTGGGGAAGACACACAAACACAGGTTAATTCCCGTCAGGTGCAGTGATTCTGCCACTTACCTTCCCTGACTCCGCCCTCCATTCACAGACCGCCGCTTGACCATGCCCCCGCTGCCACAAATTCATTGATGGATTGATCTGAAACTTTACAAAATATTGGATATCATGAGTCTGATGTTATAACATATACAATTCTGTGCACACTCACACACAGTCATATGCATACACACATACTCTCTCACAAATATGCACTCACATGCACACGCAACATCTATGAGCACACTCTCTTTCACACACACACACACTCTCTCTCTCTCTCTTTCTCTCTCTCTCCCTCCCTCCCTCTGACACACACACACACACACACACTAATAGCGAGCTCCAGCGGTGCACCATACCTAAGAAAAAATGGTAAACCCATCGAGTCGATTTCTTGTGGTTTGTCCGTGTACATGTACCACCAGTCATACACACCGCCTAGTGGTCAGTGCTAGTAATTACCAGTCATACACACCACCTAGTGACCAGTGCTAGTAATTACCAGTCATACACACCGCCTAGTGGCCAGTGCTAGTAACTACCAGTCATACACACCGCCTAGTGGCCAGTGCTAGCCAGTAAAGAAATAAAACAAAAAGAGACTGGCTAGGATATAAGAAAATTCTACAACCCAGAAACAGATGGGAGCTCTGCTTTTAGGCAGTGCCTAAATCTATCTATTAGTGACCTGCCATCATTGTGCATTTTGTTGCAGACATATGAAAACTGCATGTACACACACACACACACACACACACTGCAGACATAGGAAAGCTAAGATGACTTAAGATTACAGCATGAGATAGAGATAAGGAGGAGACACATGTATAGTTTTGTACATATATAAACGTACATTTTCACACCACAGAAACACACACACACACACACAGTCTTTATCTGACTATCTCTTATCTATCAAGCAGTCATGGCATTTGCAACATGCACATCACCTTTGAACATTTGATGAATATATGACATGTGACTGTTTTGTTGGGTGGCAGGATGTCCTGGGTTGCAGAACCACATGTGCGAGGGCCCGTCAAGGCCGCTAGTGGCTTTAATTCTTCTGGTTTTTGCTTTCCTTTTTGTCAAGACCAGTGTTTGTCAATTCCGATCTTTGAGTCCCACTGCCTCGCACATTTATATTGAGAAAGACTAATCTAGTCATTTGTAAGATTGCTCAATTTATTGATTTTGACCCTTATGTCTGTTTTATGGATATTACCTTTGCTTCCCATTTTTGTATTGTTTTTTGCCTTTTAGTAATTTTTGAAAACAGTGTTTAATCTCATTCCATATTAATTTTTTCAAAGCTTTACATAAAACATAGCACATAGAGATGCCACATTCTGAGTCTCTCTCAGTGTGGCACAGATACTATTTTGTGTTGTCTGACTAGGCCACCTAGGTTTGTAGCAACACAACCCAGATGGAACTGACACACCTCTCTTTCCACACTAGGCCAGTAGAAATACGGTCATATCTGGGACAAGGTCCTCTTGACTCCTGCATGAGCAGCGGCTTCATGGTATCTTCTCCAGACCTCCTGGCACTTATCTCTAGGGTAGACAACTTGGAGACTTACTGAAGTAAGTCTTTAGAGCCCGTCACTTTCCTATACAACATGCCCTCACTAAGTTGCAGCTTTTTCCACTGTTATAGCAATTTCCATGCTCTTGTAGGCATAGACTGTCCAATGGACCCACTAGGCAATGATCCCTCCCCCACATACCTCTTGACCATTTGAATGTCAGTGTCAGCCTCCTGAACATGCCTCCAGTCCTCCATGTGCAGCTCAGGCTCTTGTGGGCAAGTTTGAGAAGTTGGAGCTGCTGCCACAGTCAGCTGGGCTGCCTGAAAAAGCACCTCTGTTTCTGTGGAGGGATTTGTGGGGAGCCTAGACAGGGCATCAGCATTTTCTTTACCAGTACAATACTTCATCTCAAAATCAAGAAGAAGCCAAGCCAAGAATCCTTTATTTGTCACACGTACACTCAAGCACAGACTTAAGCACACAGTGAAATTTAACCTCTGCATTTAACCCATCCAAAGCAGTGAACACACATATGCACACACAAGTGAGCACTGAGCACACACACATACCCAAAGCGGTGGGCAGTTATACTATAGCAGCCAGGGAGCAGTTGGGGGTTAGGTGCCCTTGCTCAAGGGCACTTCATCCCAACCTCAGGTCATGGCTGCCCCATGTTAACCTGACCACATGTCTTTGAACTGTGGGGGAAACTGGAGCACCTAGAGGAAACCCACACAGACATGGGGAGAAACTCCATACAGAAAGGCCCCCATTGGTTGCTGGGCTTAAACCCAGAACCTCCTTGCTCTGAGGCAACAGTGCTAACCACTACACCACCGTGCTGCCCCCCACTGTGCCACCCCAAAAGAGGCCACTTGTGCAACTCAATGTTGCTCTGCTGCCTCAGCTGAGCTGTTTGTAAATGTGCAACTGGATTATTGTCAGTGTACACAGTAAACTTTGCTCCAGTCAAATAGTCATTGAACTTTTATAGCCCACTTTAAAGCCAGTAGTTCCAGCTTAAAAGAGCTGTCATTTGCATTGTTCTTTTCAGTAGGGTGCAGAATTCAGCTGGCATATGTTAGCACATGTTCACTGCCATTCTGTACCAAAGCCAAGACAGCGCCATAGCCTTGATTACTGGCATCAGTATAAACTACAACTGGTAAAAAAAAAAAATGAAAAAAAAAATTCAGCATTGGTCAAAACAGGGGGTTGCATCAGGGATGCCTTAAGTTGTTCAAATGAGTTCTGGCACTCAGGGGACCATTGTACCTTTACTATCTCTGATCTTTTACTGGATGGAACACAAGTCAACAGGGCATTTAGGAGATGGGCCAGTTTGGCTAACAACATTTATAATAGCCAGCAAGGTCTAAAAAAAAGCTCTAACTTGGCATGTTGTGGTCAGAGTGAGCTAGTTCTAAACAGCAGAGAGTTGAACGGAGTGTTGAACAAAGCTGACCCCTGCCTTGTTAACCACGTGCCCCAGAATTTTAACCTGATGTTGGAATAATTTGCACTTATCAAGTCTCAGCTTCAGCCCATGTTGCCACAGTCTCTAGAAGACCTCTTCTAGATGCTGCAAGTGGGAGAAGTAGTCAGGTGAGTATATTATTGTGTCATACAAATATATTAACAGTGTCTGCTATCTGGCCATTCAAACACTGCTACATCAGCCACTGGAATGTTGCAGGAGCATTACAGAGCCCAAAAGGGATGTGTCCAAACTCAGACAGTCCCAGAGGAGTAGTAATTGCAGTCTTCTCTTGATCTCAGGGATCCAGCTCTACCTGCCAATACCTGCTGGCAAGATTGAGGATAGAAAACCACTCCACTTTGGTCAGACAGGTCAGAGTCTCCTCAATCTTAGGGAAGGCATTCTTGTGAGTAACAGCATTTGGCTTCTATAATCCACACAAAACCGCCAACTCCCATCTTTCTTCTGTACCAACACTATAGGAGCAGCCCAGGGACTACAACTCTTCCGAATGACACCCTCCTCCAACATACCTGCCAGCAGCGACTTCATTTTCTTATACATTAGTGGTGGTAGTGGCCGATACCTCTTTTTGATTGGAACTTTGTCCCCAGTGTGGATGTCCCCAGTCTGGTTGAACCAGATCCATCCTGCCAAAATCCTCTTCATCTACAGCAAACACTTTGGCTCACCTCTTCAGCAGGGCCTGAAGCTCCATCTGCTGCAGTGGGGTTAGATCTGTGTGACTTAGTAGTTTGCTTACCTCTTCATTGGGGCTATCCTCCTCCCCTGGATCTGAGATCTCCACCTGAGAGCTCCCACTTCGACAACACCCTCAGGTCCACTGGCCAGGGTTATGTCATGAGCTCCCTGGACATCAGACTCATCCATATGACACAACCAGCCCAGTTTTTGATAGCAACCTATGGAAACTGCATAAGGGTGGGGATTGCAAACTCTAATAGGGATCCTTCCCCTTTCACCACTGAAAGGGTCTGAGCTACACCTCATGTTTCCACTTCTGGCAGGGCCAGAAGGATAGTCGGTCCTGCCAGGGCCCATGCATGCCCATACTATAATCTTGCTATTTGGGCATACCTGTACTGCTTGCTGGCTGGTGGGGTGGACATAGCCCAAGAACCCATCCTCTGTTGTGATGGCAATGGTCCTCCAACAGACAGCAAAGGTTTCCTTCCAAGCTTTTAGTGACTTCCACTGCTGGGGGGGAGAAAACTAATTTCTCATGTTTAAAAACAACATCCCAACATGCACCAATAACATTCATTCCAACAATTAGTGGATAATAATAATAATAATAATAATACATTTTATTTATATTGCCCTTTACATCCAAAGATCTCAAAGGGCTACAGGTTAAAAAGAGAAATTAGAGTCTAAAAAGAGAAACTATTAAAAAGAGAAACTACTAAAAAGAGAAGCTACTAAAAAGTGGGACTAAAAGTTTTATTAAAAAGAAATGTCTTTAAATGTCTTTTAAAACAGTCAGTGGACTGTGGTGCCCTCAGGGTGTCAGGGAGGGCATTCCACAGCCTAGGTGCAACAGTGCAGAAGGCCCTGTCTCCCATTGTCCTCAGCCTGGTTCTAGGGATCTGGAGAGCGTTTGAGTGAGTGGAGCGGAGGGAGCGTGATGCGCTATGTGGGAGAAGAAGTTCTTTGAGGTAGGGGGGAGCATGTCCATGGATACATTGATGTGTGAGGAGGGAAACTTTGTATTGGATGCGGGCAGAGACAGGAAGCCAATGGAGTGAATGGAGGATAGGGGTGATGTGCTCGTATTTGCGCACTCTCATCAGGATCCTAGCTGCAGAGTTTTGGATGTATTGCAGCCTCTGCAGACTCTTGCTAGGGATCCCAATGAGAAGTGCATTGCAGTAGTCCAGTCTGGAAGAGATAAAGGCATGGACTAGCTTTTCGGCATCTGAGAAGGAAAGAATGGGGCGGAGTTTGGAGATATTTCTGAGGTGGTAGAAGGAGGTCTTACAGAGGTGGTTTATGTGGGATTCAAAGGTAAGTTGGGGGTCCATTTTCACACCAAGATTGGTGACTACAGATGAGAGGGGAATGTTGGAGCCAGAGAAGTCAATGCTGAGTATAGGTGATGATTGAATCTGGTAAGGAGTGCCAACCAGGATGGCTTCAGTTTTGGCGCTATTGAGTTGGAGGAAATTTTGCCCCATCCATGCCTTAATCTCCTCCAGACAGATGGTGAGTTGGGACGGGGCTAGTTGTGATGAGGAGGGTGGAGTTGCATGTTTGACATTGACAGAGCTGTATGTCATCAGCGTAGCAGTGGAATGAAAAACCATGATGACTGATGACCTGACCAAGGGGAATGAGGTAAAGGATGAAGAGAATAGGGCCCAAGACTGACCCTTGGGGAACACCACAGGTGACTGTGTGAGGATTTGAGATGGAGTGGCCCATGGAGATGTACTCTGTCCGGTTAGTGAGGTATGACTGAAACCAACTGAGCACAGTTCCAGAGATTCCGATGGTAAGGTTGAGTCTGTTTAGTAGGATGTTGTGATCAACTGTGTCAAATGCGGCGGATAGGTCCAGGAGGACGAGGAGAGATGGAGAACCAGCGTCAGATGACATCAGGAGATCATTTGTGACTCTTACAAGGGCAGTTTCTGTGCTATGGGCGGAGCGAAAACCGGATTGGAATTTTTCGTAGAGGTTGTTGAGTTTTAGATGGTTTTGAAGATAGGTGGCCACTGCTTTCTCAAGCACTTTAGATATGAAAGGGAGATTGGAAATAGGCCTATAATTTGAAAGGACCTCTGGGTCAAGAGTGGGCTTTTTAAGGAGTGGTTTGATAATGGCTCTTTTTAAAGCGGAGGGGACGAAACCAGCCTGGAGAGAGTGATTGATAACAGAAGTAATCAGTGGCTTGAGGGCAGTACTATGGGTTTTTACCAGGGAGGATGGGAGAGGGTCCAGAGCACAGGTGGAGGGTTTCATCTTCATGATGATGTGCTGCACTTCTTCTGACGTGACCAGGGGAAAGCAATGGAGGGGTTGGGTGATGGCACATATTAGGGGTGTAGTATCTGTAGAGGGACCAGGAAGGGAAGAACGAATACGTGCAATTTTGGAGGTGAAAAAGTCCATGAGGAGATTGCACTGTTCTTCTGTTGCACCGGTAGATGATGAAGATTTAGGCTTGAGAAGGTGGTTAACAGTGGAGAAGAGCTGTTTTGAATTTCCAGGGCTATTTCTGATGACATCGGAGTAAAAAAATGACCTTGCCTCTTTGAGAGAAGTTGAATATTGCTGTTTGTGCTTCCGATATTCCTGCTTGTGTACAGTGAGGCCAGAGGCCTTGCAGCGCCGCTCAAGGACGCGCCCTGCTGCCTTCATTTTCCGAAGCTCGTCCGTAAAACAAGGAGGTAACTGGGAACTTTCTACGGTAAAAGGTAACTGTTCTGGTTTTGACAGGGGCATGCTGGTCCAGCAGGTTGCTCAGGTGGCTGTTATAATAGTCAACTGCTTCGTCAGCAGATGAAAAATGTGAGAAGAGGTGCTGAAAGTCTGCTGCCAAGTGTTCGTGATTAATGTTTTTGAGATTTCTGAAGCGGATATTTCATTTGGGATTTGAAAAACCAAATGAGGACTGCAAATCCAAAGAAATAACTTTGTGATCAGAGATGCCTAGGTCATACACCAGCAGATTGTCGAGAGGGGCAGAGTTTGTGATGACCAGGTCCAAGGTGTGCCCCCTGCTGTGCGTGGGGGCATCAACAAGTTGCTTTAAATTAAAGCAGTCCAGTAATTGCAGAAATTCAGCAGCAAAACGACAGGAGGGAGTGTCAACATGAATGTTCATGTCACCAAGGATGACAACATCAGCAGCAGAGGTGCAAAAAGTAGTGAGGAGATTGGACATCTCAGGGATGAAGGAGGGGTTAGGTTTAGGTGGTCTGTAGACAAGGAGGAACAGCACAGGGGAAGGGGGCTTACATTTAAAAGCAAGACATTCAAATGAGGTAAGTGCAGGTAGAGGTTGTAGGGATAACTCCAGATCACTGCGATGGAAGACTGCCAGGCCACCACCGCGACCTGAGCTACGGGCTTTCTGGAGGTAGCTATATCCCAGGGGACAGCTCTCATTTAAAGTGAAAAAATTGTCAGGTTGGTGCCAGGTCTCAGTAATGCACATCAAATCAAGACAATTTTCCAGTATGTGGTCGTAGATGAGGCAAGATTTGTTTGTTATTGATTGGGCATTTAAAAGTTCAATTTTAATGCAAGATGGGACAGCAAGTCTTTGTAGTGGCCGTAGTAGACTGAAATCCACTCCACGTTTTTGATCTGTGTCCCGGAGAGGTGTTGCCATGGCGACGCCTACACTACTTGTCCAGTAGGAGAGAGCGTTCTGATGACGTGTCTGAGGAGCGACAGTTCGCATGGCTGACCAGAGAGCCGGGACAGCAGAGTTTGTCTGTGAGTAGAGGAACTTTCTACGGGAACTTCTGTGGATATAACGCGGGCGGCGAAGAAGACCAAGTTCTTTTATCACAGATAAGCATGATGGAATAGAAAAACTTCTGAGATTCACCAACTGCTCGAAGGAATAACTCCACATAGTAGCAACTGCGGCGTGGCAGACGGTGCACTGCAAGTTGTTTTTAGCCGCCTAGCTAACCGAAAGGCTACACAGTCCTCCGGCTATGTGGCAGCGATGGCAATGGGTTACAAGTCTTGCCAGATGCACTTCTCACGGGCAGGGGCGAGCAAAGGCCTGAAACCCAGGCCAGGACCAGAGAGGAGATATTCCAGCCGCCACGGCGACGCAGATCCCAGGAGTCCCTTCACGATGTTGTGCAAGCAGCAGCAGGTAACTTGACGTTAACATTGAGCAGCCAGGACTCAATAACAGCAACCTCAATATCCAACAGGTCCGACTGGTCAGTAACACGAACAGTAAAAATATATTCAACAGACTCAACGTTAGTAAATTCTGTTAAACTATAAGCGCATGAAGCCGTTTAACTCAGAGATAGGAGAAGCGGCGAACAGACAGCGCCAGCATCCTCTCCTCCTCCAAAAAAACAATGCACAAGAGAGGGATGAGTAGAATGGTCATTTTTCACAATAATGCCTACTTTTTCTGGTATTTTAACCCCTTCAACCTCAAAGTCCATAACAGCATACCTTGAGTATGGTATGCTGAGGCCATTTGCAGCTTTGAATTGAAGCACCAAGGGGGCACCACTGTTTTCAACTTCTGAAAATTATGTGTCCATCACTTCTTGTCATATCAAAGTGACCTGAGAGCCTGTATCCAGCAACCCAGTCATCTTCAAACCCCAACACAAATGTCTATGGTTAGGCATTCCCTGATATATGGTGTAGTGGCCCCCTGGTTACCTCACAGACCAACCCTAGTGCTTGGACCTCAGCAGCAGGGCCACTTAGTTTAACGCCAGTGGAGAGTTTGGTAAGTCCCAGCAAAACCTAACAATATGTTCGACCTGTTTACACTGCTGACACATGGGTTTGCCATCTCTAGTCCAGTGATTAGAGTAACCAGAGCATCTTGGTGCAAATCTGGGCTGATTGTGGGGAGGAGTGTCAGTAAATCCTGTTTGTTACAGAAGAGGTTTGATTTCATAAATGACTTCCTGTTTTCGTTCCTTCATCTGGTCTTTTACATGATCCATTATTTCTTGTCTTAAGGCCCCTTTCCAGTCATAGTCACATGGTTGTTTATTGTATCTAGACTCACCCATGGCAAAGCAAGAAACTTTCGACCTGGTATGTCCAACCTGTTCCTCCTCGAGTAGAATCACCTCCCTATGTACTGCAGTGAAACCCTAATCTGGGTTACGGCACACATATGCCCTCAACATTTGCGATAGGGGTCCCTCTTGCAGCCCCAACAGCATCTGTTGCTGTAGGTTATCTTGAGACTTGACTAATTCATCTGGTTTCTGCACACAACCAAAAAATTGTGACCTCAGCACTGTAACAGGGATGTTATCACCATACAGTGATTCTAAATAAATGAAAAATGTTGTGAACCTGGTCACTAACAACACACTAACATGTTGCTTCAGTTCTTTAGCTAGAGCACCCATTAATATGTCTACTTTTCTGGCTTCTGCCATTTCCTGAGCATTTAAGAGTCCTTGCATTTGCTCCTTTCAGTCCCCATACTTAAGATCACTGTCTGGCCCCTTAAATTTGGGCACCCAAGTTGCAGCAGGGTAAACTGGCATCATCATTGTGTAATGTTTATGACCCCTGGGTACTGAACACTGCTCCTAAACTTGTATCCTGCTGACTATGCCAGAAAAAATGTAGCACAGATACTATTTTGTGTTGTCTGACAACACCACCTAGGTTTGTAGAGCCTAGGAACTCTTTAACCCAATATCTAGATTTTCAGTTCAGGTTCAACAAGAGAGAGCAGTGTGTAGCAACCCAAGGACAGAGATCAGAGCAGAATAAGATGCAAATAAAGTTATTTTCTATTTTTGTTTCACTCAAGGAGCATCAACACAACAGAGGTAAATCCCCCAAATACACAATCTTTTTAGGCCTACTTTAAAAAAAAAACATTAATAGTCTAAATTAGACCTGGGGAGCATACAAATAAATAAATAAATAAATAAATAAAAATAGCATGAGGAATACATCCAAAGTGCCACACAGTCAAGCGTCTGAATAATTTGAAGTCTGTATTCTCCAGCTTCCTTGTGTCTGCTGCCACGTGGTCCATTGCCTTGGACCCTTAGGACGGACTGCTGTTCTAGCCGCCAAGTCCCTGGTTGCCGAATAGGATCCTATCAATCCAAGCAGCTCCTCCAGTATGGCCCCTTGTCTGCTGGTAAAAAGGAGAGACTGGGCCAGTGTGTTGTTCACCCATCCACCACTAACTATTTCTATGTTAACCCTCTGGGATTGAGAGTTCTGCCAGTGAAGCTCAGTAGGTTTGAGTAGGTCATGTATTTTAGATAAATACTGGAGACCAGAGGTTTGAGCTGTGATATGTGAAAGGTGGTGTCAGCCCTGTGATGACCTGGCAACTTGTCCAGGGTGTACCCCACCTTTCGCTCGTAGTCAGCTGGGATAGGTTCCAGCTTGCCTGCGACCCTGTAGAACAGGATAAAGCGGCAAGAGATAATGAGATGAGATGAGATGAGACGTGAAAGGTGGGGTGAACACGTCGCATGGTGAGTGGTAATGCCAGTCAAATGGAACATGGGTTGATTACCTTCTTGATGGGAAATGGTCCAAGGAACCTGGGTGCTAGCTTGCAGGAGATGATTCTAAGTGGCAGGTGGCGTGTGGAGAGCATGACTTGTTGTCCTACCCGGTAGGTGGGTGCCTTGGAGCGGCGTTTGTCAGTCTGCCTCTTGGATGCGAGGGTGGAGCAAATGAGTCTTCTCCAGGCCAATGCCCACATCCTCCTGCAGCGATGTATAAAGAGCTGGGCTGAGGGTATGGCAACCTCCTCCTCTTGGCTGGGGAACAGTGGTGGTTGGTAACCTAGGGAGCACTGGAATGGAGATAGACCTGTGGCAGAGGAAGGGAGTGTTATGAGCATATTCGATTCAAGGTAGGTACTTACTCCAAGAACTGGCATCCCTGGATGCCATGCACCTGAGTGCTACCTCCAAAGCTTGGTTTACCCATTCTGCCTGGCCATTGGTTTGTGGGTTGAAGCCTGAGGAGAGACTACAGGTGGCCCCAATGAAATGAATGGCCTTAGAGAAACGGTGTTGCCACCTGAGTTGGGGAGTCCTGTGACGAAGTCCAGGGCAATGTGAGACCAAGGTAGATGCGGAGTCGGGAGGGGTCTTAGCAAGCCAGCAGGGGGTCAATTGGCTGTCTTGTTCCGGGAGCACATGTCGCAGGCTGCCACAAACTCCTGAACTTCTTCCTTGATGGATGGCCACCAGAAGCACTGCGGGATGAGTGCCAGGGTTTGGGCAGCTCCTGGATGACAGGCCAGCTTGGAGCCATGACCCCACTGCAGCACCTGGGTTCACACAGGACAGGGAACAAGCAGATGATTACGTGGAATGTTGTTGGAGTTACCTTCTCTGGGGTCCTGCTCCAGGGCCTTCTGCACTAGTGTCTCAACCTCAAGTATGGTGGCCCTCACCAGGCAGCATGGAGGGAGGTGGTTACGGGCGTTTTGACTCCTCCTGGCGGGAAGAGAACATCCTGGACAGGGTGTCGGGTTTGCTGTTCTTGGAGCCTGGGTGGCAGGAGAGCATGAATTTGAACCAGGAGAAGAAGAGAGACCATCGGGCTTGTCGAGAATTGAGGCATTTGGCGGACTTGAGGTACTCCAGGTTTTTATGGTCGGTCCAGACTAGGAAGGGAAGTTCAGACCCCTCGAGCCAGTGCCTCCACTCCTTCAAGGTTAGTTTCACAGCCAGTAGCTCTCTGTCGCCGATGTTGTAATTACGTTCAGTTGGGGACAGCCAGTGGGAGAAGGAGCATAGGTGGACCTTGTTGTCACTGGCTCTCTGGGAGAGAATGGCTCCGACCCCTGGCTCGGAAGCATTGACCTCGATGATAAACTGCTTGGTTGGATCGGGTATGGTGAGAATGGGTGCTATGGTAAACCTGCACTTGACCATGGAAAAGGCTTTCTCCGCTTCCTCCCCCCACTTGAACTGGGTCTTGGTCGAGGCCAGGGCTGAGAGAGGTCCAGCCACCATGCTGAAGTTGCAGATGAAGCACCTGTAGAAGTTGGCGAACCCCAGGAAGCACTGAAACTCTTGTCTCAGGATGGGGTGGGCCAGTCAGTGACTGCCTCCGGCTTGAGGGGGTCCATCTGAATCTTTGCCGGAGAGATGATGAACCCCAGGAATGAGACAGAGCTTTGGTGGAACTCACTTTTCTCCGCCTTGACAAACAGCTCGTTTTCTAGCAGGCATTGGAGGACCTGCTGGATGTGACCCCGATGTTCCTCCAGGGAGCGAGAGAAAATCAGGATGTGAAGGACATGAAGACAAAGGTGTTAAGGAAGTCCCTCAAGACATCATTAACTAGTGCCTGGAAGACCGCGGGCGTGTTGGTCAGGCCGAAAGGGACCACGAGGTACTCGTAGTGGCCTGTGGTGGTGTTAAAGGCCGTCTTCCACTCGTCTCCTTCCCTGATCCTAACGAGATGGTAGACATTGCCTAAGTCCAGTTGAGTAAACACTTTGGCTCCCTGGAGTAGTTCGAAGGCCGTGGTCATGAGCGGTAGTGGATAACGATTCTTGATTGTGGTAGCATTGAGACCCTGATAGTCAATGCAGGGGTGAAGTGACTTGTCCTTTTCGATGAAGAACCCTGCCCCTGCTGGGGAGGAGGAACAGCGGACGATCCCAGCTGCCAGCAACTCGGTGATGTATTTTTCCATGGCTTGTCTTTCGGCAGGAGAAAGAGAGTAGAGCCGTCCCTTGGGTGGTGCTGTCCTGGGCAGGAGGTCGATACCACAGTCATAGGGTCTGTGAGGAGGGAAGGACACTGCTCGGGTCTTGCTGAAAACTAGCTTAAGGTCCAGATATTCCGGAGGCACATGAGAGAGGTCGGGAAACTCGCTGGCTGAGGGCTGTTGTGGTTTGGCAGGAGGCAGAGCGGAGTTCAGGCAGGAGGCCAGGCAGGAGGGACTCCAGCCTAGGATGATGTTATTAGTCCAATTTCAGTGAGGGTTGTGCTGTGTCAGCCAAAGTAGTCCTAGAATGACGGGAACGTGAGGGTCGTTCATGACGTGAAATTGAATAGTTTCGGAGTGATTGCCTGAAATCCTTAAGGTGAGTGGGGCAGTAAGGTGAGTGATAGTGGTCAAGCCAGTGCCATTGAGTGTCAGGACGGTGAGAGGGACCTCGAGGGCGAGTAACGGGATTCCGAGATCCTTGGCGGTGGTGGAGCAGATCAGGTTCCTGTCCGCCCCCGAGTCGACGAGTGCCTGAAGATGGTGATAACAGGGAGCAGCGGTCAGTCAGCAGGGGACTGGTTCTGAGCATTGCCCACCAGGGCCACTTGATTCACTGGTGGGCTTGTCCTTTTAGTGGGCAGGCTCGGCAGATGTGTCCTTGCTGACCGCAGTAAAAGCAGGCCCCTATGCTCCGCCGGTGCAGTCGTTCCTCTGCTGACACCCATACCCGATCTACCTGCATGGGTTTGACAGATGAGGTGGAAGGTCGAGAGGAGGTGAAGCTGGGTGGTTCTTCTCTCTCCTCTGTTGTTGAGTCCGAGCATCGATGCGATTGGCAAGGTCCATGAGGCTGGAGAGGTCTGACGGCAGTTCCCGAAAGACTAGTTCATCCTTGATGGCGTCAGACAGGCCATGTAGGAACGCGTCGACCTGGGCACTCTCACTCCACCCGCTTGACACCGCCAATGTCCAGAACTCGATGGCATAATCTGAGGTAGATCGGGACCCCTGCCGCAGCTCCACGAGCTCCCTAGCTGCCTCCCGGCTGGACAGAGAGCGGTCGAATGTTTGCCTCGTTTCCTCAGAGAATTCCTTGAAGCTGGAACAAAAGG
The DNA here is from genome assembly GCF_027579695.1 of Neoarius graeffei. Taxonomy (NCBI): domain Eukaryota; kingdom Metazoa; phylum Chordata; class Actinopteri; order Siluriformes; family Ariidae; genus Neoarius; species Neoarius graeffei. The sequence goes on from NC_083577.1 coordinate 14,817,505, forward strand.
ATGCATTGGCATCCCAGACCACTGTTCCCCATTCCCTGGCCTTGCTAGTGAGGAGCGTGATGGCATAGGCTACCCTGGAGCATTCTGTGGGGAAGGCCAGAGGTTGTAGCTCCAAGATCAGTAAACATTGAGACAGAAAAGATCTGCAGGTACCTGGTTCTCCACTGTAGGGCTGAGGCAAAGAGAGTTTCAGTTCATGGAGAGCGGTGGTGGCAGGAGGTGAAGGAGGCAGCTGGGCAGGGGTAGGCATGGCTTGGGAGTGCTGAAGTTGCGTGGCTAGAAGGTTGAGTGAATTGGACAGGGTGGAGAGGTTCTGGGTAATCTGTTGGAGCTCCTGTTGGTGGGTCCCGAGGAGAGCTCCTTGTTGCTGTATAGCCATTCTCAGCTGGGTCAGTTCTACTGGATCCATGTTGGCCAGAACGTACTGTTAAGAGTGGCGAGATGAGGTGCGATAGGATCCAAACGCAGAACACTGACAAGTAATCCCAATAAAAAAGGTGATTTAATTGAAGCAAAAAGTTAACAGACGAAAAGTAGCAAAAATAGTCCAGACAAAACTTGGGACAAAAAGCGAGGCAGGCAAGGACAAAAAAACACTAGCACAAAGAACATGAAAAATAATCCAGACAAAAACTTTGAGACAAAAACCAAGGCAGGCAAGGACAAAAAAAACACAAACCGCTAGCACAAAAAACATGAAAAAGACAAATGTTAAAGCAAAAACCGTGACAAGAAACAAGCAGGCTAGAGAGCAAAAAACCATGAAGGCATAAAGGGCACAGAAGCAGCAAGAAAAACCGATGAGACGTTCTGGTGAAGTCCCTGTCTGAGAATGGCATTTATATACACAGCAGGAAAAAAAAACAGGAAGTGAATGCAGGCAAGATGGAATTCCCATCCTGGATCCAGATTAGCGCTGACCTGGGAGATAAGTAATCTCCGGAGTGGAAGTCCGGGGCGGAGCATGACAGATTCAATTCATGATTCAAGACAGCAATTCAATTTCAGGACAGCAAATCAATTCATGATTCAGGACAGCGATTCAATGAAATCTTGAGAACTGTGACACTGATGATGAGCGATACCTTTTTTTTTTTTTTACTTCGACTTGATCCAGCCAAATATCGACTCGAGTAAGTGTAAATATTTCTTCTATTTATTAGAGTAACAGAGTTGGTTGGTTGTGGCTCTAAACAAGAGTTAATTTCAAGACACACTGAATAGAGTCAAATATCAAAATAAAGTCAAATACCAGATACATGAAGCTGCTCTAAAAAGCAGTTTTAGAACTGTGTTTGGATGTGTGGAAAAACAACAACATTATTTTACCCATTGTGATGAACTGATTTGATCACTTGACCTGATGGCAGTGGGAGGGGTATTCACTCATCTCACTGAATGAATGGAATTTTTTACCCTTCTCATTGAATTCCCCTCCCACTGCCAACCCTTTATCCCAAAACAATAGGACATAATTATTTTTTTTATCACTAGGTAATTGTCCAAATCAATGAAGCAGATTTAAGTTGTGCTTGATACATTCCTAAGACTGAACAGAATCACCTCAAGTGATCAAAATTTTTCATCACAATGGGTAAGGTCATGTTTTTTCTCACATTCCAACCCAGTTCTAAAACTGCTTTTTACAACATCTTCATTTATCTGTTATTTAAAAAAAAAAGTACAATCAAGACATACATACTACATAGATATTATTGTAGCTGAATTTGTGCTGAATACAATAAAGTTGTATGACTTTGAAAATACTGCTTAGATTTGTTGAAATTGGTAACAAAATCAGAGCATATCAAAATCATTAGAGTGCCAAAAATACTCTCAGACCCAAGAGCATTAAAATCTACCACTGAACTTGTCTGCTGCCCAGGAACTCCTGGTTAGCCCACACTAGCACGTCTGAATCTTAAGATAAAAGCAACTGCGATACCCACTCAGCTGGGCTGAGGCTCAGCCTTTGCCCAGTATCATAGATTAAGGCCACGTATAACCGTTGGCTCATATCTGTTGATCAATGTCCTGTGGCTTCTCTGGCAGCATTCAGGGGTGTTTAGTGTAAGAGTGGTCGCATGTCTCTTAACTTCCCTGTGGCCCTCCTCTCTTACTGGTGTCCTCCAGATGACTCAAAACTCTTTCCTCCCCCTGCGGCTCCACCTCCAGCTCCACTTCTCCAGCCCTGATTGGCTCCTTGGTTTCTGCTCCTGACTGAGGATTGGATGTTTTAATTGTCAATCAGTCCACAATCAGCCACTCAGGTGGCTGTACACAACAGCAGGAAACAAACAAATCACTGCACATCACAAAAACTGTTCTAAGCAACCCAAAAGCAACTAATAAATAAATACTGTAGTAGTCTTTGGATCAAAAAACACGATAGAGAGTCTTGACTGATGCGTAAGGTTTCCTTTATTTAAGTCCACCACCACAAGATGACGTTAAACTTTAATCCATATTGTTCTTACAGCACCGTGAAAACTGTTTTAAAACATACAAACATTTCACAAATTTATTTCCATGGCACACCTCTCATAAAATAAATACCAAGATAATCTCAAACAAATTACACAATGTTAAGATTTATACACATATAATTCGATAAGTTACAAATCTTAGACAAACAAACATACCTCGCTGCACTCTCCAGGAAATGCAAATATGTATACAATAGTTCTTTCTTCGGTCATTAAAACATGCATCTAAGACAAAGCTCAAAATTGTGCAAATGAAGTGCAAAGTGCTGATAATAATTCCAACAGGCCCAAGCCTCGTAGTGTTCACCCACCATCTACCTTGAAGGCTGTGCAAAAACTACGGATTGCCAAGTGCTATTTATTTGGATGTGGATGAAGATATCAGTCAGACCTCTCAGAGCTCCCCTGTTCCTGAGAACTGTCCTCCCAGCAAAAACTATGTGCCTCTGCATGAACTCATATATTGGTCTCACACTTCTCTCATCTGGCCACCCACTAAGACCAACCAACTCTTGGCCCACAGAATATTTGCAGAACAGTAGGGCCCATGAGTACTTTTTTTGGTCTGATATCAGTGTGGATGACATTACTACCTAGTCCACTTCCTATGGACACTACCAAATTGTTGGTAGACCTTGAATAGATTTTTCAGTTCATTTCAATACGTTTCATCCCTCTTACCTCTCTGCATTCTATTTTTGAATCCTGAACACTTGTTCCAACATGTTTAGCTGCTTTGGCATTTCAGAAGAACTCTGACAACAGTTTCCAGTTTGTCTGTAATGTTTGGAAGAAAGGCGTCAATATCAGTCTTTGTCACAGTCCAGTCCAGTCCAGTCCATCCATGCCTTAGATTGTGGGACTTCCATGCTGGCTTCAGGCCGGATCCGGGACAGAAATTCAGTCCTGCCTTGCTGAAGACCATTTCCTGAAGCGGCACTCCCACACCTGCTATCACTCATCTCCCATCAGCCAGGGCTTTTTAAGAACTGTTTGGAGCTACTCCATTTGCTAGACTGTCTCTTGTAGACTTTCCTCGCCTTGCTATAGCTTATTGGTATTGTGTCTTCTTGATTCCTTCTGCCTGTATTTTTCCTTGTTTTTTTGTCCCTGTTTTTTGCCTGCCTGTTCTTTTGAATTGTATCTTTTGCTACCTCTGCCTGGATTTCCCTTGTCCCTGTGTTCATCAGTTTTTGTGAAGCTCTTTCTGTCCTGTTTTTTGTCCCAGATCATGTCTACCTGCTCCTCTGTGTTTTTTACCTCCTGGCCTGGTTTTTTGACTACCGATTTTTACCTGAGCCCTACTGTACCTTTTGCCTTTCTACAATCTACTTCATTAAAGAAGTTTTCTCTTTACACTGCCTGTTTTCTGAGTCTGCTCTTGGGTCCACACTTCACCTCAGCTCGCCACTCCTGACAGTCTTAATTCCAGTTATCACTGACAGTCCAGGCTATTTAAAGTGAGTAGAGTGTCTGCAAATAAATGCTATTATTAATCAGGTTATTACTTTCAGCAGGTATAGACCCTTCCCACTGACGTCACCGGAAACCGGAAGTAAACAAACCCTGCGCCATATTGGAAGACCAACAAACTCGTGATTAGGGGGAAATAATGGCAGCGCGCGGAATTTAAACCCACGAGGCACTTGATTCATCATAAACCTACAATGGTAAACTTTTGTGCTGTGTTAGGGTGTTCCAACAAAGCTGATGGGAAAGCTGAAAAGAAGTCTTTCTACAGAATACCAGCTGTGATTGAGACACAAGCAAACCAAGGAGCTTTCTGCCAGGAGACAGAGACTTTACTGAGTGTCTGTGAGCAAAGGAGAGCCTGAACGTTGCAACCTCCCTATTGGCTGTTTATTGGTTGTTTGTAAAAATGTATCAATTGTTGCCCTTCATCGCAGACTCTAGAGACGAGACCTGACGAGTTAGTTCGTTGGTAGCAGAACAAAATGTCTGGACACAAATCGGGTTTTCAGAAAAGGAAAGAAAATAAACTCAGGGTCGAAAATACAAAAAAGGAGGCAGAAAAAGCAAAATGAGTTAAGGTAGGACAAATGGTTACTTTTCTGAGGCAGCCCGCCATGGCTGCAGGCTTTCAGTTGTGTCATTGAATGGTTACTTTTCTGAGGCAGCCCGCCGTGGCTGCCTGCAGGCTTATTTATTATAGCCCATTTAGTTAAAATAGTTGATATAAAATGTTTATAGTTATGTGATGGTTGTCCTCAGTGTTCGAACTATGCCGATATTTTCGGGGGGTCCCTTTTTTTCCCTGGGGGGGGGGTGCTTGCGCTTGTCTCGGAGCGCGGATCTCCAAACACGAGAAGCCTATCTTACGCACATATCACGCGGACTCCACACCTCCACACACGCATCGCGTCTGAAGTCATAACTCATCAGGGGAAATCGTGTCCGCATTGGCATGTTCAAAAAACAACCTCACGTCAACAATGATACCACACGCAAGAACAAAAAAAACAGTCAGGCTACTCAACAACCAACCTGGCAGCAGCAGTCGTCATATCAGTTTATTTTATCTTTGATGTAAACACAACACTTCGGATATGCAAATGCTTCCCCTTACACACGATTGCTATGTCAATAAACATCATTTTGCCAATATTTTAGAGACCCCCCCAACATTTCCCAAATCATGTTTTCAAGGGATCTCATGTCTGTTTCAGGGGATCTCAGATCCCCCGAGTACCCCCGTAGTTCGAACACTGGTTGTCCTGATTTAGACTGGTGTGTTTTTTTTTTTTTTTGGGGGGGGTTGCGCGATGTTGCACCCGGGTCCAGATTAGGGCAGAACCGGCCCTGGCTACATTTCAGGTGTAGTTTGTTTTATGTATGTATGTACTTGCATAGATGTGTACTTGGTCTTCCAATATGGCGACTACCGAAATCTCGCGGCGCGGTGACGTCATGCGGGAACCCTCTATACCGTAGGAATTTGACTGGAGGTCATGTGATGAGGTTTTGGGCTAAGGAATATGGGACTTGTAGTCTGCAACTTTGGTAGTTGGTCCAGTCATGTTGTTCTTCAATATGGTGTGTTTCCCCCCCACAGGTGTTCAATGCTAAAACTGCTGAGCTTGTCAGTCAGCATCATGTGGAAATTACACAGAGTTTCCCTAAAGAAGGGTAAGTTAAAATAAACTTTCAAAACTTCAACATTTAAAGCCAAACAAAACCCAAAAAATAAACTACTTTTGCTGATCATGGCAAGTGCCCTGATGTACCCCCCCATACACACACACACACACACACATTAATTTTTTATTTAAAAAAAAACTTTACTACAAATTTATCCTTTTAAAAAGTTGCAAAATTGCTAAGAATAGACTTCCCTGGGTGTGGCCATTTGCACTGAAACTGGACATCCACTTGTGACTTAGCTTACACTGGTAGTACACTGTTTAGCAACACAGCCATCAAATAAAGGTTTCCAATTCTAAAAAAAAAAACCTGGGCACTGTAGCACAGCTGCTCACTACTGTGTGTGTGTGTGTGTGTGTGTGTTCACTGCTTCAGATGGGTTGAAGGCAGTGAAAAAATTTTCATGTAATGGAGGCAGATGTCATGATCCAGCCCGGAACTTCCAAATCCTGACGTGTGCCTTTGCGCTCTACTCCATGTTTTCCCCATTCTCCCCATGTTGCACTAGCACACCTGCTATGCATTTGCAATTAGCCATTCTATATAAATACTGTGAGGAGCATTACACGACACGGGCAAACACTCGCCATTACATCTAGTTACGATCTTGATAGGTTTTTCTGCTGGCTCTATCTACTTTCCAGACTTGGATGATTTTTATTTTTTTTTTGCCTGCTCAGTCCCCCCAGGATTTCACGGGCCTTTTTTGTGATTGTTGCGGGCTAAAATGGCTGATGTTGCGGGGGGGGGTTCCAAAAAATTGCGATGAAAGTTGCAATGTTTTTCAGGTTTTTGTTGCGATTGCATTGCGGGAGGAAGTGAAAGTTGCGAGAAATTGTTGTGATTTTCTCTTTTTGTGATTAAAATTGAGTGATATGTAAAATATTAAGTTATTACTGAAAAACTATTGATTAAAAGAAGAAAGACACTGAGAAATGGTCCTATAAACAACTTTACCAATATAAAAGATTACCAGGACTACAAAAATGCAGAAAAATAGGCTTTACTTATCCAAATGCACCTGTTGGTTCAAAAGTTAAAGTGCATAGAACCTCACAGCACAACTTGAAGTTACCTTAAAATATAATATAAATGCCTCAGCTTTCATGTAAGAAAAAAAACTATTAATACTAGTACTGTGTGCAGGCAGTCTCTCCTGAAGACTAAATTAAACAATAATGATAAACTAATAAAATAAATGGCTCAGGCTTCATAGAAGAAACAAAACAATTTGAACAGAATCTCACAGTATGATGCTGAAGCTGCCTAAACAATGGAAAATAAAATACCATTTTGACAAAAACGTTGGCATCCATTAATTTCTTGTATTAAGTAAAAAAAATAATGTAAAGTGCAAACAGTCCTTCACTGTAAACATAACACACTTTCAGTAACAGAATTTAAGCCTATATAAACACTGACTCGCACATGCAGTGTTGTCAGATACTGCTGACGTTTTCCAGCCCAATTATGTTCAAAACCCACCAAAATGCACTTAAAACTGCCTAATCTGGCAACACTGCACACATGCTGCTTCTCTTGAACGTATACACGGAAGTAAGGCAGGAGGTAGTTTGTCGACGTCACCTCAAGACGACGCCAATGATTGGTCAAATTTGCGGGAAAGTTGCGGTGATTGGATATTATTGCAACACCACCCTGAATTCGTGGGGATTGGTTGAATTTCTGTTGAAGTTGCAAATCGCAACATCGTGAAATCCTGGAGGGTCTGCCTGCTGCATTTTGGAACTTTTTGACTGGAACTTGACTCAGGACTCTGTTTTTCCTGGCCTTGCCTTTTTTCTGCTCTTCTTGGATTTCTCCTGGGAGTTTTGTGACTGTTATACTGTGTTGGCTCCACCTCTCTTGGAACTGGCCAGGATACTTCACACTGTGCTGCTGTGCCTGCTTCCTGCCTGTTGTGGTGGAAAAGTGTAATAAAACTCCAGACTGTTAGGAAGAAACAAACAGAAATATGAATTTATTGAAAAGATGAATTCAAAGTATACCACTTGCGAGGGGGCTTTCTTGAATGAAAGAATTTCACACGGAGAAGAGCACTCTGCCTTTCCACACCCATCGTTATATACTTGTCAAAATAGCACAATAACACAACAGACATCATCTTAATCTCAGGGTGTTCAGCCTTGGCACCCGCTCTAACATTAAACACTGTCCCGGCACGTACACATCACACATTCCGTTGTCCGGTAATTACCAGACATTGGCCGGAAAAAAAATAAATGTCCGAGAAAATGAAATCTCACCGGTCAAATTGTCCGATTGAAATTGACTAATAATCCAGTCTCTCTAACACAATTTGAATTTCAGAATAATACTACCATTTAGGTCTAATGTAGTAACACAATATTAAAATAAAATAATTTAACCTAATAAAAACACATCGGAAGGAACATGTGTGATTGGCCAACCAGCGTTTGTTTGCAGCAAAGATTCTACAGTGTAATCTGCGTAAAAATAAACATGACAACCACTTTGTTTAGTGAACGCGGCTAATGTCTTCTGCTAACAAACAAATACCTAGGCTAAGTTAAAATATGGCCGGTCCCAGGCAGACTAGCCTTAAAAGTTTTTTTCAGAGGCCAGATGCGACTCACAAGAGAGGTGATGGTGAATCCCATGATCAGCGCTCTATCCCAGATGTGCCGACAGCTCCACCTCCAGAGAAAAAGCAAAAGTGTCGGGGGTTTTGTTCGGAATGGAGTGAAAAGTTCCCATGACTGAGATGTGAGGTAATTGGTGGTAACGAAACAATGTTCTGTTCGCACTGTGAAAAGGCCGGACGATGCAATGGATTCACAAGAGGATCGAATAATTTGAGAATATCTGCTCTAATTGAACATAGCCAAATTAGAATGGTTGTTTCCCATTTCACAAGCGTTGAGTCTGCAGACACCACTCCTCTTATCGATGCCGTGACCCTGCGACGAGATGCCCTCGCTGTGATGACAGCGCTCCGTGGCTATGGAGGATTGCAATTTGCCACAGCCTGTGAAGTCCTCATACGGGATTTCAATGAAATATTTCCAGAGAGGGCCAAGCTCACCAAAATAGCCTGTGTGATCCCTGTCTCGAGTGTTCCTGCAGAGAGGGGGTTTTCGCTGCAGAATCGGATCAAGACGAAGCAGCGAAGTCGCCTCTCAGAGAACAAGACTTATGCGCATCGCCAGTTGTGGAGAGACACTGCAAAGTTTCGATTTTATGTCAGCAGCTGCCAACTTCAACACTGCCAAACAGCATAAACAGTAGGAGTTCAATTATACGAGGCAATGTTATGAATAATTTGATAGTTAGCCTACTATTTGACAATTTAACCTGCACCATTCAGGTGCACGTCAAGACACAGTGTTATTATTAGGCTGTTATTTAGTCTTATTTGTTTGATGTGGGGAAGGGGGATTAGTTTATTAAACCACAAGGAAGAACCTGTATTTTTTCTGATTTGTTTGATATGGGGAAGGATGATTGCTGGTTCATCATTAATGATACGTTTCTTAAAAATAACTCGGGCACCTCGTGCGAATAACGCATGGGGTCGTTTGCGCAACGAGTGTTCATGGAATTATTTGAAAGTAAGGCCAATAAACATGTTGCATTATTTTTATACTGTCTAATTGTCATTCTTTAAGCTACTAGTCTACTTCCAATTTTTCTGCACTAGGCTAATTAGGAACGATGGAATATTTGACCGGCATGTTATCAAAATGTCTGGAAGGTGAAACCTCTGCCGGTCACTTTGACCGGCAGAATTTTTTTCTAGTGGAAACGCTGGTACACGTTTATCCTAACCTAAAAAATAGAACACAAACAGCATTCTTCATCTTATATAAACATGAGACACAATGTCTGACCTAAGTATCTGAGAGGCAGGAGTTCTCTGAAAATTATATTTTCCCCCCACACAGTGTCTTTGAAGCTTACAGTGGTGCTTGAAAGTTTGTGAACCCTTTAGAATTTTCTATATTTCTGCATAAATATGACCTAAAACATCACCAGATTTTTTTATTTATTGAGGAAAAGGATCCAATATTACATATCTGTGAGTGGCAAAAGTATGTGAACCTCTAGGATTAGCAATTAATTTGAAGGTGAAATTAGTCACCACAATCAATGGGATGACTATCAGGTGTGAGTGGGCACACTGTTTTATTTAAAGAACAGGGATCTAACAAAGTCTGATCCTCACAACACGTTTGTGGAAGTGTATCATGGCACGAACAAAGGAGATTTCTGAGGACCTGAGAAAAAGCGTTGACGCTCATAAGGGTGGAAAAGGTTACAAAATCATCTCTAAAGAGTTTGGACTCCACCAATCCACAGTCAGACAGACTGTGCACAAATGGAAGAAATTCAAGACCATTGTTACCCTCCCCAGGAGTGGTCGACCAACAAAGATCACTCCAAGAGCAAGGCGTGTAATAGTGGGCGAGGTCATAAAGGACCCCAGGGTAACTTCTAAGCAACTGAAGGCCTCTCTCACATTGGCTAATGTTAATATTCGTGAGTCCATCATCAGGAAAACACTGAACAACAGTGGTGTGCATGGCAGGGTTGCAAGGAGAAAGCCCCTGCTTTCCAAAAAGAACATTGCTGCTCGTCTGCAGTTTGCTAAAGATCATGTGGACAAGCCAGAAGGCTATTGGAAAAATGTTTTGTGGATGGATGAGACCAAAATAGAACATTTTGGTTTAAATGTTTGGAGAAAGGAAAACACTGCACACTGCATTCCAGCATAAGAACCTTATCCCATCTGTGAAACATGGTTTGGGACTGTTTTGCTGCATCTGAGTCAGGACAGCTTGCTGGAACTGTGAAGTCTGAATTATACCAGTGAATTCTAAAGGAAAATGTCAGGATATCTGTCCATGAACTGAATCTCAAGAGAAGGTGGGTCATGCAGCAAGACAACGACACTAAGCACACAAGTCGTTCTACCAAAGAATGGTTAAAGAAGAATAAAGTTAATATTTTGGAATGGCCAAGTCAAAGTCCTCACCTTAATCTAATTGAAATGTTGCGGAAGGACCTGAAGCGAGCAGGTCATGTGAGGAAACCCACCAGTATCCCAGAGTTGAAGCTGTTCTGTATGGAACAGGGGTCGGCAACCTTTTTGCCATGTAGTGCCAATTAGAAATGTTCTTGTTAGTTAGTGTGCCATTCAAATAGGTGTTGTTAACTATGTGTAATTAGACACCACACATTTTAGATGGATATGGATATTTAATGCACTGAGAAACCACCACTGCACTTGTTTTATGCTATTAACCTCACACACAAAGTTTAAGAACACCCCCCCACACACACCAGGGGCGGATCTAGAAAAATATTTATGGGGTGGCAAGAGGGGGGCAGGAATTTTTGAGGGGTGGCAACGTATTACAGACGTATATACAGTTAGGTCCATATATATTTGGACACTGACACAAATTTTGCTTTTTTACCTGTTTACTGAAACATATTCAAGTTATAGTTATACGGTATAATGGACATAAAGTCCAGACTTTCAGTTTTCATTTGAGGGTATCCACATTAAAGTTGGATGAAGGGTTTAGGAATTTCAGCTCCTTAACATGTGCCACCCTGTTTGTAAAGGGACCAAAAGTAATTGGACAATTGACTCAAAGGCTATTTCATGGGCAGGTGTGGGAAATTCCTTCATTATGTCATTCTCAATTAAGCAGATAAAAGGCCTGGAGTTGATCTGAGGTGTGGTGCTTGCATTTGGAAGATTTTGCTGTGAAGAAAACATGCGGTCAAAGGAGCTCTCCATGCAGGTGAAACAAGCCATCCTTAAGCTGCGAAAACAGAAAAAACCCATCCGAGAAATTGCTACAATATTAGGAGTGGCAAAATCTATAGTTTGGTACATCCTGAGAAAGAAAGAAAGCACTGGTGAACTCATTGATGCAAAAAAACCTGGACACTTACAGAAGACAACAGTAGTGGATGATCGCAGAATAATATCCATGGTGAAGAGAAACCCCTTCACAACAGCCAACCAAGTGAACAACACTCTCCAGGAGGTAGGCCTATCAATATCCAAATCTACCATAAAGAGAAGACTGCATGAAAGTAAATACAGAGGGTTCACTGCATGGTGCAAGTCACTCATAAGCCTCAAGAATAAAAAGGCTAGATTGGACTTTGCTAAAAAACATCTAAAAAAGCCAGCACAGTTCTGGAAGAACATTCTTTGGACAGATGAAACCAAGATCAACCTCTACCAGAACGATGGAAAGAAAAAAGTATGGTGAAGGCGTGGTACAGCTCATGATCCAAAGCATACCACATCATCTGTAAAACACGGCGGAGACAGTGTGATGGCTTGGGCATGCATGGCTGCCAGTGGCACTGGGTCACTAGTGTTTACTGATGATGTGACACAGGACAGAAGCAGCCGGATGAATTCTGAGGTATTCAGAGACATACTGTGTGCTCAAATCCAGCCAAATGCAGCCAAACTGATTGGTCGGCGTTTCATAATACAGATGGACAATGACCCAAAACATAAAGCCAAAGCAACCCAGGAGTTTATTAAAGCAAAGAAGTGGAATATTCTTGAATGGCCAAGTCAGTCACCTGATCTCAACCCAATTGAGCATGCATTTCACTTGTTAAAGACTAAACTTCAGACAGAAAGGCCCACAAACAAACAGCAACTGAAAACCGCTGCAGTAAAGGCCTGGCACAGCATTAAAAAGGAGGAAACACAGCGTCTGGTGATGTCCATGAGTTCAAGACTTCAGGCAGTCATTGCCAACAAAGGGTTTTCAACCAAGTATTAGAAATGAACATTTTATTTACAATTATTTAATTTGTCCAATTACTTTTGAGCCCCTGAAATGAAGGGATTGTGTTTTAAAAAATGCTTTAGTTCCTCACATTTTTATGCAATCATTTTGTTCAACCCACTGAATTAAAGCTGAAAGTCTGAACTTCAACTGCATCTGAATTGTTTTGTTCACAATGCATTGTGGTAATGTACAGAACCAAAATTAGAAAAATGTTGCCTCTGTCCAAATATTTATGGACCTAACTGTATACTGAATTTAATCACAGTTATCACAGTTTGATGACAAATAGTATGTACACACTACAAAAGGGCATGGGCTGCCATTTACAAACTCATACAGACAAACTTAATCTCATGCTTTTATTGTTCATGAAGAACACACATTCTCAGATGAGGTCTATACCGTTTCTGGACAGTTTTATACTGTATATGCAAAAGAACAGACACTAAAAAACAACAACAATAACAACACTGCTTCAAGTTCAGCATGATTTAAACCATTTACACCAGTGTCACATTTTATAGTTTTTTTTCTCACGCTTTGTAAAGGCTCACCAGTGAGCATAACATGAACTTGTCATGCCTACAACAGCTGAATGCGGCGATTTCTATGTTGCTCAGCAAAACGCTTCACATTACATGTATAGTTAGCTAAATAACGTTCTCCAACCTGATTATCCTCTCAAAATCAGCATCGCAACTATGGAGAACGTTATACAAATACACTGTTCATTCATTATAATTTCATTTCTTGATAGACAGTTAATCAGCTTTTACCTCTTTCCTCCCGTGTCTCCTTTCCTCATGACTCCTGGCTCCCTCGCTTCGCGCCTCTCAATTTTCCAAAACAACCAATCTCTGGCGTTATCTCGTGCTGCATTTGCCGCAGTCGGACATTGGAAATTCGCGCATGTAAATGTCAAATTGGCCGTAATTTTTCTTTGAATTCGTCGCTGCCAACTGGGGTGACAGCAGGGGTGGCAAGGCTTTCTTTTAGGGTGGCATTTGCCACCCTATGCCACCCCGGTAGATCCGCCCATGCCCTACACACACACACATATTGGATTTATACTCGAGCCACGGGGCTCGAACCCGGACCTTCTTGCTGTGAGGCGACAGCGCTAACCACTACACCACCGTGCCGCCCCGGAAATGGAACATTGCAAGCAGCTTATACAAATTCACAACATAACATCCAAAATCTTTCAGTAGGTAACAGGGCCAAGTTATTCACAATAAAGACGTAGCAGCCTAATGGAAATGGAACTCATCTCATTCTCATTATCTCTATCCACTTTATCCTTCTACAGGGTCGCAGGCAAGCTGGAGCCTATCCCAGCTGACTACGGGCGAAAGGCGGGGTACACCCTGGACAAGTCGCCAGGTCATCACAGGGCTGACACATAGACACAGACAACCATTCACACTCACATTCACACCTACGGTCAATTTAGAGTCACCAGTTAACCTAACCTGCATGTCTTTGGACTGTGGGGGAAACCGGAGCACCCGGAGGAAACCCACGCGGACACGGGGAGAACATGCAAACTCCACACAGAAAGGCCCTCGCCGGCCATGGGGCTCGAACCCGGACCTTCTTGCTGTGAGGCGACAGCGCTAACCACTACACCACCGTGCCGCCCCGGAAATGGAACTGATGAATAATAAAACTACAGAAAAAAAATTAAATAATGAGTGTCAGAGAACATTGACAAGTAGCCTACATAAAGTGGCTTAACAATAAACTGCAAATTTGAAGTAGCCTTGTTACAAAATAAATGTTTTGCCTATCAGTCAATGTGATCCCTGGCCCTACTTCCCCTTACTTAGCACCGAGATGTGGGGATGGTAATTGGTCACTTTGAGTTGGACGCGTGCTTCCGAATGGCCCATTGTCAGACGACTTCGGGAGGAGCAAAGTACATTCTTCATGTGCGAAAATATCTGTTCACACGGATATGTTGATCCGAACACTGACAATAAAGCCAGTGCGATATTGCGAAGACAGTTGAACTTTTCGAGTAAAGATGCCCAGCAGGATTCATTGGCTTTAAACAGCAGAGCTCCTCTCTCACAGTCACACCACAATATCTTGCCATCACTGCCAAACGTGCCACATCATTCACATCTATGCTTTCGTCAAGCGCAATGCTAAATACTGCTGCATCTTTTATGCCAGTTGTTTGCTGCACCCTTACGTTTTCTGCCATTTCACCAATTCGTCACTCAACAGTTCTGGCTGATATGGGCATGTCTTTTATTCTTGATTTTATTGTCTCTTTATTTGGCAGCCCCTCAAAAAGACTATCCGAGCCGGAGAGAAAGGCCTCCTTAATGTATTCACCGTCTGTGAATGGCTTTCCATGTGAGAAATTATATAGCTAGCCTCAGTGGCATTGTTTTTAGCTGAGGTAAAGACTTTTAAAGTGTGGGCTTGCTTCCCATATCTGCACACTGCGTGTGAGATTGATTCGTCCCTATCTGCCTGATCTTTGAAAGTCTTTTCGTGCTTTGCCTCGAAATGACATTTAACACTGGATGTTCGACACACAACACTTTCAAAACACAACGTGCACATAGCACAGTCCCTCTGAGAAATGAACCCATATTCTTTGGTCCATGAGGAGAGGAAAGCTCGAACTGTCGGCTTCTTTGCCATCTTAGCGCAACTGCTGCATCAAGTGGGCCCGTCTTGTGAGAAATATGGGGAGGGGGCAGTGTTGCCAGATTGGGCGGTTTTAAGTGCATTTTGGCGGGTTTTGAACATATTTTGGGCTGGAAAACGTCAGCAGAATCTGGCAACACTGGGAGGGGGGCACTATATTGTTGTGTAGTCATGCTAATAGAGCAGGCTCGCCATGCAACAGCCAATGACAGTTCAAGATGACGTTTGAACATTTTTAATGTGTTGAATAATTAGGTTTGTGTATCATCATCAGTGTGCCACCGGAAATTCCGCGGCGTGCCAGTTGTGGCATGCGTGTTTAGGGTTGCTGACCCCTGGTATGGAAGAATGGGCAATTTAGTCCATTCCTCCATACAGAACAGCTTCAACTCTGGGATATTGGTGGGTTTCCTCACATGAACTGCTCGCTTCAGGTCCTTCCACAACATTTCGATTGGATTAAGGTGAGGACTTTGACTTGGCCATTCCAAAATATTAACTTTATTCTTTAACTATTCTTTGGTAGAATGACTTGTGTGCTTAGGGTCGTTGTCTTGCTGCAGGACTGATCAACAGTTACGTTTAGTTGCGGTTATTGCTGCACAAGGGGGTCACACCAGATACTGAAAGCAAAGTTCACATACTTTTGCCACTCAAAGATATGTAATATTGGATAATTTTCCTCAATAAATAAATGACCAAGTATAATATTTTTGTCTCATTTGTTTAACTGGGTTCTCTTTATCTACTTCAAGGGCTTGTGTGAAAATCTGATGTTTTAGGTCATATTTATGCAGAAATGTAGAACATTTTAAAGGGTTCACAAACTTCCAAGCACCACTGTATCTTTCTAAAGATCACTAAAAGCACAAGAATAATCTAAAAATTTGATTTTCCTCTACACTGTTCACCTCTACTCTTCAGGTATGCCTCTGTTCCTATCTGCATTTTGGTAGCTGTTTAGTGGGTTCAATCAGCACCTGTGGCTGCTGGGTCGTGACAGAATTTATCTGCCACACTATGGACCCAGCAGGCTACGATGCTCTCAAATCAGCACTGACAAAGCAGGGCTCTGTTCTTGGATCTCTTCAGTAAAAGATTATAGCTGTTCAACAGAGCATGTCTGCCATCATCAATACCCTACACAGAGACTCTCCTCACAGATGGAGACCCTTCAGGCTTCGATCATGAGCCAACCAGCACCAGTGCCAACCAGTCAACTGGCTGCTCTGGCCTTACACCCCCCCCCCCCAGTGCTCCTTAGCCATGGAATTTCAGGCATCTGCCTTCCCCTCCTCAAGCTGCCTTCAGCTAAGGAAATGGCTGAACTGTTTATTACCCATGTGTTCTGGTGTCACGGTCTGCCTACAAATATTGTGTCTAACTGAGACCTGCAGTTCTATGCTCACTTCTGGAAGGAATCCTGCAAGCTCATTGGGGCCACTCCCAGTCTCTCCTCAGGTTACCACCCCCAGATTAATGGGCAGATGGCGCATGCCAATCAGAAGTTAGAGGTCGCCCTATGATTCCTAAGATCTGGTGATTCTTCCTCCTGGAGCCAAGCGCTTCCTTGGATCGAATACACCGACAACAGCCTTCCCTCATTGCCCACTGGACAATGGGGGCTGGTAGCCAAGGCGACACTGGAAGGGAGACATCCCTTCCAGTGTTGCCTTGGCTACCAGCCCCCTCTTTTCCCCAAACAGGAAGAGGAGGCAATTTGTCCCTTTAACTCAAGCCTTCATTCGACGCTATTGCAGAGTTTGGATGCATGTCAGACGTCACCTGTTACGCTCTAATCACAAGAGGATGGTAGATTAACGTTGCAAGCCAGCCCCTGTTTACCGCCTGGGGCAAAGGGTCATGTTGTCCACAGCCAATCTCCCTCTCAAGGTTCCTTGGATAAGCTAGCCCCCAGGTTTGTTGGTCCCTTTCCTATTTCTAAGATCATTATCCCCACAACTGTAAGGTTGTCATCACCCAAGTCTATGTTGTGCCTCCACCCATCCTTTCATGTTTCCCAACTAAGACCCCTGGTCTCTAGTCCCTTCCCCCCCTTCCAAAGCTTCTTCCCCTCCCAGGATCATGAATGGAGGTGAGGCCTACACAGTCAGGAAACTACTAAAGGCCCACCATTGAATTCAGGGGGTACAGTATGTGGTCAATTGGGAGGGTTATGACCCAGAGGAGAGTCGAGTTGTTTATTTGTATAACGCTTTTAACAATAAACGTCGCAAAGCAGCTTTACAGAATTTGAATGACTTAAAACATGAGCTAATTTTATTCCTAATCTATCCCCAATTAGCAAGCCTGTGGTGAGAGTGGCAAGGAAAAACTCCCTCAGACGACATGAGGAAGAAACCTCAAGAGGAACCAGACTCAAAAGGGAACCCATCCTCATTTGGGCAACAACAGACAACATCACTATAACATTAACAGTTTTAACATGAAGTCAATTTTGTTGATGTTATAACTCTTCATTTTTGGAAACTTGAGTGCAAAACTGTTCATGACAACTGCAGTCCTAAAGTTAGCAAGTCAACTGTAGTCCTCAGCCATAAAAGCATTACTGTAAGTGTCCAGAGCATTCTCCAGGTGTGACTTTCAACTGTCCACATGGGGCTGTCCTCCACAGGAGTGATGTGATGAGACTCCAACCAGACACGGCATCAGGATGGATCAGGCAGGTCCGAGGAGCAGAAGAAGTCAGCATCTCGATCTCAGAATTGACATGCAACTCAGAGAGACAGATTTTTTGGGGGGAGGGGGAAAGAGAGAGAAAGAGAAAACAGAGGTTGTTAGGTATGCCCAGTGCCACCTGAATAAGTAGGAACAGTATACATATTGCAATGAGTATGTAGCAGTTCGGATGGGTGGGTGGAGCACAGAAGGACGGCAGGCCAGAACTGAGTTCACAAAACCCATTTATTATAGCTTTTCAGCCTTAACTATACACATACACACACACACTCCAGTCGTCTGGTTGGGGAGAGAGCCCTCTCTGCTCTCACTCTCTCCCGTAAATAGGGCGCGGTCACTGGGGAAGACACATAAACACATTAATCAACCTCAGGTGCAGTAATTCTGCCACTTACCTTCCCCGACTCCGCCCTCCGGTCACAGACCGATGCTTGGCCACACCCCCACTGCCACATACCCCCACCACCCGACTCAGGCCGGGCGGCCGTCCGGCCTGCAGCCGACTCCCCCCCCCTTGACGGGAGAGGAAGTCCGCCACGGCCATCTGCGCCCCCGGCTTGTGGATCACCTTGAAGTTGAAGGGTTGGAGTGCCAGATACCAATGGGTGATCCGTGCATTGGCATCCTTCATGCGTTGGAGCCACTGGAGGGGCGCGTGGTCCGAACAGAGGGTGAAAGGGTGTCCCAGCAGGTAGTAACGGAGGGCGAGGACCTCCCACTTGACTGCTAGGCACTCCTTTTCAATGGTGCTGTAGCGCCCCTCACGCACCGACAGCTTCCTACTGATATACAACACTGGGCGGTCCTCCCCCTCCACCTCCTGGGACAAAGCAGCCCCCAGCCCTCTGTCCGACGTGTCCATCTGTAACATAAAAGGGGAGAGAAAAGTCAGGGGAGTGTAAAAGTGGCCCCCCACACAGTGCAGCCTTTACCTCAGAAAAAACCCGCTGGCATTGCTCCGTCCACTGGACCGGATCTGGTGCCCCCTTTTTAGTCAGATCAGTCAGCAGGCTGGTGACATCCGAATAGTTAGGTATAAACCTACGATAATAGCCAGCCAGCCCCAGGAACTGTCTCACCCCCTTTTTGGTCTTGGGCCTCGGGCAGGCCGCAATTGCCGCTGTCTTGTTACAGTAATTTGGGGACGCACCTGCCCGTTGCCCAAGTGGAAGCCCAGATACCGTACTTCCACCCACCCAATTGCACACTTCTTCGGGTTGGCTGTGAGACCCGCTCGCCTCAGTGACCTAAGGATGGCCCTCAGATGTTGGAGGTGCCTCGGTCAGTCATTACTATAGATAATGATATCGTTGAGGTAGGCGGCCGCATAGGTGGCGTGGGGGCTGAGGACCCTATCCATCAGCCGCTGAAATGTACCGGGCGCCCCAAACAGCCCAAAAGGAAGTGTGACAAACTGGGGTAAGCCGAACGGTGTGGAAAAGGCCGTTTTTTCTCTAGATAATGGAATCAAGGGGATCTGCCAATAACCCTTTGTTAAATCCAGTGTCGAGTAAAAGCGAGCTGTGCCTACAGTAGTCGATCGAGCAACTCATCAATATGAGGCATTGGGTATGCATCGAATTTAGACACCGCGTTGACTTTCCTATAGTCTACACAGAACCGGACCGACCTGTCGGCCTTGGGTACCAAGACCACCGGGCTGCTCCAGTCACTATGGGACTCCTCGACGATGCCCATTTCAAGCATGGCCTCGAGTTCTTCCCAAACCACTTTTTTCTTGTGTTCGGGTAGCCTGTAAGGGCATCTACGCACTACCACCCCCGGGGGTGTCTCAATGTGGTGCTCTATGAGGTTGGTGCGGCTGGGCAGAGGCAAGAATACGTCCAAAAACTCGGTCTGCCACTGGGCAACCTTCGCGAGTTGGGTCGGGGAGAGGTGTTCTCCACAGGTGACCGGAGAGGTACGTGATGCCAATGTTCCCTTTTGAACCTCTGGCCCCAGCTCCACCTTCTCCGGAACCACCGACACCAACGCCACGGGGACCTCCTCGTTCCAGAGTTTGAGCAGATAGACCTGTAGTGCCCCACCCCTATCCGTTCGCCTCACCTCATAGTCAACGTCCCCGACTTGCCGTGTGACCTCAAAGGGTCCTTGCCACTTGGCGACTAATTTGGAGCTCGATGTGGGCAACAGTATGAGTACTTTATCTCCTGGTGTGAACTCCCTGAGGTGCGTACCCTTGTCATACAGGCGGGTTTGTCGTTCTTGGGCCTGCCGCAAATTCTCCTGGGTTAAGTGGGTGAATGTGTGGAGTTTTGTGCGCAGATCAATAACGTATTGGATTTCATTTTTACTTGGTGAAGGTCCCTCCTCCCATTTTTCCTGCAGCACATCTAGAATGCTACGTGGCTTATGCTCGTATAACAATTCAAATGGGGAGAACCCCGTGGAGGCTTGGGGGACCTCTCGCACTGAAAACAACAAGGGTTCGAGCCACTTATCCCAATTACGTGCGTTCTCACTTACAAATTTTTTAATTATATTCTTGAGGGTGCGATTGAACCGTTCAACTAAACCGTCCATTTGTGGGTGATACACGCTGGTGCGGATCGGCTTAATACCCAACAACCTATACAGTTCATTTAGTGTACGTGACATAAACGAGGTGCCTTGGTCAGTCAGAATCTCTTTGGGGATTCCAACTCGGGAGATAACGCGGAAGAGTGCTTCCGCAATACTGCGTGCTGAGATATTGTGAAGAGGCACTGCTTCCGGGTATCGCGTTGCATAGTCCACCAGAACTAATATAAAGCGGTACCCTCATGTTGACCGATCTAATGGCCCGACGAGATCCATCCCAATTCTTTTGAACGGGGTCTCGATTAATGGGAGAGGGCGCAAAGGCGCTTTTGGAATGGCAGCTGGATTTACTAACTGGCATTCACGGCACACCGTACACCACCTACGGACATCGCCGTGAATCCCTGGCCAATAGAACCGGGCCATTATTTGGGCTAGTGTTTTATCCTGCCCTAAGTGTCCAGCCATGGGATTAAAGTGAGCCGCCTGGAATACCAATTCCCGGTGGCTCTTCGGAATCAACAGCTGCGTGACTTGCTCTTTAGTTTGAGTGTCCTGCATCACTCGGTATAATCTATCCTTCATAATTGCGAAGTAGGGGAAGGACGGGGTGGCGTTTGGCTGGAGAATTTGACCATTGATTACTCTCACTTGGTCAAATGCATGCCGCAGAGTCTCATCTCGCGACTGCTCTAATGGAAAATCCGCGAGGGATTCACAAATAGAGAGAGGAGGAGCCGGCGGCTCCTCACTCTGATGCGGAGCTGACGTAGACGGCTCTGTGACAGCTGCTCCCGCCAACGCGACACTGGGACCTCCCCTTATTAAACTACGGCAGGACCCACTTTTCACTAGGTGACTCATTAATTCCCCAAATCCCGGCCAATCCGTCCCCAAAATTATCGAGTGGGTAAGGCGAGGATTAACCACCGCCTTCACTATAAATTTTTCCCCTCGAAAAAAAATGTGGACCGACACTAAAGGGTAGTTGTGAACATCCCCGTGCACACACAACACCTTCACCAATTGTGCTCCCCCCAATGCCTCGTCTTGCACCAGGTTTTGGTGGATTGAGGTCTGATTACAACCAGAATCCACCAACGCATGATGTGTATCCCCTTGGATACTCACCGGTATGCGATACGCTCTGGCCCGATTGAGGGCGGCTCCTGGCGCGTCGGGGATCTGAACCACCATGCCCACCTCCATTACCGAGCACTGCTGTTGGAGGTGGCCTGGCTCCCCGCAGCGCCAGCAAACCGGCCCGGGCTTCCTCTCTGCACTGGTGCTCTGGGGCTCACTCACCTGAGGGGGGGGAAGAGACCAACACAGAAGGGAGAAACGGGAGGGCACCGCGGGTGCGGCGGGCCAGCCCCCGCCTCTGCGGTGGGGGAATGGGGCGAGGATGAGACACAGGAGGAGAGGGGGGAGAGAGAGAGAGGAGAGGGGAGAAGAGGTTGTCTGCTGTCCTGCCATCAGGACAGCCGCCAAATGGTCCTCCGCCAGCTCGATTGCCTGATCCAGCGACGCCGGGCGGTGGCACTGGACCCACTCTGCAGCTCCGGCTGGTAGATGCACGATGAACTGCTCCAGTGCCACCTGGTCGATGATCCCCTCGGCATCGCAGTTGTCAGCACTGAACCACCACCCACAGGCGTCCCGGAGATGCTGGCCAAACTCGAACGGCCGGCCGATTTCCTCCAAGCGCAAAGCGTGGAAGCGCTGCCGTTGTTGCTCGGGCGTGCGCCCCACATGCTGGAGGACGGCCCGGCGAAGGTCCGCGTAGGCCAGCCGGCGGTTGGCGGGGAGCTGTAGCGCGGCCAGCTGCGCCTCTCCCGTTAGCAGGGGGAGAAGGCGCGCCGCGTGCTGTTCCACTGGCCACCCCGAGGTCTCTGCTACCTGCTCAAAGAGCATGAGGAAGGCCTCAGGGTCGTCCTGCGGGCCCATCTTCATCAGGGTGAAGGGGGATGGCCCCGCGGCGTTGGACCCTGCCGACGCGAGGAGGTGCCGGAACGCCTGTCGCTCTTCCTGCTGAGCCAGCACCAGGGCCTCAAACCGCTGTTCCTGTTCCTTCTGGAGGGTGACTAGTGCCTAGTGCTGGCTTTGCTGGGCCGTGGTGAGGGCGTTGACCAGCTCGGCGAAAGGGGAGGACTCCATGGGGCTGTTCTGCTTCGGCGCTCCAAATCCCGGGTTTCGGCACCACTGTAGCAGTTCGGATGGGTGGGTGGAGCACAGAAGGACGGCAGGCTAGAACTGAGTTCACAAAACCCGTTCATTATAGCTTTTCAGCCTTAACTATACACATACACACACACACTCCAGTCGTCTGGTTGGCCCTCTCTGCTCTCGCTCTCTCCCGCAAATAGGGCGCGGTCACTGGGGAAGACACACAAACACATTAATCAACCTCAGGTGCAGTGATTCGGCCACTTACCTTCCCCGACTCCACCCTCCGGTCACAGACCGATGCTTGGCCACACCCCCGCTGCCACAGAGTACAAGCAGGGACTCTGGCAACTAACTATGACAGCATAACTAAAAGGGGAGAGCCAGAAGGTAACACAGGCATGAGGGAGCCCCAGGACATAAAGCAGCCAGCCACTACACCATCAACAAACTCGAGTGAGCAAGCGAGTGGGGGACTGATAGCATCCATACATCGCAATTTACCAAAACACTATGTCTGAGGACCCTCCAGATCTACACCTTTACCTCATGAACACCATTAACACAAGGCTTGACTAAACATATATGTTTTCAGCCTAGACTTAAAATCTGAGACTGTGTCTGATTCCCGAAAATTACATGGAAGGCTGTTCCATAACTGTGGGGCTTTGTAAGAAAAGGCTCTGCCCCCTGATGTAGCCTTCACTATACGAGGTACCAGCAGATAGCCTGCACCTTTTGATCTAAGTAGGTGTGGCAGGTCATAGAGGACCAGAAGTTCACTCAGGTACTGTGGTGCGAGACCATTCAGTGCTTTAAAGGTCAATAGTAGTATTTTATAATCAATAAAAAATTTGATTGGGAGCCAGTGTGGATTAGACAGGGGTGATGTGGTCATATTTTCTAGTTCTCATCAGGACTCTTGCTGCTGCATTTTGAACTAACTGGAGCTTGTTTATGCACTTATTGGAACATCCAGACAGTAAGGCATTACAATAATCCAACCTGGAGGTAACGAAAGCATGAACTAGTTTTTCCGCATTATGTAGTGACATTAAATTTCTTATCTTAGCAGTATTTCTGTGATGAAAGAAAGCTATCCAGGTAATGTTATTGTAGCTGATTTAACCTGGAAGTGTTAGTGTCAGGTAAATGACTTGAGTGAATGGACACGCTCGGTGTTTTAGCGCTCCATGGAATTCTACTGCTGGTACAAGGCGTACACGGTAATTGCTTTGAATTATATTGTCTCATCTCATTATCTCTAGCCGCTTTATCCTGTTCAACAGGGTCACAGGCAAGCTGGAGCCTATCCCAGCTGACTACAGGCGAAAGGCAGGGTACACCCTGGACAAGTCGCCAGGTCATCACAGGGCTGACACATAGACACAGACAACCATTCACACTCACACCTACGGTCAATTTAGAGTCACCAGTTAACCTAACCTGCATGTGTTTGGACTGTGGGGGAAACCGGAGCACCCGGAGGAAACCCACGTGGACACCGGGAGAACATGTAAACGCTGCATAGAAAGGCCCTCACTGGCCACGGGGCTCGAACCCAGACCTTCTTGCTGTGAGGTGACAGCGCTAACCACTATGCTACCGTGCCGCCCCTGAATTATATTGTGGGTTTTTTAATATATTTTTGTATCTTTGGTAGTATAGAATGAGTGGTTTGTGTCTTTCTTTGTTGTTTGCCAGTTTTCACGGTGCTTCATGACAAGCAAAGAAAATAAAGAAAGAGTCATGATATCAGTTTGAAGCGTGGACGAGATTTTATTGAAACCAGCAGTAGTTACAGTGAAAACGTGGCCTTCTGACCAAGGATTGCGGTGCTCCTGTGGCAAATCATCAGCGACGCTTTGGTGTGCCAACCTTCTTCGTCTTCGTTCCTGGGTGACCGCGCAGCTGTTCTCTGGCGGGCCGATTGTTCTTCGGCCCTACAGCTCCTCTGCAATTCGCGTGTCGTTGTCTCCTGGGGTGGGCCGGATTGTTAACTCCAGTTGCCATCACTGCAGGCCTTCGTGTGCAATTGGCTCGCTTCACTCAAATTGGGAACTTAATAGCATGGGTGTGCCATTTCTGTGGAATACGGGACAATCTCCGCGTCTTCAGTGGATTTCAGCGTTCAGCTCCGCGTTCGTTTATTGTTGGACAATTGAAGGCTCACCTGCTGCCTTCCTGCCGTGGACTACAGTTCCTCTTCGGACTTTTTCATCTGCCGTGCCACAGGTCGTATTACACACACATAAAATGCTACCTTGGTTAATTTTGATGTCATATTAAAGTGAAATAAGAAACGTTAATATGAGAAATGCAATACATCTTACCTCCATTCTCATTTGCCTTAGACAATGGTTTGCCTACACATTTAAGAGGAATTTAACTTTTATTTATCATCTCAAGTGTTATGCTGTGTGAAGAGTGCTGCTTATGAAAAATGTGGGTTTGAGTGATTTGCTGCAATTTAAACACATTTTGTATTGTATTCTGTCAACTTTTTAGATTGTAAAATGTCTCATCAAAACGAACTAGAGCCAGTTGACGAATATGTGTTAAGAGAACATGAGTGTAGCATTTGTGGACAAAACAAAGAGGTTATCGAAGCTGATGTACCAGAAGGTGAAGGTGCAAAGAATGTCGTTAGACATTTTTCATGTGCGTCATGCACAGAAAAGTCAGAAACCAAAATGAAAGAGCTTAGTGCTGCTGTTGCACAGACAAGTGAAACTAGAAGGTCTTCCCGTGAATGTTTAACACCAAAGATGCAGGAATTAAAAGAACAAGAACTCGCCCAGAAAGAGAAAAAGTAAAAAAAAAAAGTCTGCCTATGAGAAATGGAAAGTCAAAGTCAGAGACGTAAGATCAGAGTTGAAGTCACAGTGCTCTGAGGCAACCTTATTTGAGCTGATGGATACAGTGGAGAAACAGCAGGCTGAACTGACAGAGTTATATGACCGCATACAACATACAATGGCACCAAGTCAAGAGATTAAGAGAAAAATCGATGCATGCACCGCAGTAACCACGGACCTGTTGAAGTTAATGGGGGTACACTTAACTGAAGATGAGATGGAGTTTGATGCTGAGGCAGAGAAGGCAAGGTTATGTATGCTGCTTGACAATGAATATGCACGATCAATATATCGATCTACCGTTTCTAAAGTCACAACCCATAGCCATCACTCTGGCCATCCTTCAGAAGTTGCAAGTATTTCTGTTAAAAGAGCAGAGGTTGCTGCACAGCTGGCAGCGAAAAAAGCTGAACTTGAAATGGAGGCCGACATAGAAGCAAAGCGTCAGCAACTAAAAAAGCTAGAGCAGCGCAGAGACATTGAGGTCATGGAAGCAAAACTCAGAGTATATACTGAGGAGGATTTAAGAGATAAAAGTGAGCAATGTAGTCCAGCATGTGATGGGGTGATCAATCCAAGTCCACCTCCCCCTAGGATTGTGGTTTGACGGGACAAGCTGCAAAGAATGAAGCATATTTAGTGCAAGCTCTGCAGGAGTCAATGGTCTTAACTCGACTTCCCGTTCCAGAACCTTCTGTATTTTCTGGAGATCCACTGAAGTTTATAGAGTGGAGTACAAGCTTTAAAGCTCTTATAGAGGGACGATGTTTCAATGCAGCAGACAAGTTGTTCTATTTGCAGAAGTACATTGATGGCGAGGCAAGGTCAGTTTTGGAAGGTAGTTTCTATAGAAAAGATGAACAGGCCTATCAACAAGCATGGAAAAAGCTGAATGAAAGATATGGTCACTCTTTTGTGGTGCACCGTGCCTTCAGGGAAAAACTTAACAGATGGGTAAAGATTGGTCCAAGGGAGTATATTAAGTTAAGAGAATTTAGTGACTTTTTACAATCTTGCAGCGATGCTATGCCTCACGTCAAGGGTCTTCAGGTTCTGAACGACTGTGAAGAAAACCAGAAGATGCTGGCTAAACTCCCTGATTGGGTGACAAGTAGGTGGAATCGTCATGTCACAGAAGAACTAGACCAAGGCAAAGACTATCCTGGCTTTAGTGAGTTTGCTGCATTTATTGCAAAGGAGGCACACATAGCGTGTAATCCAGTGTCATCATTGCATGCAATTAAGAATACAGAGGAAAGGACGGTTAGAGAAACAAAACAATCACGAGCAAATACTTTTGCAACCAATGTAAGCTCCTCAGAAGTAGTGTGTTCCACAGCTAAGTCCAATGATAGTAACACTGAAGATTCTGACTCACTCTTGACAACAGTGGCGCATAACATTAGATCAGTTAAATGTGCATTTTATGGAGAAGGTCATACTACGTATAAATGTGGGAAACTAATGGGAAGACCAGTGGAGGAGAAAAGGAAATTTGTGCTGGGTAATAAGTTGTGTTTTGCATGCCTGAGAAAGGGACATACCTCTAGAGATTGCAGGAACAGAGCCACATGTGCACTATGTAAGAAACGCCACCCTACACCATTACATGAAGATCGTCCTGCAGCAAATGCATCGTCATAAGCCATTCTGCCAGCTGAAGAGAATACAGTCTCACTGTCATGTTCTGTTAGTGGAGAAGCAGGCAGCAGTACATCAATGATTGTTCCAGTATGGCTCTCATCACCCAATACAGAGTCTGAAATCCTTGTTTATGCCTTACTGGACACTCAGAGCAGTCATACATTTGTTGATTTGTTGGGAGGTGTCAAGTCAAGTCAAGTTTATTTGTATAGCGCTTTTAACAATAAACATTGTCGCAAAGCAGCTTTACAGAATTTGAACGACTTAAAACATGAGCTAATTTTGTCCCTAATCTATCCCCAATGAGCAAGCCTGTGGCAACAGTGGCAAGGAAAAACTCCCTCAGACGACATGAGGAAGAAACCTCGAGAGGAACCAGACTCAAAAGGGAACCCATCCTCATTTGGGCAACAACAGACAGCATGACTATAACATTAACAGTTTTAACATGAAGACAGTTTCATTGATGTTATAACTCTTCATTGATGGAAACTTGAGTGCAAAACTGTTCATGACAACTGCAGTCCTAAAGTTAGCAAGTCAACTGTAGTCCTCAGCCATAAAAGCATTACTGTAAGAATCCAGAGCATCCTCCAGGTCTAACCCTCAACTGTCCTCATGGGGCCGTCCTCCACAGGAGCGATGCGATAAAACTCTGACCAGACACAGGGCACCAGGATGGATCAAGCAAGTCCGAGGGGCAGAAGAGGCCAGCATCTCAATCCCAGGACCAACATGTAACTCAGAGGGACAGATGGGGGGGAGAGAAAGAGAGAGAAAGAAAACACAGGTTGTTAGGTATGCCCTAAAAATGACACAAGTATTAAATCTGTGTGGTAGGCTCGCAGAGACGAGTCTCTTGACATCCGGCATAACACACAACAATGGCATGTTAATATGGTTAAAAAATATCATGACCTGCTCTGGCTGGATGCTTGACTGGGTGATGGGAGCACACTCCTCAGCAATGATGAGATGCAGATGGGGCCCTTAGGGCTGGCCAAGACAATTCAGTTACATTTCACCGGGTCTGGGACATGCGACAGAATGTCTGACGGCCAATTCCCTGCAGGCTACGAGAGCCAGTCGAGGTCTCCACCCTCTCCACCAAAAGATTTTCTGTTGACTCCATGTAACTCAGAGGGACAGATTTTTTTGGGGGGAGGAGGGAAAGAAAAAGCATGTGGTTAGGTATGCCCAATGTCACCTGAATAAGTAGGAACAGTATACATATTGCACTGAGTACAAGCAGGGACTCCGGCAACTAACTATGACAGCATAACTAAAAGGGGAGAGCCAGAAGGTAACACAGGCATGAGGGAGCCCCAGGACATAAAGCAGCCAGCCACTACACCATCAACAAACTCGAGTGAGCAAGCGAGTGGGGACTGACAGCATCCATACATCCCAGTTTACCAAAACACTATGTCTGAGGACCCTCTAGATCTACACCTTTACTTCATAAACACCATTAACAAAAGGCTTGACTAAACAAATATGTTTTCAGCCTAGACTTAAATGCTGAGACTGTATCTGATTCCTGAACATTACTTGGAAGGCTGTTCCATAACTGTGGAGCTTTATAAGAAAAGGCTCTGCCCCCTGATGTAGCCTTCACTATACGAGGTACCAGCAGATAGCCTGCACCTTTTGATCTAAGTAGGCATGGCGGGTCATAGAGGAGCAGAAGTTCACTCAGGTACTGTGGTGCGAGACCATTTAGTGCTTTAAAGGTCAATAGTAGTATTTTATAATCAATACGAAATTTGATTGGGAGCCAATGCAGTGTGGATAAGACAGGCGTGATGTGGTCATATTTTCTAGTTTTAGTAAGGACTCTTGCTGCTGCATTTTGAACTAACTGGAGCTTGTTTATGCACTTATTGGAACATCCAGACAGTAAGGCATTACAATAATCCAACCTGGAGGTAACGAAAGCATGGACTAGTTTTTCCACGTCAATGAATGACATTAAATTTCTTATCTTTGCAACATTTCTGAGATGAAAGAAAGCTATCTGGGTAATGTTATCAATGTGAGTTTCGAATGAAAGACTGGGGTCAATAATCACTCCGAGGTCTTTTACTGCTGCACGTGAAGAAACAGAAAGGCCATCCAGAGTCACTGTGTAATCAGAAAACTTACTTCTAGCTGTATGTGGTCCTAGTACAAGTACTTCAGTCTTGTCAGAGTTAAGCAGAAGGAAATTAATAAGCATCCAGTGTCTAATGTCCTTAACACATTCCTCAGTTCTATTAAGCTGGTGTCTCTCATCAGGTTTTGCAGAAACATACAACTGTGTGTCATCAGCATAACAGTGGAAACTAATACAATGTTTACGAATAATATCACCCAGAGGTAACATATATAGAGAAAAAAGCAGTGGACCCAAGACAGAACCTTGTGGAACACCAAACTTTACTTCAGTACGTCTAGAAATATCACCATTTATATCAACATACTGATAACGATCAGTTAGACAAGACCTGAGCCAGGAGAGGGCCGTTCCCTTAACTCCCACAACATTTTCTAGTCTATCCAGAAGAATGGAATGATCAATGGTATCTGCTGCACTAAGGTCAAGCAACACAAGTAGCGAGAGACAGCCCTGATCAGACGCCAACAGTAGGTCGTTTACTACTTTAACCAGTGCTGTCTCTGTGCTATGATGAGGTCTAAATCCTGACTGATACATTTAATGGATGTTATTCCTATGTAAATATGAGCATAACTGTTGTGCCACAGCTTTTTCAAGGATCTTGGAGATAAAGGGGAGGTTTGATCTTGGCCGATAATTGGACAGCTGACAGGGATCAAGTTTAGGTTTTTTAATCAGGGGTTTGATAACTGCTAGTTTAAAGGATTTGGGTACATAGCCAATCGTAAGAGAAGAATTTATTATTTTTAGAAGCGGTTCAATTACTTCAGGTATTATCTGTTTGAATAGACGTGTAGGTAAGGGATCTAGTACGCAAGCTGAGGCTTTTGATGCAGACAGGGCCACTGACAGCTTTGGCTGGGCCCGGGACAAAATGCTCTGAATGGGCCCCCCCAACAACCCCCCCCCGGGCCAACCCACACACACACCCACCTCTCTTATAGGCTTGAAAAAAAAGCCCAAAACCAGCAACCTCACACACATTATGATCCTGTGAAGTAATCCCCAATTTCACTGAATCTTTCCCCCCTGTACTGTAACGGAATAAGCTGTTACTGTTATCCTGTTAAGCTGTTATCCTTTAACCGAACGCCATTAAATGTATTCCGTTATGCCCCAAGCCTGCATGCGACAGCCCCCGCAATGCCTTCCTAAACTCGTGGATAGTCTACTATAATCACGCGATTGGGGTGCTCTTGAAGGAGCAGCGATGGACGGGGGATTTCGGGCAGGGCTGGGGGTGAACATAGTATACTGTGCGTGCGTACTGTCCAGTGTGAAAAGCAGAGAAGAACACACCGCTCGAGAAACGGCGGGATATGATTGCGGGCTAATGTGAATATTCTTAGCTTCAATCTGGATAGCTTCAAAATATGAAACACAATGTTATTAAGCCGTTGTGGTTATGAAATGATTCAATGCCCTGTGCGTTTGATATGGTGTTCAGTGTGACTTACTCTCCCCTTGTTTGTAACATGAATTGCGTGCCGCGCGTGCCTTGGTTGGGGTTACTTTACAGGGCTGGAAAAAGTTGGCTGTGTCTTACCTGGCTCAGCTGCCCCACTGCCTTTGCTAGTACCTGCTGCATCATCCAAATCTTTTTTAAAATATTTATGCAGTGAGCCCCTGAGTCTCTTGGTTTCTTCCTCTCTTTTTCTCTTTTCTTTTCTGTGCTCCTGACTTGTGCATGTTGGCAAATGGCACGCACGCTGATTGTCGAAGCGCTATGATCGAACGATGTCGTTTTTTTTCCCCTTAATCAAAGAGTCAGACCAAACCATTTTTGCATTAGGGGTGGTAGGGGGTTCTTGATGCCTTTTTCAAAGACAATAAAGGCAAAAGATCTAGAAATCATTTATTGAATGCAAATATAGCACATTTCTCCCCCAAATCAACACATTTTGAAATGAAATAAAATAATTTAATCGCAACTTCATGAGAGCCCAGTTCTGGGCCCTCCCCATTCCTGGGCCCGGGACAACATACCCGTTTGTCCCCCCCTGTCGGCGGGCCTGGATGCAGATATTAATGAAAGTAATTCAGTTTCTTTAAGGGGAGTAAAACATTCTAACTGATGATCTGATACAGATATATACTTAACTACAAGGTCACTTTCATTGTCTGACCTTAAATTAGTAGTTTGAATTTTTTGTCAGATATTCTCAATTTTGTCATTAAAAAAATTCATGAAGTCGTTGCTACTATATACTGCAGGTGTGCATGTGTCTATAGTGGACTTATTCCTCATTAATTTTGCTACAGTATTAAATAGGAATCTAGGATTATTTTTGTTATCTTCTATTAGGGAGGAGAAATATGTTGATCTCGCAGCACTAAGAGCTTTTCTATACTTCAGGAAGCTCTCCTTCCATGCTAATTTGAACACTACCAATTTGTGTGTGAAAAGCTGCAGATAGAAATGGAACCAGTCAGACTAAAGCTCTCCACAATGATGGGTGTAGACTCAGTTGTAAAGAGTCAAAGGGTTAGTGGACTTAAAGTTAGAGGGTTTGCATCAGATTGTTCCATCCAATTACCTCCCACCTATACGAGAGACTTTATTCCCCTGGAACGAGCACATATTCCTACTCCTGAGACAGCCAAGAGGTGGAAACATCTCACACCCATAGCTGACAAAATCCATGCTCTGATGGAATGTGAGGTTGGACTTTTTATAGGCTATGATTGTTCTAGAGCCCTGGCACCACAACAAGTTGTTACAGGCAATGACTATGAGCCATACGCCATTAAGACAGACTTAGGATGGAGTATTGTAGGAAGTGTGCCACAGAGAACTAATCCTGAGAGCGTGACTGGTTTTTGCCATCGTATATCGGTCAGAGAAATGCCTCCAGTGACACCGGCTTCTGTCATAAAAGCACTTGAACTAGACTTTGCAGATACTCGAATGGGAGAGAAGAGTATATCACAGGAGGATGTTCAGTTCCTTCAGGTCTTAAAGGAAGGTGTTCATCAAAATGAATGCGGTCATATTGAAATGCCTTTACCATACCTTTCAAAACACGCCCTCACCTTCCAGACAACAAGAAACTTGCATTAGTTCGACTGAAACATCTAAAACGGAAGTTGGATAGAGATTCTAAGTTCAAACATGACTATGTGAGATTTATGGAAGGCGTCTTTAGAGATGGTGACGCAGAGAAGGTAGAGGACCAAGCAAAATCAGGCAATGTGTGGTATATTCTGCACCAAGGCGTTTATCACTCCAGGAAACCAGATGAGATCAGGGTAGTTTTTGACTGCTCTGCTAGGTATGAAGGCACAGCTTTGAATGATCATTTGTTGACTGGGCCTGATCTCACTAATGGGCTTACTGGGGTGCTCTGTCGATTTCGTAAACACCCAATTGCCATCATGTGTGACGTGGAAAAAATGTTCCACAGATTTCATGTCTGTAGAGAAGACCAGGACTATCTGTGTTTCCTATGGTGGGAGAATGGTGATACAAATGCAAAACCCACAGAATATCGCATGAAGGTCCACCTTTTCGGAGCGTCGTCTTCTCCAGGTTGTGCCAATTACGCTATGAAGCATCTCGCCAGCCTGAATGAAAGAAAGTATCCGTTGGCTGCCAGCTTCATCAGGAGCCATTTTTATGTAGATGATGGACTCATAAGCTTGGAATCTGTTGATGAGCAGGCTGTGTGTGCTAAAGGAAAATTACATCTCCACAAATTCCTTTCCAACAATAGGAATGTACTAGAGTCAATTAGTGTGTCTGACCGTGCTGCTGAGGTGAAGAATGTCGATCTTAACCATGACCATCTAGAGTTGACCGCAGCAGTCATTTCTGCGGCAGTGAGCAACATGCTGAAGGAAGAGCTTGACCTCAAAGTTGACAGAGAATACTTTTGGACAGACTCACAAGTAGTCCTTTGCTATATCAATAATGAGGCCAGAAGATTTCATGTCTTCGTTGCTAACCGAGTACAAAGAATTCATGAAACCACAGACCCAAAACAATGGCGCTACATAAGCACAGAGGAAAACCCTGCTGACCATGCCTCTAGAGGCCTTAAAGTAGAAGAATTGATCAATTCCAACTGGTACACAGGGCCTAGATTCCTCTGGGAAAGAGAGGTAGTTGCCAATCAAGGGATGCCAGAGTTGTTGGTGGGAGACCCTGAGGTCAAATCTGTCCAAGTGTTGGAAACTAAGGTTGCAGAAGAAACTGATTTCTTGCAATGCTTATCACGCTTCTCAAAATGGACTCTGGCTGTGAACGTCGTGGCTCAGATCCAAAGATTGGCAAAGAGGTCGAAAACACCAGCGCCCTTGAGTGTGGAGGAAAGAAGGAAGGCTGCATTGATTCTCATCCAGCTTGTGCAGCGAGAAGCCTTTGGAGAGGGGATGCGAACGCTCAGCCAAGAGTGTGGGAAGGTCACTCTCAGCAATCAATTGTACCAACTGGACCCATTCTTTTAGGATGGTGTGATAAGGGTGGGAGGAAGACTAAGGAGAGCAACAGCACCATTTGAAGTGAGACACCCAGTAATCCTTCCCAAAGAAAGTAATGTCACACGCTTTGTTCTTGCACACCACCATGAGAGAACACAGCATCAGGGTAGAGGACAGACCCTCAATGAACTTAGAGCCAATGGCTACTGGTTTATTGGTGGTAGCAAGGTTGTAGCCCAGTATATAAGGAAATGTGTAGAAGGGTTCATGGGCCACTAGAGCAGCAATGAATGGCAGACCTCCCTAGTGACCGTATAGATCCTTCCCCACCTTTTACCTATTGTGGTATGGACTGCTTTGGTCCATTCTACACCAAGCAAGGTTGCAAGGTACAAAAACGATATGGCCTTCTCTTTACCTGTCTCAGCTCCAGAGCGGTTCACATAGAGATGTTGGAAGATATGACCACTGATACTTTCATTAACGCTTTGTGATGTTTTATAGCCATCCGAGGAGCTGTTAGACATCTTCGATCAGACCAAGAAGCAAAAGGTGAATTGGGGAAAGCACTAAGGGAAGTCAGCAAGGAGAGAGTGACTGCAAGGCTTTCCACTAAGGCTCATACTAGCCAGCCATGACAAATAAGTAGCCAGCCGGGGGGGGGGGGGGGGGGGGGGGGTAAACACAAAATAAACTCCTGTGCATGCAGTTCCCAGGATTAAATGTATTTTCCACAGACCATTTATTTATTCACTTTACTCAAATACAAAGTAAAATGGCAGTAAATCTTCTTTCTTTTCTTGCGTATTGCATCATGAGGCGTTCCTGGCTTGTAAATCTCTTATTTTCAGTGCATGACACATTCACGCAGCTGAGCATGCTATGAATTAACAATGACAACGGTCTGCAGTGGTGGCTACACAATTAAACACTCAGCGAACATTTCTCCATTTGTGTATGAAAATACACTCCAACGACTCAGTTTGGTTTCATTTATAACCAACGGTGTCTTTTGATGCCAGCACGTAATTGAACGAGAGAAGACTGATTTACCGGAGACAAAATAAGCGTTATCTGTGCTTCTGTTCCCTCCGACACACTACTGCCTCCGCCGAGCACGCGCGCGCACACCGCATGTCGGGGCTG